>NC_134818.1:7190543-7215543 GCF_046742065.1 Oratosquilla oratoria
ACCATGGCTAAGCTTCATTTGCATGAACGACAACCAAACCTGGACTTGAGTTCTTCCAAGAGCGACATCATGCAAAGATTGCATGGTCGATACTGCATTGAGGGACGTTTGTCACGTACCAGGCATTTCTCGCTATCATGCTATTTGCTTTTGCTACCTCGTTTGTGTACAAAGTATTTCGGTTACGATTTTTTTTTTCAATTTCCGAATGTCAAATTATTCTTGCGTTATGAAGCGAGAAGCTGAATGACGAACTAAATAAAATTAAATCTACAAGAATGTGAGACATTATTGCGACGTTCTTACGGAAGTTTAGAATATTGTAACCAAAGTCGTTTCTACTCAAACGAAGAAGCAAAAGAAAGTAGCATTCTAGCCTAGTGTGCCGCCCTTAAGTCACCATGGACGTACATATACATATGTATACTATACATACGTACACAAACGTACACAAATAGGCCCACATGCACAGGGGTTGGTGGTGTGGTTAGTGGCTTCACTGTTCACTCGAGAAGTCCGAGTTCGAACCACGCTCACGGTTTGACAGATACACTAACAATACAAGTCGTTTCTGTCCCCTTTGAGCAAGGGAAGAGCTGTGTGTGAAAGTTCATTGCATTCCTCGTACATTGTTCGATGTACGAGTCCTGAGCTTTCATCCTGGAGGGTAATAACCGCCGATCACGAGGCCAGCAGGTGATCCAAGATCATGGTGAATCACATACATGCATACGCAAACACATGCACACGCATGTACGAGCAGACACACAGATCGGTCACATATGAACTCTGAGCTCTCTTCCGGGAGAGTAATAACTGTTGATTACGAGTCCAACACGTGGTCCAAGACCATGGTGAAACTCACACACACACACACACACACACACACAGAGAGAGAGAGAGAGAGAGAGAGAGAGAGAGAGAGAGAGAGAGAGAGAAAGAGAAACAGAAAGAGAAAGAGAAAGAGAAAAAGAAAGATAAAGAAAAAGAGAGAGAGAGAGAGAAGACATGACATGACATGACATGACATGACATTCTGAGTTATTTCCCTCCACGGAATGGATGTCTGAAGTGCCTTTGTGTCCATCCCCTGGACTTGAAACGAGGTGACTTTGGGGGTCGAACCTCCATACGGAGATGGCTTCTTCTCCGGTGCCACACAAAATCGTCCTAATTGACTCCACCGTCTGTCTCCGGGCGATGGAGAACGCCGGCGGAGAACGAGGAGGAGGAGGAGAAAAGTGAGAAAGATTTGACGATGATGAAATAAGATTATTTTTGATGCTCGCTTGCACTGGCGATGGGAAGGAAAGAGTTGGTCTTAATGGGTATTCGTGGTAGAGGTGAGGCTGTGACGAAGACTGATGGTGATGATTATAAAGATAATGATGGAGATGATGGTGATAATGATGTCGGTGATAATAATAACGATGGTGATAATGATGGGGATGATAATGGTGATGAGGATTTGGCAATTTTATTCAGCTTGAGCCAAGACTTTGTGTGCAAGGGGTTAAAGATGTGTGTGTGTTTCACCATGGTCTTGAATCACGTGTTGGACTCGTGATTGACAGCCATTTCCCTCCCGGAAGAGAGCTCAGATCTCGTATATGACCGATCTATGGGTAATCCTGACCTTACACGCACACACACACCCAACTCCCCACCCACGATAGTTGGAGTAACGACTCGCAGCGATACTTAAATTATTTCAGCCCTGGGTGGGACTCGAACTTGGACCGCCGTAGTGGTGGCCGGGAATTCTACCACTGTGTGTGTGTGAGTGTATTCACTTGGTCTTTGGATCACGTGTTGGACTCGTGATCGACAGCTGTTTCCCTCCTGGAAGAGAGCTCAGAGCTCGTAGGTCCGATCTATGGGTAATGCTATGACCTTGCACACACACACACCCCCAACTCCCCGCCCACGAGAGTCAGAGTAACGACCCGAAGCGCAGCGGTACCGAAATAATTTCGGCCCTGGGCAGGATTCGAACCAAGAACTGCGGGCCACTATGGTGGCAGTTCAGCGCTCTACCAAGTGTGTATGTGTGTGTTTGTGTGTTTGTGTGTTTGTGTGTTTGTGTGTTTGTTTGTGTGATTGCATGCACTTGCATGCAATGAAGGTAATTGTTTAATGATTTTACAAACTCTGAAACGAAGTTGGAAAACCTTTTTTATTTATAGCTCGAGTTCTATATTTCTATATATACATTTGTTCGTTTATTTTCATTTTTACTTTGAAGTTAACCACTACCCTTGGTGAGGTAATGAGTATGACTTGGAGCAATTTTTCTCTCGCAAAAGTGTGTTTACGAAACTCAAGTTCGTGTAACAGTGAATTGGAAATTATAACTTCGTAATCTACGCAGACGAGTAAGCGGGAGTGGCATGGGGGAGTTCTGGTGGATGGTGGGAGTTCTTGGGGAGTGTAATTCTCTGGTGATTATTACAGAAATTACTCTTTTTCTTTCGAGCTAAAAACCACTGGAACTTTGTTAAAACAAAATTAATTAAAATTCATTCTCTCTAGGATCTCCACATTCAGATATATTGTTATCATTATTATCATAATTATTATTTTTCGGAGTAAATATACTTCTTGACAAGGTAAATTTTAATAACGAGGTGGTGGGAATGTTATTTATCTTTCGGCCACAATACTTTAAGGTTATTATTAGTTCATCTTCATGGAAAAAATACACAGTGATACTCCTTAGCTTGCTTAAGATAGTTCAAAATCTACTTCGTACCTTTCTTTCTTCAAGGATAGAAAATTTGGTAAATTACAGTTCTCGTTGAGGTTAACGGAATCTTTGCTTGCATGCGTGATTGCAGGTTCATGTATCCTTGTGTGTGTGTGTGTGTGTGTGTGTGTGTGTGTGTGTGTGTGTGTGTGTGTGTGTGTGTGTGTGTGTGTGTGTGTGTGTGTGTGTGTGTGTGTGTGTGTACGTTCGTGCGCGCGCACGCGCGTGTGCGTGTTTTTTGTGTATGTGTCTGCGTGTATCTGTGTGTGTCTATATAGGTAAATTGATTAATGGATAGATGGAGAGAGAAATGCGCACGCGCGCGCGTCTGTATATGTGTGCGCGCGTGTGTGCGTGTGTACACATGTATGTGTTTGCATGCATGTGTGCACGTCGTCGTTTGGAGAGTTACTGGGTGGAGAAACAAATCCAAACTTACATCATCACCTTTCGTTTTTATCTCAAACTCAAACAAGTTTGTTAATTCCCAATATCCCATGGTTGCTTCCTTCTTTGTTGTAATCTTAATCTGCTTGAGGATGTCTGTTGGTTATCTTTTTTTCTATCTCTGTGTCACCTGGTATGACCAATTGTAATGATGTTTTATATATTTTTAACACAGCACATGGTCTCTCTTTCTCTCTTTCATCTTAAATATATATCTGGCTATAATTTCTTTCTATTTTTCTCTCCCTCTCTCCCCCGTCTCTCTCTCCTCCCGTCTCTCTCTCTCTCTCTCTCTCTCTCTCTCTCTCTCTCTCTCTCTCTCTCTCTCTCTCTCTCTCTCTCTCTCTCTCTCTCTCTCTCTCTCTCTCTCTGTCTCTCTCTCTCTCTGTCTCTCTCTCTCTCTGTCTCTCTCTCTCTCTGTCTCTCTCCCTTCTCTGCCTCCTTCTCTCCCTTCCTCCCTCTCTTCCTCCACAGTATCATCATTTCGCTTTCTTTCTTTTTCTCTTTTTCGAAAAATACTTTAGCCCCAACGCCTTGCAGTTTTGTTTCCCGTTCAGGAGGGCGATGCCAGAATTCTTCTCTTTCGGTTCAGATTCCAACGTTAAAGGTTCGGATCCCAAATGATCTACTTTGTTTTCCTGAGTATGTTTGTACGTTTATCCCCGACTCGCTCTTTTATTGAAGTATTCGTTTTATTTTCATGTTTTTACGTGTCCTGGTTCATATTTATCTATGTTTTTTTCATTATTTAGTTACTTGGTTAGTTCATTTTAGTTATTTATTTAGGTCGTCATTCTTTCATTCCTCCCTTGCTCCCAGCCTCCCTCCCTTCCTCTCTTCTTTCCTTCCTTCCTTCCTCCTTTCCTTTCCTCCCTTCCCTCCTCCCTCATTCCCTTTCTCCCTTCCTCCCTTTATTTCTCCCTCCCTGATATCCATCCTTCCTTCCTCTCTCCAACCCTATCTCTTTTCTCTCCTTCCATCCTTCCATCCTTCCATCCTTCCTCTCTCGAACCCTATCTCTTTCTCCCCTCCTTCATCTCTCTATCCATCTATTTGTTTATTCAGTTCCTTATCTATTTTCTTATTGCTTATTTTTCTTTTAGTTTTGTCTTCTTCAGACGCGCCCAAAACTCGGGGGGGGGGGGCGCCATTCTTCTCTATTCGAGACTTCCTTCTTGCAGAGAGGTCGGTTTCCATTTCAAAGTTATCTACGAAAGATTTTTTCTTTATTATTATTATTTCCATCTTATATAAAGTTTCAAATTGATCTTTTATTCTTATCACCAATTCTGCTGAGTTTGCTTTCATCTTGAACTACACTGCTGTCTTATTAACAGAATATTGTTCTTCATCATCTAATTTATTCTATATTCTTGTTTGATCTAGTTTGAATTTTAGCATCTATTCTATTCTTTTATTTAATTTTATTCAACTGCATTTGATCTTATTTCTATCTTTTGATTATCTTATCAGTATTTCATTCTATTCTATCTTGTTCTAAATATTTCTTTTCGTTTTGTTTTATTGGAAATATTTGATTCTATACTAGTTTTATATTGTTTTATTTTATTTTGATTTGCTCTATTTTTGGTTCGTGAGAAATTCCTTGGGTTTTATGGCCCTGGGATGCTGCTGCTGTGCAATCCATCCCCTTTTCTTTTGAATTTCCCCTCGCGCCCCCACCTCCACCACCCCCACCCCCCACCTCCCCACCTCCCCTCCTCCCCTCCTCCCCACCTCCCCTCCTTCCCTCCTCCCAAGAGGAATCCTCTCCTCCTCCTGCTCCTCCTTCCCCTCCTCTTCCCCTTCCTCCTCCTTCCCTCCTCCAACCCTTCTCCCCGTCCTCCACCCCTTTTCCCCGTCCTCCTCCTCCTCCTCCTCCTCCTCCTCCTCCTCCTCCTCCTTCCCTTCTCCCTTTTCTCCTCATTCTCCCTGTCCTCCTCCTCCCTTCTCCCTGTCCTCCTCCTCCCTTCTCCCTTTTCTCCTCATTCTCCCTTTTCTCCTCATTCTCCCTTTCCGCCTCCCCCCTTCTACCCTTTCTAAACCTCCCCCTCCTTTCCCTCTTCCCCTCCTATCGACTCCCCTCCTCTCCGTCCCTCCCTTCTCCTCCTCCTCCTCCTCCCGCCATGGTTTTCTCCCTCTTCGCAATTTTGAGGCCGTTCTTCTCTTTATCCAGTTCCCCTCGCTTCCTTTGCTAAAGCTCTCTTTCCCAACCTCCTCCTCCTTCTAAACCTCCTCCTCCTTATCGTTTTTCTTTTCTTATCCTCCTACCTCTCCCCTCTTCCTCGTCTTCTTCCTTTTTCTCTTTCTTTTTCCCTCGACTTCTTCCTTATGTAACTCCTCTCTTTCCTCCACTCCCTTCTATTCCTCTTCCTCATCCTCTCTTGTGGTCGAGTCTCTGCTTTCGTTCCTTTCCTCTTTCATAGCCCTCAGTCTTTCGTATTTACTTTTCCAACTTCTTTTGCCAGGATTTTTTTTTTTTATCTTATTTATCTATTCATTTTATTTATCTATTTATCTTTATTTATTTACTTATTTTATTTCATTTTATCTATTTATTTATTCTATTTATTTATCTATTTATTTATTTATTTACTTTTCTCCTTCCAACGCGGATTTTGTCTTGGAGATTCCCACTTCAGTCACTCGTCGTCACCTCGTCTTGTCCACTGCTTTGGGTTTGAGAGCTGTGAAGTCGTTCAAGACGGTCAACTCGTTGTGTCTTTACAGGGAGGCGTGTAAGGAAATCGCCACAAAGTTCCCTGTCGTCCAGTTTGCTCGTTGCTAAAACAAACTATACAGAATGTATTTTCTTTGTTATAATGTCATTATCGGGTCAGATGAGATGAAAATGGCTGTATTCACACTATAACTGAGCGGTCTGGGTTCCTTAAAAGAATAAAATTGCTTCGGGGCCGTCGGAATAAACGTTTGTAGAAGTGGACATGTTATAAGCGAAGTTCTGAAGGTTGGGTCAAGTTGAAGGTGGGGAGATTGGATAGAATAATGGCTTCTTTCAGGTTGCTTTTAGCTTCTTCGTTTAATGATCTCTTTTTTTTTTAATTTAAATTATCGTTATTGTAGTTATTATTACTATTGTTATTATTGTTATTGTTGTTATTATTATATTATTAATATTATTATATTATTATTATTAATATTATTGTTAGTTATTATAGATATTTCTATTATTATGATCATTATAATTATTATGAACATTATTATTATCGTAATCAATATTATCTTTATCACTTATTCGTTTATCTATTTATTAGTTTATTTATTTATCTTAATTTCATTTTATAATTTACTGCCCTGGATAGTTCCTAAAGTATTCTATTCCACCAATGGACGGATTTGGCCAAAAGAGTGGAAGTAGCAGCTACTATGGAGACCGCTACAAACAAAAAACAAGGTTGTGGAAGGAGAGGATTGTCGCCTGAGCAGAGAGTGGCATCTGTTTGCGCTTTGTGGCTTTCATTCTTTGCGCGAAAGCACCGCGACCATCTTAGGCTTTGTCTCTTAAAAGGCTTACACTTATCTCTCACTCTTGCTCGCTTTATTGTTTTCTTTCACGCTCTCTCTCTCTCTCTCTCTCTCTCTCTCTCTCTCTCTCTCTCTCTCTCTCTCTCTCTCACACACACACACACACACACACACACACCCTCCCTCTCCCTCTCTCTGTCCATCGGCATCAATATATATATATATATATATATATATATATATATATACACGCAAGCACACACACACATGCACACACGCGCACGCACACATGCACACACACACACACACGCACATATATATAATATGTATACATTTATTTCAGTCTCCGGCCCTAAAACCATAGTGACATTTTGCATTCAGTTATTGGTCGTTTGCATCCAAAATGTCTCCCAAACCTGATGATATAACATCCCTTAAACAATTCGGCCGAAATATCTTTAATGCACCAAAATGGTCCATTTTTATATCCTGAGCTCTATTGAGCGGCCGGTTCTTCAGAATGGTCCATGTTCTCCCCATATTGGGATGTTCATTCCTAATAAATAAATAAATGAATGATTAAATGAATAAAGTAGATTAATATTTGAATAAAGTAGATAAATAAATGACAAAGATAAATGAAAGATAGAATAAAGTAGATAAATAAAATGAATTGATAAACAAAATAGATGAATAAGTAAATAAATGGAATATATAAAAGTTAACAAACAAAATTGATAAAGTAGAAAGATTAAAAGAATTTAGATAAAGTAGATAAGTAGAATAAATAGTAGATGAATAAATCAAATAAATCGATAAATAAATTACACTAGATAGATAAAATAGTAAAAACAATTCGGCTATGTAAATAGAAATATCTTGACTACTATTCAAAATAATAAAAAAAAATTCATCTGATCATATAAACAGATTTATTGATTAGTTTCCCGTCACATCATGTGATTCGGTAATGTTTTCGAACAAATGAATTAAAATTCTTAATTTTTTCCTTTTTTCATGACATACAAAATTTTTACTTTAACAGATAATGAAATCTACGTTTGGTAATAACTATCCTCCAAGACTATGAAATCTCTTAAATTTGCGTCACTTGTAATACGTCACAAGAATCAGTGATTGTCTTTCTACTCTTCTTTATCATAGTGACCGTGAGGAGCCTACGCCAGGAGTCGCTGAGTTGCTGGGGCCGAAACCGTCACCTTATCCCTGTTATTCGTTCTAGGGACTGCTGGGGCAGGTAACAGTCACTGCAGGAATAGGAGAGGAGTGTGGGACTCGAACCCACAACTAAGCGAATGCCAGTCGAGCACTCTTCTGGTTACGGCACCTCCCTCTCCAATAACGAAAAAAAGAAAAGAAAAACATAAGAATGGAGGAGGCTACGAGAGGCCATAAGGCCTACACTAAGCAGTTCCATGCCCCTTACCACTTGTCATCCCTGTCCATAAAGATATTTTAATCTTCTCTTAAAGCAACAGATAGTTTCACCGTTAACCGCTCTTTTAGTAAACCAGCTCTTTCCTATTTTCTTCTTGAACATAAATTTGTTGTTCGTTGAACGACAAATCACCGTAAGAAACCATCGTACCAAAATTTCGAGAAGACAAAATGTTCGAGAACACTGACAAATTCAAAAACGTGGAAGAGAAAAAGAAAAATGATATTACGAAGAGAAAATGCAACAGCCACCTTGTCGGTATCGACGAGTTAGAGTATGGAATTACTCTCCGACTTTTGATATTTCAGGTTGACAAAAAGTATTGTTGGCTAAGCAAATTGGCAACATTTAGTTCTTACGAAAAAATATTCATGTACATTGAAGTGTGTGTGCTGACTTAATTAAAATATACAGAAAGGAAGTCACATTTCAAGAATCCTCTATTTATTATGTCTTTCCTAGTTTTAATTTTGGTAATGGTGTGTGTGTGTGTGTGTGTGTGTGTGTGTGTGTGTGTGTGTGTGTGTGTGTGTGTGTGTGTGTGTGTGTGTGTGTGTGTGTGTGTGTGTGCGTGTGCACGCGCGTACGTGCGTGTGTGTATGTGTGCTCGCATATATACCTGTGCTCGCATGTGTATGAGGCACGCGTGTGCACTTGTATATACACATCTGTGAGCAAGTTATTGTGTGAGTGTCCGCGTATATGTTTGTGTTTATGTGTTTGTATTGTTGTCGGTTATTATAGCATGTACACGGAAAGGCCAATGTTCAAATCTCCTTTCGAATGTTGTTTGCAGTTAGGGCTTCGAAAGGATGCCATTTCCATGGACCTGTATGCGTTTTTCCTTTCTCTTTACGAACAAATACAAACGTAGGGCAGATTCAGTGCAGCCTTTGGGACGAAGGCATTTTAAAAGGCCTCGACAGATTCATTTGATATTTCTTTTTTAATTCTTGTTTAATTCAAATAGTTTCCGGCTTCGGTCCCTGGTCGCAGAATCGCAGAAAATAGTGTTTAGCTTCATTCCGATAAGAAACATACTTTTTGTATGAGTGTATGTTTGTGTTTGTGTGTAGGTTTGTGTGTATGAGTGTTTTTGTGTGTATGTGGTGTGTGTGTGTGTGTGTGTGTGTGTGTGTGTGTGTGTGTGTGTGTGTGTGTGTGTGTGTGTGTGTGTGTGTGTGTGTGTGTGTGTGTGTGTGTGTGTGTGCGTGTGTGTAACATTATAACATTGTCAATACATTGTAGAATACGAGCTCTCATCCGGGATGGCACTAGCTGTCGATCACGAATGCGTCACGTGAACCAAAACCATGATAAATACACACACACACACACACACACACACACACACACACACACACACACACACACACACACACACACACACACACACACACACACACACACACACACACACACACACACACACACGTGTGTGAGTATACTATATTAATTTTTTGTTATGTGATAATATACTATTGGGTCTAATACTGAACACCCACCACGTTATTCCTCTCCAAAATAATTTCGAAAACTGCAGAACTCTATCAGAAACCCATTTAAGAATGAAAAAACAACAACAACAACTAATAACACAAAATATCCGCTATTGCATCTGACCCACGTTCACGTTCCTGGCACACGATCACGGAAAGAACGCCAACAAAACAAACTGCGTTATGGTGCGCCCACGCTCAACCCCCTCCTCCCGTCCCCCGCCCCCCCGCTGCCCCGCCTCGCCCTTCGCATCCAGAGAGTTCGCCCTCTCCCCATCCAGTCCCCTTTTAGGGCTTACGGACTTGAAAACGTGATCTCAGGACTTGGTCGTGGGTCATTCGCTTCCTAAAGACCAAAGTCTGTGTCCATGCAAAGGGTCATCTCTCTATTTATCTCTCTCTCTCTCTCTGTCTGTCTCTCTCTCTCTATTCCTCCCTCCCTCCCTCCCTCCCTCCCTCCCTTTCTTGGATCTTTGCTCAAAGGAAGCTAACCCCTCCTCACCCACACCAACATCCTTTCCCTTAATGAGCGCCAGAATTAACAAGATGAAGCAGTAATGAAACATGCAGTGTGTGTATACACTATATGTATGTATGTATGTATATATATATAATATATATATATACGTAAAGACTGACAAATATGGAGATGAGGTGGCAAATGAAAAGTAGAGTCTAGAGTATGGAGTTTTATTCAGAACCAGACGTTTCGACCTACTGGGTCTTCCTCAGTTCACTGAGGAAGGCCTAAGAGGTCGAAACATTTGGTTCTAAATAAAAGTTCTTACACTAACTTTAACGTATCATTTGCCACCTCACCTCCATACAGTATATATATATATATATATATATATATATATATATATATATTGCAAAAAAGTGCTCGTATAAATAAATTAGAAAAAATAGTTAAAGATAAAAAACGGAATTAGAGTAAACAAATAGATAAGCAAATAAATAAACAAACCAATGTTTTCAATGGTTAGGACCGGGTGTCGGTTAAGCTTGCGGCGGTGCAACGAGAGTGACGTCGGATTGAGTTTTCTCGTTCTAAAATCAATTCAATATCCATATTTTACTTCCACCTGGAGGTGTAGCCCCAATGGGCTGGCACTCTGTCTCTGGTTAATTCAATTGCAGTTAATCACCGCTTAATTCTAACTCAAAGCAACTAAATTGAAATTAATGAATTTGTTACTAAATCACTATAATTGTGTTTAATTTGATTTAATCTAGTTTTATTTCATTTATCATAATGTGTATTCGTTCAATTTAATTTAATATACTTTAGCCTAATTTCAATTATATTTGATTAATTCACCTCCAACCCACCTACAGACACACGCGAGCATGCACATAGACATACGCACATACACACAGACACACACACATGCGCACACACACGCATGCACACACACACGCATGCACACACACACACGCACGCATGTACACACACACACACACACACACACACACACACACACACACACACACACCACACCACACACCACACACCACACACCACACACACACACACACACACACACACACACACACACACACACACACACACACACACACACACACACACACACACACACACACACACACACACACACACACACACACACACACACACACACACACACACACACACACACACACATATATACAAAGGATTACAAAGGATTACAAAGGCAGAGCATACCGACAGGAGACCTTTTGATCCATATCTAGGTCGGATGTGAAATAAAAATCATTAATAATAAAATAATAAATAAAAACTATAATAATGTAAATAACAAATCAAATACATAAATAAATGCATAGGTATAGTTAAATAATAAACAAACAGGTAAATAGTAAATAATAATAAATTGACATATAACTAATAATAAATGAAAATCAGACAGACAAAAGATAACAAAACAAAAACAAATAATATAAGATAAATTATAATCATTACAGCATCTTAGGTATTTATCTAAATAATTCTTAAAGCTTCGAACTGAACTACATTGCACTACCTGTGCAGGAAGTTTATTCCATTCATTAACTACACGGTTGGCAAATTTGTTTCTACCCACTTCCAAATTGAACCTATTTCCGGACAGTTTGAGACCATTGTTTCTTGTCTGATTCTCATTCAATGTGAAAATTTGGTCACTTTTGATGTTGTCAATTCCCTTTAAAATCTTAAAGACCTGTATCAAGTCACCTCTAAGTCTACGCTTTTTTAGGGAAAACAGATTCATGTGTTTTAGTCGATTTTCGAATGATTTATTTTTGATATTTGGAATCAGTTTTGTGGCTCGCCGTTGTACTTTTTCCAGTCTGTCAATGTCTTTAATGAGATTCGGTGACCATACGGAAACAGCATATTCCAAATGTGGACGAACTAACGATTTATATAGCTTGTTAATGAGTGATGGACTTCTGAAATCAAAAGATCGCGCAATCAGTCCCAGAATCTTATTTGCTTTCTCAGAGGCTGAAATACACTGCTTGGATGATTTGAGGTTGTTACTGATAATTACGCCGAGATCTTTTTCACTATCCACTTTTGTTAACGAATTTCCAAATAACTTGTAATCGTACTTACTGTTATTTTTACCTATGTGCATTACCTTGCATTTACTTGTGTTAAATTTCATTAGCCACTTTTCAGACCATTGCTGTAATTTATCTAAATCTTCTTGAATATCTACAAACATAAGTGGAAGCTAAAATGATGGGACCTCACAAGCACATCTCCAACCCCTAGTAATACCACTAAATAGAAAAAAAAACTAAGTAAACACACAAGAAAAGAATGAGGGATGGATAGCTAAGTTAAAAAAAAAAGAATTACTTTAATATATATTTTTTCAGAAAGTCGAATGGATTTCAAGTGGAATTTTTTTTTTTTTTTTGGGAGGGGTTATTTCTGTAAGAACAATTTATTTTATTTTATTTTCAACCGTGAAATTGGATGCGAAGAATTGTTAGAATGTGCCATCATATCCAAAATAGGGGCCGGAGTTTTCAATATTTCTAATGGAAACCCACTTCCATCGGAAGCTTTCGTTCTTGATATGATATTCCTAATACAAATTATTCTCTGGATATTTTTAATATATTAGACGTAACCATGCTCTCTCTCTCTCTCTCTCCTCTCTCTCCTCTCTCTCTCTCTCTCTCTCTCTCTCTCTCTCTCTCTCTCTCTCTCTCTCTCTCTCTCTCTCTCTCTCTCTCTCTCTCTCTCTCTCTCTCTCTCTCTCTCTCTCTCTCTCTCTCAATTTTGTCATCTTTTCGAGTTTCAGCAAATTTTCTGTTTGTTATATTTTACCTATTATTATTATTATTACTATTACTTCTATCAATTATTCTTATTTCTATTTCTATTTTCATTGATTCATTTATTTATTATTGTTATTTATTTTTTACTGAATATTTGACTTAGTGAGTGTCACTCGTTTGATTTAGAATTTGACTAGGGAGACACCTGTCACGAGAACGGACATGTATGGTTGCCAAAGGCACCTGGAGGTTTCTTCGTCCTCCTGTCTACTCCGGGACTGGGATTGGCGCGGAACAGACAAGGAATAAACCCGGAGAGGGGCGAACACTGACAGTAAACTCCTTTCCTGCCCACGGTGTGCCCAGTGATCGACATGGGTGTCTGGTTTTTTCACAAAAAATAAAAAATAAATAAACATGTGAATGAATAAAATAAAAAGATGGGTAGATAAATAAAATAAATCTACAGACACCTCATGTGTATCAGTTTTCATCCTTTTTATTCGTTCGTTCGTTTGTTCATTCGTTCGTTTGATCGATCGTTCGTATGTTCGTCCATTCGTTCGTTCATTCATTCGTTCATTCGTACGTTTGTCCATTCGTTCGTTCATTCGTTCGTTCATTCATTCGTTCGTTCATTCGTTCGTTCGTTCGTTCGTTCGTTCGTTCTTTCGATCATTCGTTCATTCATTTAGTTACCATTCAATTAGTAGATTAATTTGTTTCTTGCGCATTTATATTCATTTATTATTTTATTTTTAATCTGTCCACTTGTTTGTCTATTTGGTTATTTGTTTTTTAATTTTTCTAATCGTTACTTAATCAATTAACTAATTAGTCAATTAATTTAAGTTTTAATGTCCAAAGCTTTCTATCGAAGAACATTTTCTGGCGTTACCCAGACTGATACCATTAGTCGTGTGTATGTTTTCTTTTTCACACGCATGTACACACACACACACACACACACACACACACACACACACACACACACACACACGCACACACACAGTTGGTAGAGTTCCCGGCCGCCACTACGGAGGTCCGGGTTCGAATCCCACCCAGGGCTGAAATAATTTCAGCATCGCTGCGGGTTGTTACTCCAACTTTCGTGGGCGGGGAGTTGGGTGTGTGTGTGTGTGTGTGCGTGTAAGGTCACATCATTACCCATAGATCGGTCATATACGAGCTCAGAGCTCTTTTCCGGGAGGGAAATCACACACACACACACACACACACATATACACACACACACACACATATGTACACACACACACACACACATATGTACACACACACACACACACATACAAATATATACATACACACACGTGCGATCGCGCGCGCACAGACACACACACACATTTTCACATTAGCTGATGAAACAAAATTAAAATGAGGATTTTTGCAAGGACTGTAAAGAGGACTCGATTTTTATAAAAGTCAATTCTTATATTTCTCTTCAAAGATCAGGAAATTTTGATTAAATTTTGTCTCAATTTTTCAGTTGTCATGGGAACGCAGACGGAGTTGGCGTGAGCCATCAATAGAATATATAATTTTTTCATCTTTTGGACTATAAGAACCTTATAGTCGGGGTTTCGTTACGTAAATGACCACGTTAATGACATTCTAGATATGAAATTCAAAAATCTAAATTATTTTTTAGAATTAATTTTTTTTTTTGTGTATTTAGCAACTATGAAAATCTGGGGTTAAAATATTGGGTTATATAACAGATTTAACCTTTGGCTCTTTAGATCTTTCCACACTTGATAGAATACCTGACACTGCTGATTAAGTTATGGGCTTAAATGTCAAAGTAATTAGTATTCCCTAAGGAGAAGTCTCTAACGAACGTCGAATCTAAAGACATCATCAATAAAACATGATACTGAAAACCTTTCGTATTTGGAATGGTTTATTCCAGCTAAAGTTGAAAGGTTACGACCTTGCTTCTATATGAGTCTGACCTCTTTTATTAGACTATTCACTTGGCAAAAAGATGTTTTCTTTTCCTCTATTTAATTTTCGAGGATTGGATGCTCAAATATTCAGCAAGATGAGCTACCCCGTCAAAGAAAAAGCTTTAAAGAGATCATCTTTAGATTTCACTTGAAGTGGGTTGCCTGTTTTGCGTAATTGGTTATCCTCGTCTTCATCATTTCATGATTAGTGAAGAAAACTCCAACATCAGCACACAAGACACCGCGGCTTAATCCTCTTTTATTTCAACAAGTAAAACCAGATACTTATGAACTCGTAATTCAGTAACATTACGGAAGAAAGTATCCGCTTGTTTGAAGTAATGTGTAAATAGGAAAAGTGACTTCATTTCCAAGTCCCAGGGATCAAGTTGAGTTGAAAAGATATTAGTTAATTCAGGGATAAACATGTAACACTCTCCATGCAAAGACTGAGTGGTTCTTTACTACCAGAACATTCATGTGTTTCAATTACACCATGTTGGCACATTGGAAAAAAAAAAAAAAAAAAAAGTGGGGGTGGGGGGATACCAATTAGGACGTCAGGTGTTACATGGTAACGAGGGGAGGGTGCCACATGAACGAATGAAATCCCCTGGCGGTGCCCAGAGGAGAAGGGAGAGAGCCTCGAACTGAGGAAGGAATCGATGTTGGATAAGTGGCATATTGGGGGCGGGGGGGGGGAGGTGGGGGAGAAAGTAAAGTAAAGAAATAAGCAAATAAACGGATAAGTAATTAAATGGAGAACTAAATAAATGTATAAATATAGTCCTTGATTTTATGACCTCTTTTACAGAGAAAATATATGCATAAACAGATAAATAATTAAATAGATAAATGAATGATTAAATAGATGAAGAAAGTATAGTTTTGTGGCAAATTCCTCTTTTGCTATTGTACACTTTCAGGACTGTTGGTCTCCGAAGTCTTAGTTAGATTTACACTTAGTGTTCGACTTGATTACGATCTTATCGTAAGATTACCGTAAGCGTTTTGTGAACTGTCCTATCAAAGGAGGCATTTCTGTGACCTATAACCTTTACTCCTTCTGGGTCACCTCCTCACCCCCATCAGCCCCCTTTTCAACCCTTCTGTTGACCTGTTGGGTTAACACCCGTGACCATCTGGTCACGGGCCCTCCAAAACCAACCAGTCAACCTAATTCCCTTCTCCACCTGTTTCCGCCTCCGCCTCCGCCTCTTCCGCCTCCACCTCCTCCTCCTTCCTACCTACCTACCTCTCCCACACTCCTCTTCTTCCCTCCTCCCACTCCTCCTCTCTACACTTCTTCCCTCCTCCCACTCCTCATTCCTCCCCCTCCTCATTCCTCCCCCTCTTTCTCACTCCTCCTCCTCTTTCTCACTCCTCCTCCTCTTTCTCACTCCTCATTCCTCCCCCTCTTTCTCACTCTTCCCTCCTCCCACTCCTCACTTTTCCCCTCTTCTTCACTCCTCGCACTCCTCCTCCCTCCTCCCACCCTTTTTCACTCTTCATTCTTTCTCCATCCTTCCCCTCCCACCCCCCTTCCCACCCCTCCCCCTCCCACTTTTCCTCCTGCTCCTCTTCATTCTTCCCTTCCCACTCCTCTTCCTCCATTCTTCCCTTTCCATTCTTCTTCTTCACCTTCCCACGCCTCTTTTTCCATTCTTCCCTTCCTGCTTCTCCTCCCTCACCACCTCACTTCTCTCCCTCCTCCTCCCACTCTTCCCTCCTCTCCTACCTCTCTCTCCTCCTACTCCTCCTCCCACTCCCCCCCCCTGTCCTGGACCACTACCTCGTCATCTCCGGTGGCGTCCGTCGCCCTACGGCGATCGAGACCGGGGAGGGGGGGGGGTAGGTGGCAGTAACTCGTTGAATCCAGCTCCAGAGGAGGAAGAGGAGGAAGAGGAGAAGGAAGAGGAGGACGAGGACGAGGAAGAGGAAGAGAACGAGGAGGAGGAGGAGGAGGAGGAGGAGGACGTGGTGGCTCGGTTGACTTCGGCTGCGTCACGGTGCCTCAAAGAACATCGCAGAGGTGGTGTATTTGTCACCGAAGGGGGAGGGAGGGTCGCTGTTGCAGCTCTTCTAAGGTAACACAGACGGAACGGGGTCCTCCAGACGCGCACTCTCACTCTTTCACTCTCTCCCTTTCCATCTACCTCTCCTTCTCTCCCTTTCTCTCTCTCTCTCCTCTCCCTTTCTCTCTCTCTCTCTCTCTCCCTTTCTCTCTCTCTCTCTTCCTTTCTCTCTCTCTCTCTTCCTTTCTCTCTCTCTCCCTCACCCTCCCTCCCTCTCTCTACTTCCCTCCCCCTCCCTCTCTCCCTCCCTCCTTCCCTCCCTACCCCCTCCTTCCACGCAACCCAGGTGTTCTGTCCACCTTTGCCTCTGGTGTTGACATCAGCGGCGGATTTCCGTGCTTAGTCCCACCGAGCTGCGGTCCCGCGACAAGTCGGCTGGAAGGGCACCGCGCCGTCTTATTGCCCTTCCCTTCCCTTCCCTTTCCTTTCCTTTTTTCTTTCCTTCTCTTTTCTTTCTCTTTATTTTTTCTTTTCCTTTCCTTTTTTCCTTTCCTTTCCTTTTTCTTTCCTTTTCTTTTTTCTTTTCCTTTCCTTTCCTTCCTTTTATTTTCCTTTCCTTTCCTTCCTTTTATTTTCCTTTCCTTTTCTTTCCTTCTCTTTTCTTTTTTCTTTTCCTTTCCTTTTCTTCTTTTTCTTTCCTTTTTTTTCTTTTCCTTTCCTCTCACTCTCTCTTACACTCTCTCACGCTCACTCCTTCACACTCGCACGCTGTCTCTCAACCTCTCTTACTTACTCTGACAATCTCACTCTTTCACACTCTTTTTAATACTTTCACACTCTCACACTCTCACACTCTCCCTCCCTTTCACATTCACACTCTCACTCTAACTCACACTCTCACTCTAACTCACACTCTCACTCTACCTCACACTCTCACTCTACCTCACACTCTCATTTTACCTCACACTCTCACTCTACCTCAAACTCTCACTCTCTCATGCTTTTACTCTCACTCTCTCATGCTTTTACTCTCACTCTCTCTTGCTTTTACTCTCACTCTCTCTTGCTTTTACTCTCACTCTCTCATGTTTTTATTCTCTTTCTCATGCTCTCTTTCTCACTCTCACTCTTACTTTCACTTTCTCACTTCTCATTTTCTCGCTCTCTTCACACACACACACAGACACACACACAGACACACACACACACACACACACACACACACACACACACACACACACACACACACACACACACACACACACACACACACACACACACACACACACACACACACACACACACACACACACATTTTGATCCATGTGAAACATTATACGTGCAGAGTATAACAAGATTTCAAATTTGGCCGACATTATGGAATTATCTGCAAACTGTAGACTGGAGAAATGCATATCGTTGCATAATATTTTCTATGTTACAAATGGGTCTGATAGATGTTGTTCTTCCTTAAACTCTATGATAATGGGTTTTGATGAGTAGCATTCTTTAAACGCTATGGGAAATGGAACCAATGTCCTATGGTGCCATTTACGAGTAGCTGAAAGAACCACAGTGTTGTCTGTAAACTTAATAGTTCGGTTGTATTTAGTTATGGAAGCGAGCAACATGTATATAGATCTTTAACTTTCTGTCACGTTCCAGCTTGGCTCGAGATAGGACACGTAATCTGCTCCCCTCCCCAATCACCCATCCCCTCCTCCATCCCCCATCCCCTCCTCCACCCCCCATCCTCTCCCTTATCCCCTTCCCCATCCCCTCCCCACCCCCTCCCCATCCCCTCCCCACCCCCTCCCCATCCCCATATCCTCCCCATCCCCATATCCTCCCCATCCCGTTCCCATCTCCATCCTCTTCCCATACTCATTCCCTACCCAATCCCTCATCCCCCATCCACTCACTAATCCCTCCTCAATCTCCCATCCCCTCACACCCTCTCCCCCATCTCTCTCCTTTCAGACAGCTCCTCTTTCCTCATTTCTTCAGAACCATGTTCCCCAACTCCCCCCTTTCCCCTTTCCCTCTGCCCTATTTCCCCCTTTCCCCTCCACCCTTTTCCCTCTCCCCTCCCGCCTGTCCCCCTTCCCTCCCACCTTTCCCTCTTCCCTCCCGCCTTTCCCCCTCCCCTTGCCCCTTCCCTCTCCCTTTCCCCCTTCCCTCTCCCCTCCCCCTTCCCTTCCCCCTCCCCCTTTCCTCTCCCCCTCCCCCTTCCCTCCCCCCTCCCCCTTTCCTCTCCCCCTCCCCCTTCCCTCCCCCCTCCCCCTTTCCTCTCCACCTCCCCCTTTCCTCTCCACCTCCCCCTTTCCTCCCCCCTCCCCCTTTCCTCTCCCCCTCCCCCTTTCCTCTCCCCTCCTCCTTTCCTCTACCCCTCCCCCCTTTCCCCCTTCCCCACCCTGCGTCACCAATATTATTTTTCCTTCGATCCACCTTGATTTCCTTAATGAGTGCTCTTTGATCTTGATCCTCATTTGCCTGGCTGCAAGGGCCTTGGACCTTAACCCATTCAACTCCGATGACAAGATGTCTTGTCATTTGGTCAAATAAAACAAAAAATCATAAAACACCAAAATGTTTGATCAAACACCAGAAAAATATGACGTCAGTCCTCGCTTCGCTGCGAGCGAAGCGAGGATTGACGACATATTTTTCTGGTGTTTGATCAAACATTTTGGTGTTTTATGATTTTTTGTTTTATTTGACCAAATGACAAGACATCTTGTCATCGGAGTTGAATGGGTTAATTGAGGCCTCTTAACCCTTCAGACCTTTCTTAATCCCGATGAAAATTCCGGATGCCTTTGTCCTCTTTTCGCATTGCGAAAATCCTCTTGCATCCTCATAGGCTGGAACTGGTTTACCAATAGAGTGATCAAGGAATGGAATAGACTTAGTGACCACGTAGTGAACACTGAAACTATCAGTTGTTTTAGGAAACGGTTAGGCAACTTTATGGGTGTGGATGACAGGTGGTAATGGGCATGAAAGTGCCTAGTGTAGGCCTTATGGTCTCTTGCAGTCTCCTTCATTCTTATGTCTTATTTATTTCATTGAAGTGTCCTGACAGGGGCAGTCGAATGGAGGGATAATAGGAATAAAAAATAATAAATTATTCTTTCACTGTCAAAGAATACTGCAAGAGCTCTGATCCGTAGGGGCGTGATTAGAGTCATTTAACGAGTAGCAGGAAAGGGTCTTGATAAACGCTGAACATGGGCGACGAGGGAGACGATTCTCTATGAAGTCCAGCCCAATAGGGATGTGTATAGACTCTGTAAGGATAATGTGATACAGTCGAGAGGAGGAATGGAGTATAATGGAGGGTAGGTCATTGGAACGAGGGATAGGAGGAGCAGGAAGAGGAGGAAGAGGGGGAAGAGTAAGAGGAGGAGTAAGAAGAGGAGAAGGAGTAGGAAGAGGATGAGGAAGAGAGAAGATCAAGAGGATGGGGAAGAGGAGGAGGAATAGGAGGAAGGGGAGGAATAGGAAAAGGAGGAGGAGGAGGAGGAGGAGGAGATGGAAAAGAGGAGAGAGGAGCATCTATCAAACATGAGATCGGGAGGCTGTAATGGCCAGCCCGAATTGGTCGCTAAACAGGTAATGGGGATCATTTTAACCACACACGACTGTGTCTCCCTCAGTTTCCATGTGTTTGTGTTTGTTCGTGTGTGTGTGTGTGTGTGTGTGTGTGTGTGTGTGTGTGTGTGTGTGTGTGTGTGTGTGTGTGTGTGTGTGTGTGTGTGTACGTACGAGTTTCGTATTTGTTCCTTGATTAATATAATTTTTACATTCTACTGCAGTATCTGTTGCATGCTTATGTTACTAAGTCCTAAACACTTAGTCGTTCAGGTCTACGAAAAGAAATTACATCATCATCATTGTGATGACAGCACTCCTTAAATCTGACGACGCATCACATTTTGAAAATGACCTGCAACACGGCGTCAGTTGGCAGTGCATCGCAGTTTTTTAATGACTCAATTTTCCCAAAACAAGACGCCATTCGGAAACGCGCTCTTCGTTTCTTAAAAGCGGCCATCAAGATGTGGACGAACTCCGCCTACGACTCGAGGGAGACGGAGAGGAACGTTATGACGTCATGTCGCCAAAGATCTTGCCTTAATCAAAAAGGATCATAATTAACATTTGCTGAGAATATGATGACAAGTTTAAGCCAAAACTCGCTTAATTGTAGCCAAACAATCGCCTTTACCTGTATGCATGGAGAGCTAGGGCGAGTGGGCGTCCTAAATATCCGTGGGGGATCGAAGTTGAGTCCGCGTAGCCATGAAGCGAGTTCGAACCTCTGAACACCGCAATGACACGATTACGAGTAGAACTTCAATCAAAACTATTTTTACTATTTTCCTCGGCAGTGATTCGTGTGCAATAGCACCACAGTTGACCGACCAGAAACTTGTGTGAATACTTGGCTACTTTAAATGTCTTTGTAAATTATATTCTGGCTAGTATTAGGTGATTTAATTCGGTTGATCATAAGGAGAAAGGAACCATTCCCTTGCCTATAGAGGAAGTGTTGCAGAGATTTATAGAATAACATAGTGTATATATTTGTGTGTATGCGGGTGTATGCGTGTGTATGCGTGTGTGTGTGTGTGTGTGTGTGTGTGTGTGTGTGTGTGTGTGTGTGTGTGTGTGTGTGTGTGTGTGTGTGTGTGTGTGTGTGTGTGTGTGTGTGTGTGTGTGTGTGCGTGCGTGCGTGCGAACTCGCTTGTGTTCATTTATAAATACTTGTAACTTCGTGTGAACACGCTCTTTTCAGAGGCATTTAGCGCTCGGGTCATCAAGAATTCAAACCCCGTCGGTCCATATCATATTTTTCTGTTTGTTTTAATTCTGAAAGCTTCAGAATTTCAGTAGTCCCGATTATTTTCACCACAGACTATATGGGTCGGTGGGAGGTGTGGGAGTCGGGTGGTGACCTGAATTCAACATCAGAATATAGCATCATTTCTAACTTTAGTTTTGGCACTTTACTACCTTTTCCACCCTAACACCCTCCCTTCAGTTCCCCTCTCCTCCCTCTCCCTTCCAGCTATTCTGGACCACACCCTCCCTCCCTCCTCACTCACTCACTCTCACTCACTCCCTCCATCTATCCCAGACTGTGTCTGATTGACTTGCTTCTCTCAGCGTCATAGCTTCTCCTGTTCCTGTCAACACTGATGAATTGTTAGTTCTGTTTACCTCTGTATCTTTCCCTTTGTTTGCATGATGCTTTGTTTGACAGGGGGGAGGGTGGAAGAGGAGGAGGGGGAGGAGGGGAAGGGGGAGGGGGAGAGATGCTCTTAACTTCCCGAACAGAGTCCAGTTGACTCATCTGTTGATTCGTTGTCGTCGCCTTTCCAGAGTCAGACTTCGAGGTAGCTGACCCCAATACCTTTTTCTTTTTCTTCCTTTCTTTTTCTCTCTTTTTGTTGAGGCAAAAGTTGGTCAAGGGTTTAAACTCTGGGGTCACGAGAAAAAAGTTCTATATGTCATGGTCCTATCAAAAATGGAAGGATAATATTGTACCTGTACAGTGTCGAATGATATAATAAACGAAATAAAAAGTTATCATTATCATTATTATAAATATTATCATTATTATTATTGATATTATTATTATTATTATATCATTATTGTCATTAACATTATTTATCTACATATTTGTCTATTTATTTGTTTGATTGTTCAAATATTTGTTGATTTGTTCTTCCATTTAAATTTTCGGTGCTTGGAAAAAATGTAAGGTTGACAGAGCTCAAGCCCCCCTCAGTGACCCCATCCCCTTAACAAAGGTTGTGGTACACCACACAGTCAGTCTGTATTGTTCTCACTCCCCCAACTCCCTCCCTCACCCTCACCACTTCCTCCAACAGTTGGAACAACACTTGGTGTATCAAGCGATCGACACATCACATGTGTCACTTTGCACTAAGTAGCTCGGACCGTCACTTGCCAGTCAAGGAGTTATCATACTGGGCAATTTTTCTCCAACCTCCAATTCATTGGCGGACCCGGAGGAGTTTTTTCAGTCGTAAAATCATTATGGCAAACTAATTTGTTTTTCTCAAAAATCTACGTAGAATGTCATTTGATATGCTGGAGGAAAATTATTTTCCCCCGGCATATCAGATTCCTTCCCGAAAACTGTGGTCTGGAAATCTGCACCAACAGTCGGTGGAAAAATAGCCTAGTATGATAACGCCAGTCAGTTGCACGGTAAGAGGAGCGTCAGGAGAGCAGATGACCGACCGTTCCGACAAACATAGTGGGCAAGGAATGAAGAAAAAGAAAAAGAAGAATTATCTTGTATTTGTTCAAATTGTTGCCCACGCGCGTCATTGTCAACACAATTTAATAAATCTCCATGAGTGACGAATGGGTTTTGTATGGGTGTAGGGTTCGACTCTGCCATCCATTTCCTTCCCCATCCCTTGTTTAGGGGAGAAGCTTTACGTACGTACGTATGTAAATAAATAATACGGCATTGTTACAATTGTATTTCTGTGTGTGCATCTGCATGTGTGTGTCTGCATATGTGTATGTGTGGGTGCGTGTGAACGATTTATCTCCCTTTTTGAAAACTGGAGCAACGTTTGCCTGCCCCCAAGCAATAGGTAGAAAACCAGTGTCTACCGACTTGTTAAATATTTCTGTTAACCGGTCGCAGATTTTAAATTTACACTCCTTAAGCACTCTCGGTAACATTTCGTCTGGACCCGGGGATTTTGTAGCTTTAAGTCTTTCAGTCTGACTACTTCTACCTTACTAATGCTGATAGATAGTCCATTTTCTTTATCCCCACTGAAAATCGGATCGTAGCAGGCACCTTATCTAATCTCTACTTAGTAAACACCGAGAGAAAATATTTGTTAAAAGTCTCACTCATTTCCCCCCTCCGATCCTGACATTTTCGTTGTTTTTAATTGGGCCTATCCTTTCCTTGTTTTTTTTTTTTTGTTTTTTTGTTCTGTAGAGATGAAAGAAGCCCTTTGTGTTGGATCTCTCTTGTCTGGCAACCTTAATTTCATAGTTACGTTTCGCTGTACGCATGTTCTTTTTAACTAGTCTAGCCATATCGTTATATTTGAATCTAAGGTGTGTTTCCCCATTTTTATTCTTGCGTAAAATCCTCTTTTCATTCCGATCTCGTATTTCAGCCTGCCCGTCATCCATTTGGGAGTATTACTATTCTTCCGTATTGACTTGAGTGGAATAAATTTATTTTGTGCATTTAGAATTAAAGCTGTTAGGTTACTGTACGTTTCATCCAAACCGCTGACCGGGCTGTTGACCATGCGCTTGTGAGTGGTCTGACCCAAAGGTACGCATATTACCCTCCGTGACCCAACTCCTGACCGCGCTAATGACGTCCGGACTGACCGTGTATCTCACCTCGTCACAGCCCCCTGGGTCGGTCTCGTAAGTGACCAAATGTCTTAAATACCTTTTCATCTCGTCAAAATTGGCTCTTCTGAGGATTGAAACCATGAGTGTGAACATGGACTAACGGTGGCGTTACATGGAGGTAACGCGCAGAGTGAAAAGCAAAATTCGCTTGTGACCGTTTATCACATCAAGTCGGGGATGTTTACCTTTTTCTTTCGGGTTTGTTTGTTTTCTTTTACGGTTTTGCCTCTCCCCGATTTGTTTACCTTTTCTCTCCGTGTTTACCTTTCCTGTTTACCTTTATTCTGTGTGTTTACATATTCCTGTTTAACCCTTTTATTCAGCTTTGTTGACTTTTTCTGGAGTCTTAACCATTTTTGTTTTGTATTCATTCACGTTGCTTTCCTTCAACTTACTCCGACTTTTTTTTCATTCTTATTCTTTTTACTTGCATTCGTCTTTTTACTTGCATTCGTCGTGCCAACAAACGACACCCCTGGATGGCGGAAGATGTTCCTTAAATATTGTTTATGGTCTTGGGCGATGGGATTGGGAACCAAGCAGGGCTGCCAACTGTCATCACTTTGTTTCAGGAGTTCAGTGCTTGTACGGTTTGATATCGCCCACTCCAATCGGCATTTCTATTTCTCTGTATCTCTCTTTTTCTGTCTCTCTGCCTCTCTGTCTCT
>NC_134818.1:7223043-7270543 GCF_046742065.1 Oratosquilla oratoria
CCAGCACTTCGAGGGGCTTAAACATTTTGTTGGAATTTATGAAGAGACTTGCGTACAGCAGGTCGGCCGAAGTCTCCCAAGGCCGGAGTGGAGGCTCAAAAATCCCGCCGAACATCCTCCACTCAGGTGGAGATAGACTGAGGAAGAGAGAACGGGAGACTGGCAGGCTGGGAGACAGATTGGCAGGCAGACTGACCGGCGGACAGGCAAGGAGACTGACAAACTGGGAGATTGGGAAACTGACAGACTCGGAGATTGGGAGACTGACAGGCAGGCAGACTGACAGGCAGGCAGACTGACAGGCAGGCAGACTGACAGGCAGGCAGACTGACAGGCAGGCAGACTGACAGGCAGGCAGACTGACAGGCAGGCAGACTGACAGGCAGGCAGACTGACAGGCAGGCAGACTGACAGTCAGACAGACTGATAGGCAAGCTGAGCAGACTGACAAGCAGGTAGACTGACAGGCAAGCAGACTAACAAGCAGGCAGACTGACTGGTAGACTGACAGGCAGACAGAATGAGAGGCTGGCAGGCAGACTGACAGGCAAGCAGACTAACAAGCAGGCAGACTGACTGGTAGACTGACAGGCAGACAGAATGAGAGGCTGGCAGGCAGACTGACAGGCAGGCTGGGAGACTGATAGGTAGGCAGACTGACAGACCGGGAAACTGAAAAGTAAACTGATAGGCAGTCAGGGATATTGATATAGAAAATGACTGAAAAACTGGGTAGAGTCAACTAGGGATTCTTAGCCTGCCTGCTCTGCTGCATTTAATGTACTTAATACTGCAAAAACATATGAATGAATTACAGAAACGGCTGATTCCAGTACAAGTAATGGAATTTGAGAAAGAAGAAGGCTTCTCCAACTTGGGCATTTTTATTTTGTAACCTGGACATGACGTTGATGCTAAGTAGAATTATCTGCCATTTTCGAAGCCCGACTAATTTCCGGTTGGTCTCGGACCCTGGTGCCCTTCCCCTGGGGTGCCCCTGGGTCACGGCTTAAGAACCACAGGGGCAGAAACCCACGCGGGGAAAATTCGAAGTTCATTTAATTAGGTCGAGACGTGGATTAGTCGTCCAGGCTTGGGAGAGTCATCAAAAGGGTTGACGGGTCCGGGATCCCCAGATGGCAACGTAGGAGGAGCAAGGTGAATTAACCGACGCTAAGACGAGGAGTCTACGCCAGGAGGCGCTGAGTAGCTGCGGGTGAAGCCGTCACACTTTGCTCTATTATGCGCTTGGATTGTTGGGGACAGATAATTGACAATCGCTGCTGGGAATCCGAGAAAGCTCGAACCCACAACTAAGCGAATGCGAGGCTAGTACGTTTCCGATGACGCCACTAGTTCACAGAGCTACGGCCAAGTCTTGTCTCTTTTTGTACTTAGAAGAGTTTCAAGGCAAGTGGCAGCCACTGGCGTCTGTGAAGCTGAATTTGTTAGCCGGGGAGGAAAGCTAGAGAGAATAGACTCAACGAGTCATGGTACCGATATGGAAAGTCATGGGAGTGGATTACAAAAACTCGACGCAAACAGCTGGAACGAAGCCTTGGGCGGTGTCATCGCGGTGAAGAGGGTGATCAAAGAGACTCGCAATCCTTTGGGAACGGACAAAGGGCGTAAAATCATTCAACACCAACCAGAGCAAAATATTTAATGGACGTCACTATGGTGCAGTCGTGAACGGGTATTGTTACGCGTTTAAAGAATTGAAACAGGCAAACAAAGAGATGGGCGCGGATGAAATAAGAATTCGCCATTTTTTCTCTCACCTTTTTATTCATTAAAAAGTAATCCTTTATAATCGCTTGTTTAAAGGAAAATGCGCGTTAACGCACCTAACTGAAAAATGTGTATGTGTCTGTATACAGATGTGCACGTGTTGTTCTTGTTCGTGTCTCCACACGCACACGCTCGCCTTTGTGCGTGTGTGTGTGCGTGCGCGCGCGGATGTGTATGCGGACATGTATGACAAGGCACCCAGATAGTCCTCCACACGCCCATCGAAGTGCAGATGGCGTTGTCATAGAAATTTCTAATTGTTGTTTTTGTTGGAAGTTCTTTGTACGGATTCCGGGTTCCACCCCCGGGTCTCGCGCCGCCAATAGATCGCTCTCGTTCACAGATCCATCTAAACTGAGCGCGGAGCTACGCTGCGGGAGTTGTCGGGATTCCCTGTGGTGAAGCTGTTGCTGTGTTGTTTCATGATTAGTTGGAGATGCACGCAGTCACTCCGAGTTTTTGACGAGTTCGGCAAGGCTTAGGGGCTGCCGACTTTATTTATTGATTTGTTTATTCAATTATTTTATCTATTTATCTATTTTATTTGTCTATTGTCTATTGTTTATTTGGCTATATATCTATTTACCTATTTAGTGTGTGTGTGTGTGTGTGTGTGTGTGTGTGTGTGTGTGTGTGTGTGTGTGTGTGTGTGTGTGTGTGTGTGTGTGTGTGTGTGTGTGTGTGTGTGTGTGTGTGTGTGCGTGTGTGTGTGTGTGTGTGTGTGTGTGTGTGTGTGTGTGTGTGTGTGTGTGTGTGTGTGTGTGTGTGTGTGTGTGTGTGTGTGTGTGTGTGTGTGTGTGTGTATTCACTCAAGCAACCTGTCACCAAGGCTGGTTCTATCTGCCACGTAAACATCAGGTTCCAGGCAGAAAAACATCCCAACAGACAGACAGACAGGCGGACAGACAGACTTTACCCTAACAAAGGCGCCTCAGAAAACAAAATCCAGAGGAACACGTCGCTTTGGCGTTGTCCTTTGTTGCAAAAACTTCGAATTGCATCGCCAGAGGTCGGCTCTTGAGGTGTCTTGTTCCATAAAGTCTTCTTTGTCAGAATGAATGTCAAGGTGTGGGAGGTCTATCACCTTGAAAGAGGTTGCCTGTATTCTTGTATTCTAATGCATCGTCCCACCTTCTCAACAAATACAAATATTTCTTCACATTTGAAACCCATCTCTTACCTCCTCTGCTCGGTGTGAACTTTTTTCTAGATATTGAGCCTAAATACTATCTTATTCATTCATTTTTTGGTGTAGAATGTTCTCTTGATACTGTCCTCCCCCCCCTTTTTTTTTGTCCTCAGGCAGAAATAAGCTTATTAAATGAATCAAAATTATATTGACGACTACATTGAGCGCTCTTTAGCTCTCAATTTCATTTGATATTTTGAAATGAAACGTAATTGAACACTGCGTTATGTACGTATCTGCAGTACTTCACATTTATTGGGTTAAAATTCATCAGCAATTTGTCAGATAATTGTACTGATAGTGTGTGTGCGTTTTTGTGTGTGCGTGTACACGTGTGTGTTTGCGTGTGTATGTGTATTAGTGTGTGTGTATGTGTGTGCGTGTGCGTATCTATGTGTATGCGTGTGTGTGTGTGTGTGTGTGTGTGTGTGTGTGTGTGTGTGTGTGTGTGTGTGTGTGTGTGTGTGTGTGTGTGTGTGTGTGTGTGTGTGTGTGTGTGTGAGAGAGAGAGAGAGAGAGAGAGAGAGAGAAAGCAAAAACGAATCATACACGTACTTAATACATCGACTTTGATTTACAAGATGATGACGACAACAACGACGACGACATCGAGTCACATTCACGTTTAATAAGGGCACACCGCGTTCTGGAACTATGCCTGGAAGGTGGAGTTCCGGCGAGGCCTCGGAATGGGTGCCAGGGTGCCAAGTGGATGCCAAGTGGATGCCAAGTGGATGCCTAGTGGATGCCAAATTGAATAGCAAGACCTGAGCTGGGGTCTTCGCGGACTCGCAAGACTTGGCTCCACATCCAAGAAGACGCAAATGGCCTCCAAAACTTTGAAGTTAATTTGAATTGTTTAAGAGAATCTTGAGGAGATTCGAGTGTTGTGTGCTCTCTCCAAAATGGATTATTTGAGGAAGGGTGTTTAGGAAAGTGATCATTCGGAAAAGGATGAAGAGGAATATAGCTAACTGTGTCAAATTTTATCTTTGGAAAACCGGAAGGACGTAAGTAGGAATGAGGCTTCTTAATGTACAGTAAAAGACAAAACTATCTTCCCAGGTTTGTCCAAAGATGGATGAAACATAGCGAAACATTATGAGAATCAGCTAGCCGTTTCTAGCCGATTCTCATAACGTTTCGTCCTGTTTAATCTATCTTCGGATAAAGCTAGGAAGATAGTCTTCTCTTTACTTGTATATAAGACGTCCATTAAGAATGATGTTGTTTACTTGAATAGCACAGCATCGGCAATTACTCAGACGATGATAATGAAGGAGCTATCACACTGGGCTATTTTTCCTTCAACCTCCGATTTATCGGCGGTACCCCCCAACTCGGGAACATTTTCCCGCCGTCAAATCGTTATGGCAAGCTATTTTGTTTTTCAACGATTTACATGGAATGCCATTTGATATGTCGGAGGAATATTATTTTCCTCCAGAATTTCAGATTCCTCCCAGAAAGCTGCTGGCTGTAAATCTACTCCAACAGTCGCAGGAAAAATAGCCCAGTGTGATGACGTCTTAACACACACGCACGCACACAAGCATACACACATACGCACACGTATGCAGATACTGTACACACGAATACTTACACACTTGATTAATTCCTTGAACGGAGTAGTCACACAGCTGAGTTGGAAGGAAAGAAATAAGCTTGAACAAGTGACAATATGAGAACGAAGAAGAGAAAGAGATGATGTAATATTAGTATGCAGAACAATAGATGGAATTGACATGGCCGACAAAAGATACTTGTTACCATGACAGTAAAATCATTGAAACACGAAAAGAAATGAGGAGAAAATTAGGTATTCGTAGGATATTGGTGAGCACATTTTTTATATACAGATGCAATTAATCGTGCAACAGAATGGAAAAAGAGAAATTATATTCAGATGAATTTAAATAAAATCTTGACCGATAGGAGCATTGCGACATCCTGTGTATTGTAATTAGGTGTGTACACACCCACGCACACATACACGCACGCACACACACACACAAGCGATCTGGCTTTAGAAAAATGTGCACATTGATATAATCTTTATGTTCCTATTAAATATAACCTAACAAAGGCTTCATAGTTGTCGGGGACGAACAGACTCAAAGGCAAAGAATGGATCAGCTGAAACCTTGCAATTGGATTGTGTTCAAATTGATCATTGGAGCCAAAAATGGCTGGCCGAATTGAATTCTGTCGCCAGCAAATGCAGTGTGATGCGTAGGGCTTGGAGCCAAAAGTGAATAAGGGAGCTGTACTAACTGGGAGAAAAAGTGAAAAAAGTGAGTGCGGTGTGGACGAATTTAGACTTGGTTAGGTCAATCAGAACTAGGTGATAATAACAACAGTGTATCTAGTCTGAAACGTGCGCGGGCACATGCGCACAAACAGACACAGACATGCAGACACACCCATAAGCACCCACGCACGCGCTCGCGCGCGCGCACGCACACACACACACACACACATGCACACACACACACACGCGCGCAGACACAAATGCACGCACACATACATACGAATATACACACAACATATATACACAAACACACATGCACATACACACGTGCATACACACGCACATACACACGTGCATACACACGCACACACACACACGCATACACACACATACACACACGCACACACACACGCGCAAACACATGTGCGCACACACACACACGCACACACACACACGCACACACACATACACACGCACACACAAACACACACACACACACTACCACTCGTAGATAGTTGTCCGACTTTAGACTTGGGCAAGGTGGAGGTACGGGGGAGGGAGGATGCTTCAATGGTAGAGGCCCTAGTTTTTCCCGAGATCATTGCCAAGTGGTTAGTTAAGGATTTAATTTATATATATAGGCTTTTCCTTTCACTTACCTCCATCGTTGTTACTTTTTACTACTCTGTCTATTGTTCCCTTCAATGGTCTCCTTTCGCTTTCAACTTTCTTTTCATATGTCTTTATGTAGGTTAGTCACTCAATTTCCATTACTTTATTTTCATTCGTAGGCCCCATGCCTCAGATCATTCGACTTTGTCAAGTTCCACTTAGTATATGTATACATAAGGGCAGGGGTATTTGAACGATTGAGACATTTTCATTATTTTCTTCATTAATTCTTCTACAACGTTATTGTCTTAGGTACACCACAGAACTATTAACCGGAATCCTCAATTTGATCACTAGGTCAATTTGCATCGAGTTCATGATTTCTTTAGTCCAATGGTCTTTACTCTTATATCTAGTACCTCCCCTAAGGGCGTGACTTTACTCCCATGAACCAATTGAATTTTCTCCTCCACCATTTCTCCAATCAGAAAGACTGTTACAAACGCCTTAGGCAATATTGCTTACTCAAGCAACCTCGAAATCAATGCATCACTGGCTTAGTTTACATATTGTATCAGCATGATACATCAATGAAATCAGGTCCCTAGCGGTTGTTTATAAACTTTAGACGAGGAGCAAGTTTATGCAATGCCTTCGCCTAGACTGTTATTTACCAAACATCCAACTCATAAAATGAAATTCTCACCATCTACCCCTATATCTACCTTGTCTACCTTTACCTACCAACCTCTTACAATAGGTTTTACTGTATGTAAAAATAAGCTGATTAACTCCTTTGCAATAGTTATTTCTCTGAACTTTAGTTAAATCTAAGGGGTTGAGCGCGAAGGGCTTTGCTCTGTGTTGGAGTTCCCTCTTCGACTTAATAAGATCCTATGTACATTACCTAAATTCGAATATATATCTTCAACTATTTGTTTTTCTTGCAAGTTTCTGCCTTTTCGTAATAATATATATATTTTTTTTTCTTTTTTTGGCTTTCGCTCTATATGCAATAACCTTCTACCGAAGCTGAAAGAAAGTAAAGATTGAATCGCGAACTGTAAAAGGCTGACCGGCATCTCCCTCTCCATCTCCGGCTCTCTACGCTGGCCTCGGTGACCCCGTGACGTCACCGAAAAGAGGAGAAGTAGGAGGAGGAGGAGGAGAAAAGGGAAGTACGAGGAGGAAGAGGAGGAGGAAGAGGAAGAGCCTTCGTCAGTCACTGGCATCGCATAGGAATGGTCTGGAAATCGTGCAATAACTTTGACCCCTCGAGTTTGGTGTTCGTCATCCCCCCAGAAGGCAAATGTTATACAGTTGTCGAAAGGTTTTTACATACTTTCAAGTATGTGATGAAACTGTTTTTCTTTAGGATGTTTCAAATATATATTCACATAGATCATACATAAAGAACGCTGTCTATATAGCTTTAGGTATTTTATTTATACTTGAGACAAAATAGTACTTTTTCTTTCAAAGTTTGTTTAAAATTCGTATTGCATACTTTACTTAATATCGCATAGCAACAGGAATTTTTAATAAAAATTAATATATTTTGTTACTGTATTAGATTTTACATTGATAAATTTCAAATACTGCAGTTACTGTATTCGATTTTACATTGATAAATTTCCATTACTGCAGTTATTAAAGAAACATATTTTTCACACACCTTCAACAAACGTTTGCTAAAAGGACACAACCATTGATTTCTGGGGGGGATCTCAGTCGAATAAAGTCTAGTATTGGTCAAAGAACATACAAACATACTTGGAAATGGAACATCATCGAATCTAATTTCATCAAAAATACTTTTGAAGAAAATCTTAACTTGAATATGGGTTTATATAAACTAGATAATTTAATTATCAATTGAATACTCAAAGAACATTATGACACTCCACCATAAATTCTTATGACCAAATGTCTTATGGTGCGTTTGTCCACATATATGTTGAATTTTTATTTTCTTATTAATCGATTTACTATTATTACTTGTATGCATGCGTGCATGTGTAAATGTATGTACGTGTATTTTTGTGTGCATATATGTATATATATTCACACACACATATATATTGTGTGTGTGTGTGTGTGTGTGTGTGTGTGTGTGTGTGTGTGTGTGTGTGTGTATGTGTATGAAGTGCGTAAGGGTAAGACAGAATGAGTGGAAGGGTGGTGAGGTAAACACCAGGAACCGTTGGAGTTTTATTGCTAACGTTTCGTCCTGAAAGGACTTCCTCAGAGTGTACACAAACAAATCATTGACAGCTTATATACTCCCAGCTTACCCCGTTCCTCCCCGTTCGTCTTCGCTCCTCATGCACCTCCGTTCGGCATCACGAAGAACCAAGCTGGCCGTTACTCTCGCCAATTTGACAAATCCATCACGGTGGTTGCTACATGGATGTAAATTGATGTAGGCTGCCTCAATTACTTTTCTTCTCTGTTTCGTTAGACCTTTATGTAGCACCTCTATTATTTACATAAAGGTCTAACGAAACAGAAGAAAAGTAGTTAAGGCAGCCTACATCAATTTATATACATGTAGCAACCACAGTGATGGATTTGTCAAATTGGCGAGAGTAACGGCCAGCTTGGTTCTTCGTGATGCCGAACGGAGGTGCATAAGGAGAGAAGACGAACGGGGAGGATCGGGGTAAACTGGGAGTATGTAAGCTGTCAATGATTTGTTTGTGTACACTCTGAGGAAGTCCTTTTAGGACGAAACGTTAGCAATAAAACTCCAACGGCTCCTGGTGTTTACCTCACCACCCTTCCACTCGTGTATATATATATATATATATATATATATATATATATATATATATATATTATATAAATATATGTGTGTTTGTGTGTATTTCGTGAAAACCACAGTTGGAGCAAGAAAACTGGAGACAGAGAATCTATATATTTTGAATGCAAACTGCAATCCTCTTCAGCAGAGGATTGTAGTTTGCAATCGAAATATATAGACTCCCTGTCTCCAGTCTTTTTTACTCCAACTGTGGTTTTCGCGTGATTGACAAATGTTGGATTACCTTTTTCATTAGTAATATATGTATTTGTATATGTAGATAAATAGATTATATATATATATATATATATATATAATACATATATATACAGTATATATAATTTTTTGTACAACACCCCGTTACCCCGCGAAGTGCATATTAGTTGATGTGACCTTCCCTAGTTTCTTTCTTATTTATGTATTTATCTTCTATTATTTATTTTTGTACTCTAAAGATGTCTTGATAGACAAAACGTTTAATATTCCGTTCTTTTTATTTCCCTGTGGTTTTCTGCAAAATATTTATTCACGCGCTCATCGTGATTTTTGTTACATACAGTACATACATAAATACATACATATTCATACATACATATGCACTCACATATGAACATACGCACAAATATACATGTATACATGCATTCATATAAGCATACCTGCATACATACATACAAACATAAACACGTACCTAGCCTCATGATTGAAATATGAAAAAAGAAAAAAAATCTGTGGGTACAAGGAATGAGGTCGCTGTCACTAAAGTTTAGACCTCTGCAATTTTAGTTTAGTGATTCAAACTATGCCAGTTAACGAGTCATACAAAATAAAGCTAGTTATAGCCAGAGTCCAAAAATGACAAACGGTTATTAACCATAAACAAAAAGCACGGAAATAGAAGAAATGTTCCTTAAGCAAAGTCATAATCTAAGTCACAACAAAGATGAAATTAACCAAGGTCTTAGCAAATTGTACCCGGGAGTCTTAGCCACATATATACTTTAAATCTTAGCAGAGATTTAGCCAAAGTAAGGGCACAGACAAATCTCATCCTAAGGATCATGAGCATACAAGTCCTTTGCGTTCTTATGAGCACGATCACGTTTATGACCAATCCGCGAAGTATTTGTCCCAACGACCGGTCCCGTGGAAGTTCGATGAGACAATTAGCGGCAAAGATTTGGCGACTGGTCTTCTTGAAGCACATAAGAAGGATGTCGGATCATGGAGACGGTCTGGGACACTTCGCCCGAGGGTAAGGGAAAGGGAAAGTAGGGAAAGTAAGAGGGAGAATAGAGAAAGGGATGGAAAGGAGTGAATGGGACGTGGGTCTCGAAAGGCGGGAGAGGGGAAGGAGCGAGGACGACGTACACACAGGAGAGGTGGCGCTTGGGAGGTGCAGAAGTCAGCCAGATGGTGGTGGAGATGAAGTCGCAAAGAAAGAGGGAGTAAACATATTGTTGTGGCCGGTGAAGTGGTGCTATCATCTGTGTGAAAAAAAAAAAGTGAAGGTTGGTTTTAAGGTTTGTCATTATATATATCCATGTGTATGTATATATATATATATATATATATATATATATTATATATAATACATATATATATATATATATATATATACAAACACACATACACATACATATATACATATACATATATATATACATATATATACATATGCATATATATATACATATATATATAGCATATATATGTACATATATATATATATATATATATATATATATATATATATATATACATAGCTAAGCCTCGGAATTGTATATTCATGGTCGTTAAAAGTGAAGCAGTTGAATATTTACAATTCCGAGGCTTAGCTATGGGATCTCCTCTCAGTGCCATTATGGCAAACCTTTACATGGAGTCACTTGAAGTAGACAAATACATACATATCATGGGAAGAGGAGCATCCTGGTTTCGCTACGTAGACGACGTATTAGTTATAGTACCAGAAAATACTGATTTAGCTAACAAACTTCGTAGGCTCAATAGTGTAAATAAGTACATAGAATTCACAGTGGAAAAGGAGATAGACAAGAAACTGCCATTTTTAGACACGATAATTCATCGTATTGACGGAAGTGCAAAATTTTCAGTATATAGGAAACCAACAAACAAAGAAGATTTTATTCATTACTTATCACGACACGACACAAGAACGAAATCTGGCATAATAATTGGCTTTTTCCTTAGAGCATTTAGAATATGTAGCGAAGAATTTTTACACGACGAATGTAAACACATTACAGAGACGTTCAGCCGCCTAAAATATCCACCGAGTCTCATACAAAAAATGAAAAATAAAGCCAAACAAATATGGAGAAAAACACAGTTACAGAAGAACAGAGGAAAGAAAAATATTTTTTAGTGGTTCCTTACTCCTCAAGAGGTGAATTAATTTCCAAATTTCTCGCGAGAATAAGGATGGAAGTCGCACACTCCTCAGGACAGAAAACAAGGGACATTTTATCCAGTAACCAACACTCGGGAGAGAAAAATGAAAAGAGCGTGGTTTACAAGATTCCATGTGGTGGATGTGATGCAGCTTATTTTGGAGAAACTTCATGAGGAATCACAAAAAGATTATACGAACACAAGAACGACATGCGACACCACAGGATATCTAATTCGTTAGTAGTACACGCTACACAACACGGACATATGCCTAATTGGAACAACAAAATCCTACACACCGGTATGAAAAAGACGACAAGAAAAACTATCGAAGCTGCATATATCAATACTTTTAAGTCAACCAATCGTAGAGAAGGGTTTGTAAATTTAGCACACGCAACAGCAAGATTAATCATCGAGGGGGCACAAACGGCGAACTATGTATTTCAATTTGCCTGTACCATTATCTCTCTGAAGAAGACTCTGTCGAAACGTTAGAGAATAAAGTACTTCTGCTCCTTCCTGGACTTTACCTATACCACTCTTGCCATACACACACACACACACACACACACACACACACACACACACACACACACACACACACACACACACACACACACACACACACACACACACACACACACACACACACACACACACACACACACACACACACACACACACACACACACACACACACACACACACACACACATATATATATATATATATACAGTATATACATATATATACATTATATATATATATACATATATGTATACATTATATATATGTATACATTATATATATATATACATATATGTATACATTATATATATATGCATATATGTATATTATATATATATACAGTATATGTATATACATATATATATATATACATATATATATATATATACATATATATACATATATATATATACCTATATATATATACATATATATATATATATAATAATTCTGTGTATACATATATATACATTTTGTATACACATGTATATATGTATCTGTATTCAATGTACATACATGTATTTATGCTTGGCATTTTGTTATGGCTGACGGGACTGGAAGTGTGCTGTGTTGTGTTGATTGAAGATGAGAAGGGTGTCGGAGTTGGGTGGGACAATTACTGGGGAGAAATGGAAATCGCGGGGAGTGGGGAGAGGGGAGTAGTGAGTGAGTGAATGAACGAGTGATGAGGAGGTGGGGGATGGGCATTTTTCATCAGAACACCGTGGGAACCCAAGCATTACGGCTACGAATGAGGTCTTTGTGTGGGCCCCTCCCCCCCTTTTCCCCTCCCACTCCCCCACAGGACAATTTGGAGAAGGGGGGCCTGGGGGCGTCGCCTATGGACCTCTGATTGTTTTTAGTTTATGTATTGCTATTGCTGATGTTTTGTTTTGTTTTTTTGTCTAATTTTCTTTCTTATGATTATTATCATTATTATCATTGTTCTTGTTCTTCTTATTCTTTCTTTTTCTTTTCTTTTTCTTCTTCTTGTTCTTCTTATTCTTTTTTTCTTTCTTTTCTTCTTTTTCTTTTTCTTCTTTTTCTTCTTTTTCTTCTTTTTCTTCTTCTTTTTCTTCTTCTTCTTTTTCTTCTTCTTCTTATTCCTATTCTTCTTATTCTTCTTCTTCTTCTTCTTCTTCTTCCTTTTTATTCCATTTCTGCTTCTTCAGCTTCGTCTGATTCTCCTCCTTAGAACGAGTTACAATAAGTTAAACCACGAAGGCCGACAGGAAACTTTTCGGATACAGAGAAAATACAACACGTAGCTGTGGTGTTTAAGTGAGTTTTGAAACTTCGAACTGGGAAGGGGAGTTGTGGAGGGGAAGGGAAAGGGAAGGTGAAGTGAGGGGGGAAAGGGAAGAAGAATAGGAAGTGTAGGGAAGGGGAAGAGGAAGGGAAATGAAGTGAAGAGTAAGGGAAATTGTAAATGAAGAAATTAGGGATAAAGAACAGCTGTAAAAGTAGAAGACTCAGAGAAACCTTCTGAAAAAAAGGGAGGTGAAAGGAGGGGGGAGGGATTGTCACCGGAGTGCCGAGGACACTCGCCCGTGCGTGGCACAATGGTCACCTTTGGAAAACTCCGGGACCCACCTGACAAATGGGTGCCCCCGACCCCCGACCCCCCACCTCTCACCCTCGCCTCCATGTGCTTCGCAGGGGGTGGTGGAGGCGGTGACAGTTGGTGACAGGTGGTGGTGGTGACAGTAGTGGTGGTGGTAGTGACGATGGTGATGGTACAGGTAGTGGTGTGTGTGTGTGTGTGTGTGTGTGTGTGTGTGTGTGTGTGTGTGTGTGTGTGTGTGTGTGTGTGTGTGTGTGTGTGTGTGTGTGTGTGTGTGTGTGTGTGTGTGTGTTCGAGTATTTGCTTGTGTATGTGTACGTGTATAGTTTGTGTGCGTGCATGTGCTTGTATGCATGCTTGCCCGTGCCTGCTCATCATTCTTTGAATGTTTTTTGCGTGCGTCAGTTCGCTTGTGTTTGTGTGTGTTCGGATGTGTGAGTGACGAGTGACATGGCGTCATAAGGTAACGTGCGCGCGTACGACAGTTATTTAGTTCCGAGTGACGGAGCCCCGCGATCGTAAAGGAGTTAGGACTCGACTCTCTTGGATCACAGTAATTCCTCTGCATTGGGACGCCCTTGAAGGATTTTGTTCTGTCTTGCAGCAGCTTCTCAATGTGCGCCATTGAAAGCCAGGGACTTTGTCACGATTATTTTATATCTTTGTTCATTTGTGAACTGGCCAACGTGTTTGGACCCCTTTTATACATAAATATTATTTCTGTTATAAATAGGTGCCTCGAATGCCTAGTGTAGGCCTTATGGTCTCTTGCAGTCTCCTTTATTCTTATGTTATGTTCTTATGTTCTTAATGTTGTTTGTCTGGTCTTGTTTTATTTTTGTTCTATTAAACATACACACACACACACACACACGCATACATATACACACACACATACATATACACACGCAAACGCACATACATGAGCGCCACACTCACATACATATACACACGCAAAACGTAAACGCACACACATGAGCGACACATACACACACATACACGCGAGCGCGCGCGCGCTCACGAACGCTCCTGAAATAAAAACAAATAAATAGATATATGAATGAATACACAAATGCAATGAAATGTATAAATAGATAAAAAAAAATTGTGTTTGCCATTGAATTTCGTTTCAATCATTATGACGTTTCTTGATCAGCATTACATGAGTTGGGAAACAGAATTTCATAAAACTGTTCCTTCGTGTGGGTGTTGTGTAATCAGAGAAGATGGGGATAGAATGATAAAGGTGTGATCCAACATAGGGAAACAAGTAATATGATGCCTGATGACGTGAAATGAAAGTGGCGAGCATAACGTGTGATGAGAAATGCTCATTGTGGTGGTGGTGATGATGGTGGTGATGATGGTGGTGATGATGGTGGAGATGATGGTGATGGTGGTGATAATGGTGGTGATGATGATGATGGTGATGATGATGGTGATGATGATGATGATGATGATGATGATGATGATGATGATGATGATGATGATGATGATGATGATGATGATGTGATGTGATGTTTCTGTTGCCGATGGTGCTGATGATGGAGGTGGTGGTGATGCTAGCGCCGTCCTCGTCTTCTTCGTCTTTGTCCTCCTCCTCCTTCATTTCTTTTCGCTCCTCTCCATTCACCTTCTTTTATTTCCTCCTCCTCCTCCTCCTCCTCCTCCTCCTCCCCCCCCCTCCTCCTCCTCCTCCTCCTCCTCCTCCTCCTCCTCCTCCTCCTCCTCCTCCTCCTCCTCCTCCTGGGAAGTAAGAAGTTAAGGTTGACAATGGTCACACAAAACTTACGAGGATTGGTGGTGGGAAGTGGTGGTGGTGGTGGTGTTGGTGATGATGATGATATGTTATGATGATATGATGATGATATGATATAATGATATGATGATATGATATTATATATGATATATGATGGTGATGATATGATGATTGTGATATTATGATGGTGATGAGATGATGATGGTGATGATATGATGGTGATGATATGATGGTGATGATATGATGATGGTGATGATATGATGATGGTGATGAGATGATGATGGTGATGATATGATGATGGTGATGAGATGGTGATGGTGATGAGATGGTGATGGTGATGAGATGATGAGGGTGATGAGATGATGGTGATGAGATGATGGTGATGAGATGATGGTGATGAGATGATGGTGATGAGATGATGGTGATGAGATGATGGTGATGAGATGATGGTGATGAGATGATGGTGATGAGATGATGATGATGACGATGGCGGCGGCGGCGGCGGCGGCGGCGGCTGCAAGAAAAATCTTAGATTATTATTGAAGGTAAAAGGGAGGATATGATTATCAATAACGAAATCACAGACAGTATTGTTATTATAATGAATAACTGATGATCAGAGTAGGGCTCCTTTAATTTCAATTATTCAAGAAAAAATAAAAAATAACACGAAGCGAATGTGTGATTACGAACGGAGTTGATTGCCAACGCGTTATCTTTGTGGTTTATTAGCAAATGTGGTTAAGCATTGGGGATTAAGGAGCATACACGTTTAACCCTTTTCCTGCGAGTTATTGGTGGCAATGAGGAGGTTAAATGAGGTTTAATTAACCTCTTTGATTGGATAAAACTACCGAAGGTAACTGGAATAAAGGTACAAAGGTCATCATCAGAAGTGGCAAGGCATGGAAGCCGAGGTATTCGGACTAAAATTTTTTTGCTTTTTTGAGTTTGAGAGTTTGGGTCACGGGCCGTGAGAGTTGGAATACGGTGAGAGGTCCGGCGTGAGAAATTAAAATGCGTTAATGCAGCTCGGGAATGTGAGATAACGAGAAGAGTGTGAGGGCGAGATAAGAACTTATCTCATTTTCGTCCTCGCTTTACCTCAAGTAGAAAAGGAGAAGTAAGTTAAGTTAGTCATTGCTTATGGGAATGGTTAATGTGCAAAAATTATCTAACCACCAACCCTGGATCTCCGAATGCACATACCAAAGGCTTCTGTTACAACTAAGCACCTCCTGGCGTAACTTCCTCGCTTTGACTTTTGGAAGAACCTTCGTTGTTCGACAATGAGGACGACGAAGTCTCCAGAGCTTCCAGTCTGGCTCGCTGCTGAGGATTTCATTCAGGTGACGGTGGGACCGCTGCGTCCTGGAAGGACTGTGTTAGGTCTCCAGTAATTCCCGTAGCTACGATGACGCTCTGTAGGAATTCTTGTTCAAGCTAGCGCCAATGGTTTTGCCCTAACACCATACCATTTTTGGACAAGAAAACACCATTTGTGGACAAAGCACTTATTCACTGTACAATGTATTGCATTTTGGTGATTTTTCAAGTACTTGAAAAGGCTCCAATAAGCAAAACATTGTAGTTCAATAAAAGCCCTCGTCCTCAAATGGAGTTTGCTTTGCTAAAACTGACGAGAGTTGCCATCTTCAAAACGCCCGGCGATTTTGTTCAGCTGAGGACAGGACCCCGTGGTGAAGGAGTTAGACTCGCTGTTTCACCAGAGGGATCATGGCCGAGGAAAATGATGGGCACAGGAGGAGAATGTGGTCGTGAGAGAAATGCAGAAGAGAGTTTCATTAAAAGAAAGAGAATGGTACACAAAGGAGGGTATAAAACAGAAGCAGGGGAAATCGTAAGACAAAGAGGATGCTACAGAAAGGAAGAAAGGAAGCAGGAAAGTCAAAAATATATATAATCCGACCTAGTTATGGACCAAAAGGTCTCCTGTCGACATGCGCCTCCTTTGTAATAACACAAACATTTAGAACAGTAAAGAGGCTTAAAGACTAGATGTTTTCTTTTAACAGAGTATCAACTTTGACTTAATTAGCAAAGCCTTTAGACTGCATCCCCTATAGGGTTGGGAGGAAGAGAGAGAGAGATTTTGGGATCAACACCTTTCAGAGAACAGTGATATCGTGTGCACTCCGACGTCTCAAGTTACCCTTGGGACGTAAATATTGCCCCTGGAGTGAAAGAAAGAAAGCCAGATGTGGAGAATGACTTGAACCGGGACTGAAGGTCGCCGGGTTGTGGTATTAATGAGCACCGAGTACAATACAGAAAAACTATCAAACGTGAGGTCTTTATGATGTGTATGAAGTTCAAAGAATGTGGGATGCATATCATTGTCTTTATTCACTAAGTGGGCCCCGACAGTGAATGATAAAGTGAAGAGGAGAAAGAGTTAATTTTACCTGTAATCAAGGCAGCTCCAGTAAATAGAACTTGTGAATGACAGCGACATCTACACGTTAAAGATTTGAGGAGCTATGGACAAAGAATGGCTACCCCCCCGTGTAAGGGGGAAAAAGCCTTTGGTATATGTATGTATGAACAAAGAAATATAAGCTGAGGATGAATGACGAAAAGAGTGAAATAATTCAACGTCATTTTGGACATGAGTAAAGAATGTATAAAACAGAAATAAGAAAATGGAGGGTCTTGGAATTGTTAATAAAGAAGGTGAGGTGGATGGAGATGGAGAACACTTGTTGCCGAGAAAGAATGAGACCGATTAACATGTGATGAAAGGAGGAGGAAATTAAAAAGCTTTAAGAAGGAAATTTTGAAATGTGCTGAGCTCAGTTCATTATGACGACAGGTACGAGGTTTCACAAATTTACATTTTTTTTCTAAATATGGCGACGGTGGGCGAAACTTTTCAACTTCGAGCTTGAAATAAGATTGTTGCTAACTTATAAGAGTATTTACGAATATTTTTTTATTGCTGTTTGAACAACTGCATTACATTAACGCATACTTTGTGTGTGTGTGTGTGTGTGTGTGTGTGTGTGTGTGTGTGTGTGTGTGTGTGTGTGTGTGTGTGTGTGTGTGTGTGTGTGTGTGTGTGTGTGTGTGTGTGTGTTTGTAGTTCTGTTTTTTATTTCTTAATATCCTCATCCTATACATATGTGTATATCATTCAGAATTTTTACTTATGAAATTCTGCCAAGTTTAAATAGGCAATCGATTATATTTTACAGATCACATGTTCAAACCGAACAACCCAACTCTGTAGCCTGAATCCTACAACACAGCACACAGCACATCACACCACTCCATAGTAACCGTACCATCTGACTTCACCCCCATCACCACCCTACCACCACCACCTGACCTACCACCACAACCACCACCGCCACCACTTGCCCTTCCTGGCGCTAATCCGACACAGCCGAGATGTCGGCAGGAGGCAAGTCTACTTGCAAGGGATTTGGCCCCCACGCCCTTACGTTCTCACGCTCTCACGTTTTCACGTTATCATGCCCTCGCTCACCTCCATACACCCAATACCTCACGGTCGTGTGTTCATACTTCGTCCCTCTCCTCACGGTGAATTTGGTATCGTCTTCTTGGCATCTGGTCATTGGATTTTTTATTACAAGAATACTGATTTTTGTCTGTGTATTTACATTCTTCCTTCAAGTCCTAATTTTCTTTTTTCATTAAATTTGTTTATCTCTAAAATATGCTCAAACGCGCGTTCGCACACACGCACACACAAACAAATGTTGCTAAAATGAGCAAAATTGATAAGAAAATTATCCATTTCTTTAAAGATTCTTCCTAGCAACTGCTTGTTTAACATATATTCCTGTATCATTTGTGGTTCCTAGTAACTAGAAATAGATAAATTAATCAAATTTGCACAGTTATGTTAAGTTGTTTTCGTGTGTGTACGTATTTTCTATGCGTGTGTTGTTTTGAGTGTTTATATACTATGTGATCTGTATTTACTCTTATGCCCTATTGGGTAAGCCAGAGTTGAATAAAACGTACACACGCACATACACGCACACACACACGCACACATACACACACACACACACACACACACACACACACACACACACACACACACACACACACAATCATCCAATTTCCTCTATGTATGAATACGTGCATTTCACACAAAAATATTGAAATTCATAAGGTTTATTTCCTCTTAAAACACTTGGACAAAAAATTAAGATAAAAAATATATTTATGTATCGATGTGTATAATAGAAGTACCTAAAATCAAAAGGCACGTAGTACCCACTCCCACCCCTTCCACTCCCCTCCACCACCCTACCCCCCTCTCATCTTAGCTCCTCGTGGATGACGGGTCATCCCTGTATCCCACTCACTGCCTTGGGTCAGAAGCAATCCAGCAAGACACTATATAGAACTCAGCCACTAAACGTTTTGTGTCTATATCCCCAAAGTCAGTGCTCGATATACAAGATTCATATTTCAACAATTTCAAGCTTTATGTTCAAATAAACAACACTCCCGTAAAACTCGACATCTGAAGTCAAACCCTTTTATTGTTTCCAACAACATGAACTCGTTCACAAATTATTTTATATTCTATTAATACAAGCAAACAACACGCGCACACACGTGAACATGATTAATCAGTTTATTCATTTACTCACAAACTTATGTTTATAGAATTATCTACATTTCAAGATCATATTACAGTATATTGATCTGTTCATCTTTTAAATTTTATTTGTTTGTTTAGATTTATTTATTAATATATTTACTAAAGTGTTTATTCGTTTAATTATTATTCTGTTTATTATTCTGCATCTTGTTCATGTCTTTCTATTGTCAGTTATTTCGTGGTTTTACTGTGGTTTGCAGTGTTACAAAATCGCAATTAAATATGGCGCACATTCACCGTAGACTTTTAATCATTTGACTCTGTCTCCCCAGTGATGGCGTCCCGTGTGCTTCACGAGTTGTTATGGAGGAAGACACAATAGTTTTATATGGTTACAATGAAAATAAGTTTATATTTCGTTTTATTATTTTGTTAATATCTACGTCAAGAATCTGGACAAATTTCGAGGGCCGCAGTGACTCGAGGAAGAAGAAATATTGAAGAAATGTAACCGCGTGATTTACAAAGGAGAGTGATTGCACAAGCAACACAGAAAAAAAGTAACGAAAGAGTTCACAACGTTATTCAGCTCTGCATCTTTCCCTCAGGACGAAAAACGTTCTTCACAGCAGTTTTACACAACAACTTTCACTAACTTTTACTCTTTAAAGTTGGAAGCTCATTTGGCAGAGCCATGATGGACTTGATTCTGTGTCCTTTTCTTCTCTTTCAAAACGAGACTCGCGTTGGTGCTTCGTTACTGCGAGATTTAATCCACAATGACGCTTTCAGATCTTTATATCTTTACTCCTGTCTAACGTCAGATGATTTTAATCAGTCTAGGAAACTCCATCACAGGACTACCAACGCTCTGGTGATGTGCTCTCTAGATTTTATTCTAGCTAAAATTAGGTTTTAACTAGTTTAAAAAATTGCTATAAAAAGAGAAGTGTTTTATTTGGTAAATAGTCTATTCCAAAATCTATTAACCATTAACTGTTTATCAAGAAGTGATTTACAGTTTTATGGTAAACCTTTATACAGTGGGAGCCAATTGTGATTTACTGCATCGTAATTGGAGGTTGTATACAAAGGATTACAAAGGCGGAGCATACCGACAGGAGACCTTTTGGTCCATACCTAGGTCAATTTGAGCAAATTGAAAGTAATTCAAGAGAGAGATATTGATCCCAATGTATTGTGTACAAAATGAAAACTTTATTGTGTATACGTGTAAAAATGTACACATATGTACAATTATCATCATCATTTGGTTGCATACGCCAGGGAGCGCGTTACTTCACTCACACATCGGCGCCAGTCCCCACCGTCTCTCTGAGCAAGCTCCCATGCAACCACCATTCTCATTCCAAACAATGCTCGACAGGTTTGATCAGTTTGCCGTAGCCATGAATTTTCTGAGCGTCCCTTTTGTTTCTTCCATCGAGGGCTGTCCCTTGCGAAGACAACCCTATGAGTAGGATCAACATAAAGGAAATGTGCCACATGCACATACAGCCGGAGTTGATATTCACGAATTATGCTGGTAACTGGCCTTAACTGATTTTCGCAGTACAGCCTCTGTAAATGTATAAACATACAGTAATATTTTATGCAATTCATGTATTATGTATACATAGGAGTTACATATGTAAAGGAAAGTGAAAATGCAATTCACTATGATCCGTATCTTCTCCTAACCCGGGTTTGAGAAACGACGATGTGACGTCATTATCCTCTGCATTTCATAAAAAAGTATAACATCACGTCCTTAATTTTCATATAATATGCAAATGTTTTATATCCCATTTATCTAAACTTATTTTTGACATCTTAATAACAATTTTGTATGTCTCGTAGGAATCTTAAACAAAATATAGAAAGAAAATCATGTGCACTTGAAAAAATACGCGATCAAACGACTATCGACGACAATTTCTGAAATAGATTCCACGTCTGTAGGTATTTTACATAAAAGTCTCCGGCTTCTTCACTTTTGTCGCCCAATTTCTCTAATACTAATGACGTCGCTGCCAGACACATTTTTTTTTCTATCAATCCTCTAGAATTATTTTAGAGCCAGCAAAGACGAAAAACTTTACCGTTCCTTCATTCTGAAAAATTGTCCATGAAGACTTTCATTTCTCTAATTAACCCGGTGGCAACAGGAACACTTTAATTAACAATGAAAGATATTTTATCCACCGAATAGTATTAAGATCTTCAAGTTATCATCATCCAATTAAACTTAATTACATCTGTTATACGACTCTTAAACCCACCGGATCAAAAGAAAAGTATTTTAGTTAAACAGTCCGGCTACTATTAAGTCTTCAAAAAAAAAATGGCCCCGCGTGATGGGGAGAGAAGTAGACGAACAGGCTTATACATTAGAAGGGTTAAAAACGGTAGTAAATTGAGTCGGCAAATGCTCAAATGGGATACAGACGCAGATACAGACACAGAAACACAAAAATACAAATACACAGAAAAAGACACAAAGACAGACAAAGACAAAGAAAGACAAAGACAAACAAATACCGACAGAGAAAGACAAACAAAGACAGACATAAAGGAAGACAGACAAAGACAGACAGGCAAAACAGGCAAGCAACGACAGACAGGCAAAGACAGACAGAAACAGACATACAGACCTACAAATACAAAGACAGACGCACACAAAGACACAGACAGGCAGACAGACAGGCAGACAGACATGGAGGCGAGCGAAAACGCAGACATTGTTCCACCTTTATGGAAGGGCACAAACGAGCGTACTTGGAGACAAATGAGTGGAATGGGAGGACCATACCTGGCCAAAGTAACCCATTAGAAAAGAATGAGCCTCCAGGACGGAGAAAGGCCGAGACGCCAAGGACCCTCGCTCACAGAAAATCTACCACAAGTGCCTCGTAAGCGAAGAAGCCCGCTGGGCCACTTTGGCCGGGGACTTGAGGCTATTGGGGACCTCTAACGAGGCTTCGTCCTCATATCTTTCCAGGTCACTCGATCAGAATCATCGTTAACCGAAGAACAGGTTACGGGATAATGTCTGATATTGTACCCAGGGAGGTACCTAGAAGCTTTTGAACATTTATGAATTTTATTCCATGTAATTTTTTTTTATCTTGTAAGGTAAAAGAAACTAAAGTATAAACTTTTGTTATGTAAACTATTTTGATATCGTTATCACAGTTTTTCATTGTATAGCAAAAAGAATACAGTTATTAAAATTTTGTATATATTTATGTCATGGTGTCAGTTTTGTATTGTGCAACAAATAAAACTCGATTATATAAACTATCAAATATGCATTATTTCTATTTAAAGATGTCTGGCTTTTTAATTGTATAACATGAAAATCCAGATAAAATCGAAGCAAAACGATTGAATAATAAAAGATTCACGTATCATTGTGGTTCAATGGGGATGGAGGATATTTGAATCCTATAGCCCTCGCCTGAAAGAGGGGAATACCAGCTTGATGGCACGATGTCCTTGTGGCTGGGAATAGAAAGGGTTTGTCTTCGTTAACTTTTACAAAAACAAAAAAAAAAAAAAAAAAAAAAAAGGGGGGGGACGAAATATGTGAATATATGTACAATTTCTTTGCCACACACTCCTAGACGGAGAGGTTCCAGTTCCTGATTTATCTTGGACAAACTGTGTCTTGGAAAAAAATGATAACAATAATACTGAAAAGATGAAACTTCCGGGTCGACCTGCAGAAGGATTCTGCTCGGTGAGAAAAGGAGAGTTTATATGAGAGAATCCCTCCTATTCAGACTCCTTTATATCGCCTGTTTCCAGGAGATGGGGAAAGTATTAGAAGCGGAACGGAAGGTTTAATCTCATGGAAGGTTCTGTATCAAATATGAGGTCTCCGGTTGGCGTTGCCAGAGAAATATAAGATAAAAATGGAGTCTCCGAATACCAAGAAGGAATGTGATTGTTATTGAATTTGTGTGTCTGTCTCTGTAAGTAGGAAAGTAAGCAGGGGAGGTACTGGGGTTCGTAAGTAGGGAGGTAAGTAGGATGTTGGTAGGTAGGGAAATAGGTTGTTGGTAGGTAGGTAGCAAGGCAGGTAGGTAGGCGGGGAGGTTAGTAGGTAGGTATGTAGGTGGGGAGGTTGGTAGGTGGGTTAGTAGGTAGGTAGGAAGGCTGGTAGGGAGGTAAATAGGTAGGTAGCTAGGCAGGTAGGTAGGCGGGGAGGTTAGTAGGTAGGTACGTGGGTTGGTAGGTAGGTAGGGAGGCTGGTAGGGAGGTAAGTAGGTAGGCTGGTAGGTAGGTAGCTAGGCAGGTAGGTAGGCGGGGAGGTTAGTAGGTAGGTACGTGCGTGGGTAGGTTGGTAGTTGGGTTGGTAGGTAGGGAGGTTGGTAGGGAGGTAAATAGGTAGGTTGGTAGGTAGGTAGCTAGGCAGGTAGGTCGGCGGGGAGGTTAGTAATTAGGTACGTAGTTGGGTAGGTTGGTAGGTGGGATGGTAGGCAGGCAAGGAGGTTGGTAGGGAGGTTGGTAGGTGAGGTTGGCAGGGAGGTTAGCAGGGAGGTTGGTAGGTAGGTTGGTAGGTAGGTTGGTAGGTAGGTTGGTAGGTAGGTAGGTAGGTTGGTAGGTAGGTAGGTAGGTAGGTTGGTAGGTAGGTAGATAGGTTGGTTGCTAGGAAGGTTGGTACGTAGGAAGGTGGGTAGGTAGGCATGTAGGCATGTATGTATGTAGGCAGGTAGGCAGGTATGCATGCACGTAATATGTATACATTATGTATACCAGCATATATACCAGCAGCCAAGACGAACGAAAATCGATGTCAGGAGGAGAAGCAGGCCAGGGTGCCACATGAGGACTGCTACCCGGGGCTCGGCCCCCACGGGCACTCCACAACCGGGGGGCGCCGTGGGCAAAAAGGTGGTCAGGTGGAGAAGCAAATCACATTATGTGTTGCCGGGCTGCGGCAGAAGTGTTTGCGTGTCGCTCGAAAACAGCACCACGTCAACCTCCAATAACAACGCGTTCGTGGTAAGTCACACTCGGAAACGTAGAAAAAACTTATCCTGTAAATGATAAATGTGAAGGAAGAAGTACAACTGTTGCAGTAGCCTCCGATGAAACATTGGCAGGACTCTTAAAAACTAAATAACCTTTGGTAAACAAAAATACAAGAAAAAATATGATTATATATCGGAGTGCGTCATTCCACTCAGACTTTGCGATTATGTCCCACGGTTGAACAGGAAAGCTCCGCGTAGCCAGCCTTCCCGTCCAAGACAGCTCCCGGCGGGGGATTTGCTTCAGCTCAGAGTTTTATGAGCGTCTTCTTCGTCTCCCCCACACCCCGAGGATTATCTCTCGAGGAGGTACTCAACCCTATGAGTGGAATCTACATCAGTGTTTCACTTCCTCATATAAACGGAATTGACGTTAACGAGTTAGGGTGGTAACCGATACAGACCGAGTCTTGCTCATCATTCGATAGGTTGGTACCAATTCATTCTAACGTAATCAGTGAGACAAATACTTGATGCAAGTAATGATTGTACAGAGTATATAATCTTCAGAGTAAGAGGTCAATACAGCTGATTTCTGTGTGTGTGCGCGCGTGTGTGTGTGTTCGTTTGTTTGTTTTGTTTACTGTGTTTTTTCTATCTCTCCTCTTACTCCTTTTCCTCTTCCCTCCTTTTCTTTCCCCCAATTCCTCCTCCTCCTCTTCCTCTTCCTCCTCCTCTACCTCCTCCTTTTTCTCCTCTTACTACTCCTTTTCCTTACTCTTCCTCCAACTGCCCCCTCCCTCGCATCTTCTTGCCCCTTCTTACCCCCTTCCTCTTCCTCCTCTTACTCTTACTCTTGGCCTTACTTCTACTGTCCACCCTCCTCCTACCCCCTTTCCTCTCCTCCCCCTACCCCTTTCCTACTTCTCTTCCTCTTTCTTCTCCTACTGCCCCTTCCACTTCTTCCTTCTCTTCCTCCTAGTACTACTTCGTCCTCCCCCTCCTCTTCTTCTTTCTCCTCCTGCTCCCTCCTCCCTTCTCCCTCCTCCCTTCTCCCTCCTCCTCCCTCCTACTCCTCTCTCCTCGTCTTCCTCCTCGTCCTCATCCTCTTCGTCCTCCTCTTCCTTGTGCTGCTCCTCCTCTTCCTCCTCCTTCTTCTTCTTCGGCAACAAGTAGCCTCCTAACCTGTCTGGCAGCACACACTCTGGCCGCTGCGCCCACTCACTCGAATCATCTGAAGAGACTCTCCTAATGTAACGTGAGTGCGTTCGTACGTCTTTCCTAACATGGGTTAATGTGACTGTGTGTGTGTGTGTGTGTGTGTGTGTGTGTGTGTGTGTGTGTGTGTGTGTGTGTGTGTGTGTGTGTGTGTGTGTGTGTGTGTGTGTGTGTGTGTAGTTGCGTGCGTATGCGTGTGTGCGTGTGTGCGTGTGTTTGCTTGCATGTGCGTATGTGTGTGTGTGTTTTCTCGCATGTGCGTATGTGTGTGTGTGCGTGCGTATATATATATATATATATATATGTGTGTGTGTGTGTATAGGTGTGTGTATGTGTGTGCGTGCATGCATATGTGTGTGTGTGTGTGTGTGGTTGCGTGCGTGTGCGTGTGTGCGTGTTTGCTTGCATGTGCGTATGTGTGTGTGTGTTTTCTTGCATGTGCGTATGTGTGTGTGTGCGTGCGTGTATATATATATATATGTGTGTGTGTGTGTGTATAGGTGTGTGTGTGTGTGTGTGTGTGTGTGTGTGTGTGTGTGTGTGTGTGTGTGTGTGTGTGTATGTGTGTGTGTGCATACTGTTAATAAAGGTTGAATTTATATCATCTTGTGTATTGAAGAAATAAGTGTTGTAGTGGCTGGCGGCTCTTGCGATGAGCATTTTCGTTAGAACTAAGTCCAAGTGTAGGTCGTAAGGTCTTCTTGCAAGTGGTATGTCTGCGACCGAAAGACATAAATCTCCCACACCTCGCCAGAAGATATCAGCGATTGTATTACTTACAAGTGGAATTGATTTACATGTATCAAAGCCTTTGATCAATGCATATTTGCTCCTGTGTCTGTTTATTGGAGATTATTAATTAATTAATTTATTAATTTATTTTCATTTATGTTTTTATTAATTCTATTTATTTCGTATTTCTATTTATTTATCTATATTTATATTGATTTACCTATTTACTCGTTCATTCATTTGTTTATTTGTGAAAAGGTGTGCACTAGCACCTATGGGGTGAGTTTATGATGTGATGTGAGGGGAGACATACACATATGCAATACCCCTATCCCCCTTCACACACACACACACACACACACACACACACACACACACACACACACACACACACACACACACACACACACACACACACACACACACACACACACACACTCTCTCTCTCTCTCTCTCTCTCTCTCTCTCTCTCTCTCTCTCTCTCTCTCTCTCTCTCTCTCTCTCTCTCTCTCTCTCTCTCTCTCTCTCTCTCTCTCTCTCTCTCTCTCTCTCTCTCTCTCTCCTTCCTTCTCTCTCTCTCTCTCCTTCCTCCTCCTCTCTCTCTCTCTCTCTCCTTCCTCCTCTCTCTCTCTCTCTCTCCTTCCTCCTCTCTCTCTCTCTCTTTCTCCTTCCTCCTCTCTCCCTCCCCCCTCTCTCTCTCTCTCTTGTCGGCTACAGAGGAAAGTGCCCACACCCATCGTTAAGGAAAGCCTCAACAGATGCGCTCATGCTAGGTATCGTTTTGGAATATTTCGCTGCATAACTCAACAGCATAGTCAGTTTAATTACCTGTTCTCATTCCTCTAAAGTGTAGAAGCAATTAGTGGAAGTGCTTTAAATTCTTGCGACCAAAACTAAGCCATATTCTTTCAGACTGTGTAGAAAAACCTTAGTATGTTTATGGGAATGGAGAAAAGTGTCTAAGACCTTTCCACTGACAAAAATATTCTCTTGATTAACTTCATCATTTATGTGAAACGAAAACAAGTTAACAGATAAATATGTGAGTAAGTATATAAATAAGTGTACGAGTAGGTAAGTAAGCAAAAGGATAGATGAGCAAATGAACAAAGAAGGAAATGAATAACTTAGATGTATATCTAGTTGTATGTTCACTTACCCTACTCACCTCTTTGTTCTGTTGTTTTTCATATAATCCTATTTATTGTATAACCAACTTTATCACGTACTTATTTGTTGTTGTAGACTTTAATTTACCAAAGCTTCTGTCCTTCATCCATTTATTTATTCAATATGTATTCAACCTGCAAAACAAAAAGGTGATGAAAAAAACATCAACGCGAAAGTAATATTCAAGAAAATATTGTCAGTGTGGTGGGTTTTGAACTGAGGAGGAAGACATCAAATGCTGGCCAGGAACGTGTTATTTCCAAAAGTCTCCCCTCCCTTTTCCTAACGCCATGGAGGGAAATAATTATTATGTCAAGGAGATTTGTGGCTATGAAATGTGAGAGGGAGGGAGAGAGGGAAGCAAGTAAAGAAAGAGGGAGGGAGGAATGAAGGGAGAGAGGGAAGCAAGCAGGCAAAGAGGAAGGGAGGGAGGGAAGGAGGGATGGAGGGAATCAAGAAGGCAAAGGGGGATGGGGAAGAAAATGGGATGCAATAATACTGTACGTGTATATGTACCACATCCCTTATAGGGATGAAATGGCCTTTTGGTATATGTATGTATATATATGTATATGTATGTGTATATTTACATGTATATATGTGTATATGTATGTATATTCGTGTATATATATGCGTGTGTGTATGTGTAAGTATGCAGACTAAATTACGTACACAAGTAACTACTTTTCCAAATTGATCAGATTTAGCTAGATGTAAGGATTTAAACTTATTGACCAACTATTCGAAGGCAATATATTGAAATATTTACATCTAGCCAAAGCTGATCAATTAAAAAAGGTAGTTACTCGTGTACGTGATTTAGCCTGTGTGTGTGTGTGTGTGTGTGTGTGTGTGTGTGTGCGTGTGTGTATGTATCTATGTATGTGTATGTGTATGTATGTGTATATGTGTATATGTATATATGTATGTGTATGTGCATGCATGTTGTTCTCGGAGTGTTCCTCGTATTCCCTTCCTTCCTCGCCGTGCCTTGTACCTGTGTATTGTACCAGTGCCTTGTATCTCATCTTGTACCAGTGACTGTTACCTGTGTTTTGTACCTCACTTGTGCCCTGTATCTGCATTTTCTTACTTGAGGCTTGTGCCTATACACCAGACCTTTTACTTGTGCCTTGTATTTGTGCATCGTCCCCTACCTTGTACCTGACACTGTACTTGTAATGAGTACTTTACCTTGTAGCCGTGCACTGTACTTGACCTTGTACCGGTGCCTTGTACATGACCTCGTACCATTGCCCGTCCTCCTGACCTGGCACCTACGGGTCGCCCCCCCCCACACTCACTTTCCTCGCTTGCCCCAACACCAACACGCATACCAAGCGAAAAAAAAATCTTTCAAGTCTCTTAATGAAATTCTTGAAGTGAGCCGCCAGAGAATGAAAGGTAAACGGGTGAAGCATAAAGTGAAAACGTAATAGGGAAAAGGGAGATGAATGCGCGAGATGAGGAAAATAGGAGAAAAGGAAGAGAAAGGTGGAAAAGGCGTGAGGGTGGACGAGGGGCGGGTGGAAGAGTTCCTCTATTGTTCTCACGGCGTCGTTTTCCGTCTCGTATTTCTTGGCACCCTCCTCCGTTCCTTTTCATTCTTTTTTCCATTTCTATCTTTATCTTTATATATTCATTTATCTATCTACGTGTTTATTAATTTAATCTGTGTTTATTTTGCTCCGTTTCCGTGTACCTGTTCTTTACGTCAAAAAATGTCACATGTACAAAAAATAGTTCAAATGGTACAAAGCGACTAGACCAGATTTGAAAAGAAATAACGTCTGAGGGTCTCATACGATATTCATACATTCGCGTTATTAAAAATCATAACATAGTTTTATAAATAATGAAGCGCCTCTCACGTGTTTTAGAGTTGAAAACTTGTGACAAAAAAGGCTCATAATGCGCGCAAAAGCTGTCATGAACATTTCACCCATGCAGAGAAACGTCTAATAAGTAAGAGCTTCAACAGTTGAACCGCGTTGCATGTACCCCCCCACAGCCGCCACCCCTCCCCTCCTCCCTCCTATCCTATCCACTCTTAAAAAAAAAAAAAAAAAAAACTAGTTTGGTGCCGCACTGGACTATATTCACATCAGTCATGTTTTTATTGTACATGAGTTATCTATCGAAGACAATATACACTTATGAGCAAATATACATATGATGAAAAGGTAACTGAAGTAAAGGATATAAATCCGTGTTAATTCTCGAAGGAGATTCAGAGCATTAGTTAGACCAGGGGTTCTCGACCTGGGGCTCGCGGGATTGTTTACAGGGGTACTTAGATCACTAGCGAAAGATTAACTCCTGCATGTGTAGTATCACTGTACATTGTTTATGTTAATGCTTAATTGATGAATAAAATCATTGGAATTTAAAACATTTGATATCCACTGTGGTACCACTGTATATTTTATTAGTCTTAACATATATTACCATTCTATATTCTGTGTCAGGGAGGTTAATGAGGGTACGGGTCGATGGTCTGGGAACTCTCGGGGTGTGTAACGGGAAATAGGTCGAGAACCGTGAGCTAGACAAACAATAGTATTGTGTCGCTGCAGGCGGCATCTAGGCGGACATCCTCCTCATTCCATCTTGGAGATCAGGACATTGCAGGAGGTAACTACTGTTCGGGGGGATCTCTGTTTACAAGGAAGAGACCCTCAGGTGGACGAGGTAAAAGGGTATTAAGTTGCATAATGGTGTTGGTGTTGTTGTTGTCTATGTCTGTTGTTGCTGTTTATATTTGTTGTCGTTACCGTCGTTGCTATCGTCGGCGTTGTGGTTGTTGTTGTTGTCGTTATTGTTGTTGTTGTCTTTGTAGTTGTCATTGTTGTTGTTACGGACACTTACTAACGCTTCTATCCTATATTTCCATGGTACAAAAAGAGCCGTCTGACTCTCTGCGAACAAGCAATAAGACTCGCCTCCAAATTGTCTACAATATATATATATATATATATATATATATATATTTGTCCAATGTGGATGTTGTACAAATATTTGTGTGTGACATCATATTGTCGCCTTTTGTTTGAAGACATGGAAGCCAAAATGAATGGAAGGATGAAATTCCGCCTGCAATTTAAGCCTGCTTTGCACTTAGGCTAATATTTGAGATGTCATAATTCCACGTGTTGCCTTTACCTGCGCCATTTTTGCACAAGATGCAATATTCTTTTACTTTTGTTTTTTAGTCTTCATTTGGTTCTCCTCTGGCCCTCTTTTCCTCTCCCCTTCATCTTTCTTTTATTCTCCTCTCCTCTCTTTCTTCCCTTCATTTTCCTTTCCTTTCTTCTCTTCCGTTCTTGTTTCTCCTCACCTTTCCTCTCCTCTCCACTGAGAACTGGGATTAATGGAAAGGTACAGGAACGGGAGAGGTGGAGGAAGGAGGGAGGGGGGGAAAGGGGGAGAATTAAAGGTGAAAAGGAAAGAGGACTTGTACCTGTGTCCTAAGAGAGTGGATGGATGGGGGGAGGACAGGGAGGGGGAAAGGGGATGGAGGTGGGTAGAGGGGATGGAGGTGGGTAGAGGGGATGGAGGTGGGTAGAGGGGATGGAGGTGGGTAGAGGGGATGGAGGGTGTACAGGGGATGGAGGGTGTACAGGGGATGGAGGGTGTACAGGGGATGGAGGGTGTACAGGGGATAGAGGGTGTACAGGGGATAGAGGGGATGGAGGGGGTGGGGGGAGGTAGAGGGGATAGACGGAGGGGAGAGGATGGACGGGGGGAGAGGGGATGGACGGGGGGGAGATGGGATGGGCGAGGGGGGAGAGGTGATGAACGGGGGTGAGGGGATGGACGGGGGGGGGGCGAGGGGATGGACAAGGGGGGTGTGTGAGAGGAAATGGACAGGGGAGGAGGATTCCTAACTGGCAAGTCAAGAGGACTTTAAGACAGACTGGTATGAAACAGGACTGGTGGGACTGACAGAAAAATAAGGAGAGAAAAGGAACATAGGATACTTGAACATTTAAAATGAAAATGTAAAACTCTTCTTGGAACAAGTGAATGAGGCGAGAAGAGGCAATGGGGGAAGAAGGAGATCGTGATGAGACAGGAGGGCAATTAGCCGCCAAAGACGACTTTGTAAAGAGATGGAAGAAGTACTTGGGGGCAAAAGTTGCTTAATGCGAAGGAACAAAAAACTCGCGTTGAATGGACACGGATTACGGAGGAAATAAAGAAGTTGGACAGGACGGGGGCGGGAAGAAGGTCGAAATAAGAGAAAGGACGACAAACCTGGAATGATGCTTTTTTTTTTTCCTAGTAACCAATGCCCATCATTCTCTCTTACTTTCTCACTCATTCCTTATTAATTCGTTTTTTACTCACTTTCTTACTGATTCACATTTTCACTCTCACATTCTCTTTCATTCTCTCACGTTCTCACTCCCTCACATTCTCACTCACCCTCTCGCATTCTCACTCACTCTCTCACTCTTTTAGATTCTCACTCTCACATTCACACTTTTAGATTCTTACTCTCACATTCTTACTCTATTACTGTCTCACTCTCACATTCTCACTCATCCTCTCACATTCTCACTCTTTTAGATTCTCAATCACTCTCTCACATTCTAACTCACTCTCTCACTCACCTTCTCGTATCCTCACTCACTCTCACTCTCACACTCTCTCACACTGTCATACAATGCCATACTCTCACACTCTCGCTCTCACTCATTCTCTCCCACTTTCCCACACTTCCTCTCTCTCTTTCTCTCTCTATCTGATTTTTAAAGCTTTGGCTTATCCCTCTCTCTCACTCGCCTTTCTTCCCCTTTCCGTTTTATTTTTATTTTTTTATCATTTTGGCGACTGCCCATGTATGTCGTTCTTTATCATTCCGTTCGCTTATTTAATTTATTTGCCTTTCATCTCAACCAGGCTCTCCGTGTCTCTCTTCGTCCTTTCCATTAAACATCATCTCCCTCTCTTTCGTCACCTCACAAAAGTTATCGTCATGGACAAGAAAAACAAAACTCTTACGCTTCGCTGGGCTGTATAGTCGATATACTAAGCTCACCACCAGCTTTGATGTGTGTGTGTGCTAATAGGTGACGCATTACGATGGCACTAGATGTACAGTATATAGATTTTGCAAACGACTAGAATTAAAGGGAATTACCTTTATGTCTACAGTATGTTTCGAATTATCACGGGGATGGTGGTGGCCGCCGAGAGGATTAGGGATCAGGTGTCTGCAGGCGAGAAGATTAAATGGATAGCGATTCGAATCCCGCTCGGACAAACGCGTAACGGTAGTGTTAAAGGAAATGTGTACAGTCTAATACCCCCTCGAGTTCAGGTAAAGGCTATCATGGCTAGCCACCTCGCAAAGGCTATCATGGCTAGCACGCACGCGCGCGCGCACACACACACACACACACACACACGCACACACACACACACACACACACACACACACACACACACACACACACACACACACACACACACGCACAAATATACACACAAACACACGCACACAAACACACATTCACAAATACACGTGTACATATGCATGTGCGAGCGAGCACACACACACACACACACACACACACACACACACACACACACACACACACATACACACACACACACACACACACACACACACATACACGTGTACATATGCATGTGCGAGCGAGCGCGCGCGCACACACACATACAAACATACACGTGTACATATGCATGTGCTAGCGAGCGCACACACACATACACACACACACACACACACAGATACACATACAGACACACGCACACGCGTGCCCATAGACATGTGCACCATAGGACGTGTGCGTTGAAGGTTACGTAACTTGTAATCTTCCTGGTTCTCAATGTATACTGTAGATGTTACACAACCAGCTCTTAACATTAGGGTTCAAGCAGAGCCGCCGCCTCGCGTGCACACACACACACACACACACACATACACACACAAGTATTTTTACATCATTCTGATTGTCTTTGTCCACTTGTCTCTCAAAGCTTCAAAGTTTTGATCCGGATTCAGCAAATTCTTGTGGTTATAATTTTTTTTTATCAGACGTTGAATATCACTTTCGATTCATTCATTTATTCTTTATCTACTTATGTACTTGTTCGTTTATACATTTTTGTTTCTATTTATTTGTTCATTATTCATTTTTTATCTATTTATTTTTGTGAAATATTGAGAAGCAGTTGTTGATTTTCCATACAAAATATGTCCAGTTACGTGTGCAGTTTCTTTGTCATGTCTGTTTTAGGGGCAATTGGAACTGTCAATGAGTGTGATGTGGCTGCTGTACCGAGGAAGCTTTGAAATTTCTACACAAATCATGCGATCTCTGAATGAAGTTGAGGCGGTGCCTGGAGCGACACCCGGGCAGCCACGATCGGCAGGGCATGAGCCGAGACCAATTAGTCTTCCCTGCGTCCGGTGTGTGTGTGTGTGTGTGTATGTGCGTGTGGGGATGAGGGGGGAGGGGGATCTTCGTCGACTGAGGTCCTCTGGTCTTGGACATTCGTTCGGGTCCTAATGTGAGGACCTCTACTACTATCACCAACACCAACAATACCATCACCACCATCATCATCACCATCACCACCACCATGTACACTATCACTACTATCATCATCACCACTATCTCCACCACCATCATTACTTTCAACAACAGAAACATCATCACCACCACCATCATCATCATCACTATCAGCAACAGAAACATCATCACTACCACCATCATTACTTTCAACAACAGAAACATCATCACCACCACCATCATCATCATCACTATCAGCAACAGAAACATCATCACCACCACCACCACTACTATCATCACTATCAGCAACAGAAACATCATCACTACCACCACTACCATCATCATCATTATCAGCAAGAGAAACATCACCACTACCATCATCACAATCAGCAACAGAAACAACACTACCACGCACCCTCTCGTCGCCGTCACCGCTGTCACGGCCACTACCACCTCCCGGACCAGCTGGCTTATCAGCTGGTAATAGAGTGAATGTTACAACCACAGACCCGAGTCGGTGCAGAAAAGGTTTGCGCCAAGGAGTCCATCTGCAGCTGGTTCTCGAGAGCTGCAGGGCAGCTGCATCTTAGCTGATGAGAAACGAACACAAGAACATAACAAACCAGTTGCGTTCCGCTGCAGCTTCTCTGACGTCCGAAACGGACGGAAACAGAACGGAACGGAAAGAGGCGGAAATGAACGGGACGGGAAGGAAACGAAACGGCCCACATACCGACAGGGTGTCACGGAGTGAATGTATAAAAACACACACACACACACATGCGCACACACACATATGCGCACACACACACATACACGCGCACATACACACTCAAACACACATACACACACACACACAAATAAATGAAAAAACACACTTCAAAGCTACTTAAACTTTGAGGTAAAGTTTCGGCTCTTGAAAGAATATTCTTTTAAATTGAATTTGCAGCCCACCTCCCCCTTAACCTCCTCATCCCTGCCTCTCTCATCCTCTCACCTCTTCCCTTCCCTGTATCGAGAACTTCTTCCTCAACCTATTCCTTATGATGTTTTAGCATGAATATTCTGGCTGAGGCCAGGCGGTTTTATTCTGTTACTTTGATCAGTATGCCAAACTATTCTTTTTTTTTCTTTCTTTTTTTACAAAATTATTATTTCTTGATGGAGGTCAGTTTCATCATTTTAGGTGTGGGAGCAGGGCCTTCACATGGTGAAGGGGCAGGGGGTTGGGGGCATATGCCTGGGGATGGGAATTATAGCCTGGACTTGCCGACCAAAAAAACTGACAAGATGATGATGATAAAAAGGAGGTCAACAAAGCCCTGAATATTTTACCGTATTCGACAGTTTTTGCGTTAAAATAAACAAAATATTTCCCCTTACATTTCCCGCAATAGGGACATTAAGTAAAAATTTAAAAATATGTTAAACTACTTTTCAAGTCGATAGCTAAAATGCCTACATAAAAAAAAAAAAAAAATCTCGAAATATCTACTTGCTCAGTTGATTTACGATTTTGGCGGAGGTGGGAAGCGGTGATAGCGGGAGGCATCACTGAGAACTGCCCCGGGGCGACACTTAGACATGTAAGGGCTCTGTGTGGGAGGTTCTTTCGGGTGAAAGAAATCTTTTGGTGTTGTTCAAGGATAGAAACGTTTCCTCTTTCAGTAACACGAACGTTTCTTTGGAAATGTTGTTACCTTCAGGTTGACAAGTTGTTCATAGGAAAGCTTGCTCTTGATGTCCAGAAAAGTTTAATTTCTATCAGTGGGAGCCTTTGGACTTTGGCAGACACTTTGATACTCTCGGGGAGCTCTTCCAAACAAAACAGCTGTTGAACCTCGGAAGCCTCTTGTTCTCAAAATAAAACAAATAACAATTGAAAAAATATTGACTGGTGGTTTCAATAGAGATCGGGTGGAAGAAATTTTTATTCAAAATGTTTTCAAGGTTTGTCTCCCTTCGTCTCTTTTTGTCTTTGCTTGTTTTTCTCTGACTCTCTGAATCTAGCTGCTGTTTTCTTTTCTCTTTATGTTTATCTGTTTTCCTCTGTACATTTGTCTACTTGCCTGTATGTTTCTATATGTCTATCTCTACCTGTTTGTTCGCTTGTCTGTTTCTTTTTCCACTGTGTCCCTCCCTCTGTCAGTATATTCCTCTAATTTTTCTTCTTATCCATCACTTTTCTGTGTCATTTTCTACACCTCTTTCTTCCCTTTCTCATTTCTCTACGTTTCTCGCTTTCCCTTCCTTGTTCCTTTCTTTGTTTCTCTCTTAATCTTGTCTCCTAAATCTTTGCTCCTTGAGTCCTGTTTACACGAGTAGATTAACCGCGCGAAATGCGCGGCGGTACTGCGGTTGTGTATGAACGCCTCCATTGACTTGTATTGTATCAGTTGAATCTGCTAGTGTGAACAGGGCCTTAAATTCCAACATAATCAGCCTTTCTCCCATTTCTCTGATTTTCTCCTGTCCTCATCAACTCCTCTTTTTATTTCTCTTTTTTACTCTCTTCTATCTTTATTCTCCTTTCTTATCATATTATCTTGGATTTTCTTTCCTTACTGCAATTTTTTATAACTTCATCTTATCCCCTGACCCGGTTTCCTCTCCTTCGCTTCATTTTCTTTATGCCCTTTTTCATTTTCTTTTTCTCTTCTTTTTTCTTTCTTTTCATAGGATAAAACTGGAAGCCCACTTCAGGCGCTTGCAAACGGCTCCAGAATCATAAGGAACATATAGGCACATAATTTCATAAATTTTCGCCCCTCTCCTACGCGTGTGCGTGCACACACACACACATACACACACACACATACACACACACACATACACACACACACACACACACACACACACACACACACACACACACACACACACACTAGTTTTAGAGTTTAGATATGATAAATTAGAGAGTAGGAAACGGTACCTCACGAGCGTTGCTCCTTTCGCCTATACTACAATTAAGTAACTACACATCCACAATACACTAATAAGGAAGACATAAGCAAAACCTTATAAGAACTGAACCAAGAATTGGTTTAGATGGCGCGTAGAGGTTGGGACCAAGACAACAAAGCTTTTCCCAAACCCGAGCAACTCTCCCCCCCTCGTGCCCCGGGGGGGCTCACCCTCGTCGACTCCTCTCTTGTTTATTTCAAACCCCCCCTCCCCGCTCGCCACCCCCCTCTTCCCCCGCGCCCCCGCGCCCCCGCGCCCCCGCGCCCCCGCTGTCCCTCCCGGCCACGTCTTCCACCCCCACCACACCCCACCCCGACACAGAAGGCGGTTCACCTAACCCGGAAGAAGTGTGACCTTGGTGCTGATATTGGGGTGGTGGTAGTGGTATTGGTGGTGGTGGTGATAATGGTGGTGATATTGATGGTAGTGGTGATATTGGCGGTGGTGATATTGGTGGTGATGATATTGGTGGTCATGGTGGTGGTGGTGGTAATGTTGATGGTGGTGACATTGGTGGTAGTGGTGATATTGGTGGTGATATTGGTGGTGCGTTTTTAGTCGTGATGGTAGTGCTGCTCGTAGTGGTGGTTGTATTGTTCCTCGTTATGTTGGATCTGCTGGTGGTGGTGACCTGTAGTTATGGTGTTAGTAGTGATAGCATTTTTCCCCGTGGTGTTGGTAGTTCAGTAGAGAATATCGTTATAGTTTTTGTTGTTGATGGAATTTGTGTAGTTACGATGATACTGGTGTCGTTGGTTGTGGTGTTCTATTTCATGGCGATGACTGATGCTGATTGATGCCGGTGATACTTACTGGTGGTGGTCGTGGTGATAATGTCGGTGTTGTTCGTGATGGTGGTAGTATTTGTTCGTGGTGTAAGCAGAAATAGTTGTACATACATATACCAAGGGCTTTTTTCCCCCTTACAAGGGAGGTAGCCAAAAAACAAAGAAACAGTTGTATTGAGTGTTTAAGGTTTGTGGCTGCCCTCCCACGCCCCTGATTTAATTTGTGAGGGATTTATGAAGATAACAAAACATCAACGACGACGACGATGATGATGGTGATAAAAGTGATGTCTGCCATAAGGATAGTAACAGAAATAATGCTGGCGGCGGTGGTGATGGTGAAAATAATTAAAATGATGATGTTCATATTATAAATGGTGAGGACACGATAGTAATAATGCAAATGGTGTTGATTTTTTTAAATGGAGAAGATGAGAAAAAGGAATAGAGACTGAAAGACAAGGAGGAGGAGGAGGAGGAAAAGGAAGACAAGGAATATAGAGTAATTAACAACGGTTACTCTGACTACAGTTCTCAATTTGTGTCACCAGCAACCATTAAGAATACAGTATTCATGGTAATGGTAATTGTGTAGCTTACAGTCGGCTGCAGAAGTCTTGATCCTCGATGCGGTTATCTGTAGCCAAATATAACGTGGTCTGCAAAGTGACTGACCATTCATTTTTATCCACATTATTCACCTCACAGTAAAATATAATTCCTCGCACAAAACAAAGTATAAAATCCTTACCAGAAATTTATATTCGTATGGTTAAAATTATACGTTGGTTCATTACTTTTTGCAGTTCGCTGTGCAATGCATATCCCTATTTGTATATATGCATTAGCTCCATACTATTTGTATATATGCATTAGCTCCATACTTTTCTGTAGATTTAACACACGCTAATGTAGCGTTGGAGTTCCCCGGCTATATCTGAACACGCCTCGCCGGCGGCCATGAACGCGGCGGCCCACGCCACAATCATATCAAAGCCGAGTTCGACAGAGCAGACCAAATGTTGGCTTTTCTGTGCTGTGGGTGCTTTACCCTCTTGCGGAGATGGGAGGAGGGATGGAGGGAGGGAATGGGACGGAGGAAGAAGGAAGGGAGGGGTGAGAGGGAGAGAGAGAGAGAGAGAGAGAGGGAGAGAGAGAGAGAGAGAGAGAGAGAGAGAGAGAGAGAGAGAGAGAGAGAGACAGACAGAAAAGTGAAGGAATGGGTAAAAGGGACATATTGTGTTTGGGGACACTGCGCACTGCGAAGTGCCGCGTTTCTTTGGCTCGGTGACGTATCGGAGTTCATCAGTCAGTCACCACATTTTTTTTCTCCCATTTCTGTTTCTTTGACCCGAGCAGGCCAACGCTTCTGATGTAGCTTTTGATGCGAGCTTCCAGCCTTGACAAAAATCTGGCCGACGAGCTTCGGCCGACCAGCGATGTTGTCAAAAAGTTTGCAAACCTTCAGAGAAAAATGTGGTAGAAAAAAAGTAAATGCCAAACAGGTTTCGGGAGTTGTCGGACATCGCAATCAAATGCCTCACCCAGTGCGCTGGGGCTTATGCTGTCATACACGAAGACTATTCGCACTAGGCTGGTTTTGTGTGTGTGTGTGTGTGTGTGTGTGTGTGTGTGTGTGTGTGTGTGTGTGTGTGTGTGTGTGTGTGTGTGTGTGTGTGTGTGTGTGTGTGTGTGTTTGTGTTTGTGTGTGTGTTTGTGTGTGTTTGTGTTTGTGTGTGTGCGTGCGTGCACGTGCGGGTTTGTGTGTGTTTATGAGAAATTGAGGTCTTCGCAAGGCCAGGAAAACCCAGCTAAATCGAATCTCCTTGAGAAGTGAGCGAATACAGGGTCAGATTGGGGGAAGAGGAGGAAGAGGAGAACTGGAGGAGAGAGGAGGAAGATCTGTTTCTTTTTCACCTCCTTTGCCTCCCCTTCCACCAACGCATTTTCCTGACCTAGCATAAGGAGCCCGTCGTCTTAGGCTAAAGGCGAGGCATTCAAGGGAAAATCGAGAGTGAATGTAAATAAAAAGCGGAAGAGCAAGGTTGCGGTGATGGAGATGATATTATGTATATTCAGTCGAAAGCCGGATAAGTGTGGAGAAGGTTAAGAGTTATGGCACACTAGGCATCTATTGCCAGCATGCTACTTAAGAACATAAGAATGAAGGAGACTGTAAGATACCATAAGGCTTACACTAGGTAGTTCCATGTCCATTACCACCTGTCATCCCCATCCATAAAGTTGTCTAAACTTTTCTTAAAACAACCGACAGTTTCAGCGCTTACTACATGGTTACTAAGTCTGTTCCATTCGTTGACCACTCTATTGGTAAGCCAATTCTTACCTATTTCCTTCTTCAATCTAAATTTTTCCAATTCAAGTCCATTATTGCCAGTCCTTTCCTGTTGTCTTAATATGATGACCTTCTCTGCGTCACCCTTGCTTTTGCTACTTTGAGGAAAAACGACTTCGGTTACAATGTTCAATAGTTCCGTACGAACATTTCAATAATGTGTCTAAGATTCGTATAGATTTAACTTCTCTTAGTTTGTCCTTCACCTTCTCACAATACGACGCAAGAATAATTTGACAATTAGAAAATTGAAAAAAAAAAGAAAAAAGATCGTAACCTAAAGTTTCTACCCAAACGGGCAGCAAAAGCAAATAGCATGCTAGCGTAGCGTGCTGACATTTTTTAGCCTGATGGAGGAATTATTTTGTGAATTGGTATTCGTGCTGACGTAAGTCGAAGGGAATGGTAAGAGGGTAAGGTTGGAGAGGAAAATTATCTTGGGAGAATAAGTGGGGATGGTGGAGGAAGGATAACGGAGTAGGATAGGGCGATTTCTAAACCTTCGAAGTACCAGGCAATAAATAAATAATTGTGGATTGCTTGAAGGAGTCTTGTAAGGGTTGGCTGAATAATAAAAGAAAAATAATTATTTAAAGTAATTTTATGCAAAGCACTGATCATACGTGCGTCCACTCCGAAGACGAGAGCCAGACTGCCCACGGCAACCTTTGATTGGCGGGAACCAGGCACGAATCGCATTGCGATTACAAAAATATACTCTAATAAATAAATATATTAATAAATAAACACAACGGGAAATATATACATAAAAACACAAGAAAGGTCACCATTACAGTCTTGTTCTACATAGAACAAACAAGAACTTGGATATAGATGTAAAAAACGCATCGAAAAAGTAACGTGTGAGAAAAGACGAATGTAGATACAATGTAGTACGATGATGTGATGAAGAATAAGGAAGTATTAACAAAGGTCTTACGAGATAGAAAACGGAAGGTGGAATAAAAAGGCTGCGGATGATAGTAAGGCAGCTCGTGCCAGCATTTACAAGAGAGCTCACAAAGGCCTAGGAAAGTCAAAGGAACAATCTATATGAATCAATGTGGCCTTAGTTATGTAACCAACCGCTGTTATTTTCAGAGATTAAATTAACTTTATTGAACCAAAGTTTATCAACATATACACCAGAAAAGATGACTTTCTTCAAAATCAAATACAATTATAAATTGATTCGTGACTCACAGCATAGTTTCTTCAAGGGTAAGTCATGTGTGACTAATCTTCTATTTTTTTACACTAACATATACGAGGCATCAGATATAGCGTCAGATAGCAAAGCGTTCAACAAGGTGCCCCACTAGAGACTACTATATAAAATCAAAGCCCATGGCATAGGAGGAAGTGTGAGAATGAATTAGAGCTTGGATCAGTGATAGAAAACAGTGGGTCACCATAGATGGTGTAAAAACCAAATGGGCTAGTACTTCTAGTGAAGTTCTCCAGGGCTCGGTTTTGGGTCTCTTATTGTTCATTATTTACATAAACGACTTGAACAATGGGATTAATGGTTATGTTAATAAGTTTGCGGACGACACCAAAATAGGACACTTAATTAGCTCAGGAGACGACGCCGAAATTCTGCAGGATGATCTAAACAAATTGTTCACATGGTCGGTGAAATGATAGACTTCAATACCCCAAAGTGCAGAACGTTAAACGTAGGGCGGCATAACCCCGAAAACAGATATAGCTTAGATAACACGTTTTTAGAGAAAATCGAGTGCGAGAGAGACTTTGAAGTTCTAGCGAGTCCTGACCTTAAATCCAGGAAACAGTGCATTACCGCCAGGAATAAAGCTAAATGAGCATTAGGTTTCATTGCTAGGATAGAAGTGCAAAGGTAATTATCAAACTTTATCTAGCGTTAGTTAGACCCATCCTTGACTATGTAGTATAGTTCTGGTTTTTTCTTATAGAATGGACATCAATTCACTAGAATCAGCAAAGAGGAGAATGACCAAAATGATACATGGGCTCAGAAATTTACCTTACGAAGAGAGGCTTAGGCACCTTAACTTACACTCTCTGGAAAGACGCAGAGTGCGGGGTTATCTAATAGAGGTGTTTAAGAGGATCAAAGACTTTAACAAGGGCGACGCAAACAAGGTCATCGTATTAATACAACAGGGTAGGACTCGCAGTAATGGATCTAAATTGGAAAATCTTAGATTTAAGAAGGAAAAAAGGAAAGAATTGGTTTACTAATAGTGGTCAACGAATGTAGTGAGCGCTGAAACTATCGGTTGTTTTAAGAAACTGTTAGACAACTTTATGGATGGGGATGACAAGTGGTAATGGTCATGGAACTACATAGCGTAAGCCTTATGGTTTCTCTGCAGTCTCCTTCTTTCTTATGTTCTTACGTTCAATATTGTGGCGGAATCTCCACCAAAACCAGCCAAATATGGCGCATTATTATTGCTGTGGCGATGCTCTTGTCTTAATTTACCCCGACCTTTTATCCCTGTTGTACTGAGAGAGGCTTACATAAAGAAGTTCCAGTTATGGTAGACTGTAGGGAAATGATGTCAAGGGATTGACATCCAGAATCATATTTTTACTTAAAAGGTAATGTGACTTGTAATGGAGGCTCGCCGGCCGAGCGAATTTGGGCGTCGTTATTTCCGGCGAAGATCGAGGGGATGGTGGTTTGAATCCTGCCACCCGCGAAGTTGAACCAAGGGCATGGTTTATTAAATTCCACTGTACAAAGTCCTCTGTAAGGGGCACCGTCTTAGCCTCCCGATAGAAAGCCTACGGTAGGTCAATACTACTGATCGATCGACTAGCATTGACTACAATTAAAGAATATAATAAAATAAAATAGAACTAGATGAAATATAATAAAAAAAAGTATGATACGTTTCCTTGGTGATGTGTGTGTGTGTGTGTGTGTGTGTGTGTGTGTGTGTGTGTGTGTGTGTGTGTGTGTGTGTGTGTGTGTGTGTGTGTGTGTGTGTGTGTGTGTGTGTGTGTGTGCGTTAAATCTGAGTAAGAAACTTTCATACTACACAATGAAACCCATCCATACTCAAACAGGTCCATGTAAGATTTTTTCTCTCTCCTCCTACACACCACTCGTCGATATCAACACCATCAGTTAAGAGGAAAAAAAAAAAAAAAAAATGTGCCCATGAGGTATGATGGCCCGGCCAAACCAGGGACTCTTATCAAGTGTGTGTATTGGTGGAAACACTGTAAAAAAAAAAGATACTGTTTGATTTTGTGTTTTTCTTTCCATGTTCTTTTTGTGGCATAAATTGCTATGGGCTGTTCTATATTTGATTTTTGTATCTGCGCGCGCGCGCGTGTGTGTGTGTATGTGTATGTGTATGTGTATGTGTGTGTGTGTGTGTGTGTGTGTGTGTGTGTGTGTTTGTGTGTGTGTGTTTGTGTGTGTGTGTGTGTGTGCATGTGTTTGTGTGTGTGTGTTTGTGTGTGTGTTTGTGTGTGTGTTTGTGTGTGTGTTAGTGTGTGTGTTAGTGTGTGTGTTAGTGTGTTTGTGTATGTTTGTGCGTTTGTGTGTGTATGTTTGTGCGTGCGTGCTGAGCTAATTCTGATATATTTGAGATAATTTGCCTTAGTGAAATAAATAGATAAATATGTGACTAGACAAAATTTGTCCCTTTGTTGAAATGACCTCGTTTAGGAGTTTCATTCCGGCAGAGGCTGGCAGATTTATATTCAGTTTTGAGCAACACTGCCTTTGTTGGACTGCGTGTCGACAGAGTTATTGGACCTAATGAAAACGTGATGTACAGTACTTCATCTCTAATACATTTGTACTCCAAGGACCATGAAGTGGTCTTCTTAGCGTGTTGGACGCACGTACACACCTCAAACCCCCTTAAGGGATTTTGATGGTTACAATTATGCAGATAGCTGTGTCCAACTATACAGACCTTCGTTACTCAGTACTGCATCAGTCCTCTGCTGACCAAAAAGCTTGGTCAGCTTATGCTTAGGCAGTGATGTTTCTTTGGGCATTAGAAAGTCCTGCCTGTGTTTGAGAAGGCAGTCATGAGTTATGAATGAAATGTGAAACACAAGGACACATCACCTCGTGCTTGAAGGGGCTAAGAAGCGATGACAACCTCGAAGCAAGCAGGGCACCTGCGACTGCTTTTAGCAAGCAGGAGCTTGCGAATGGTGTCAAACAAGGTCACGAGAGAAGCTCGGCCTTTGCTCGAAGGCATCCTCCAGGGGCCGAAAAGTTGGTCTCCTACGTCTTGTCCAAAGTTGGATGACGTTAATAAGTGTCTTGTCAATGATCGATGGCTAAAATATCGAAGGAATGTGTCTATATACGTGTATAAGGTGCGAGCTCGCTTGGGTGCGCGCGTGCAAACGCGCGCGCGCGGTGTTTAGATTATTAAAACAAATGTACAGAAGGTGATGGGGAGCTTTTGGCTTTGTACCGCAGAATTCAAGGATATTTGAGTAAACTCTCGACTATATGTATTCTCTAATACATTTATATTGAGTTTCTGCTGTACTCTCATAAGGATGAAGAAGCTTATGGGTAGATAAGTGTATGTATGTGCATGTGTATACATATGCGGATGTACATGTGTATGTACCAAACGTATAATTGTTCTTTTAAAACCTTGCAATATTCGTATGCTTGCTTCCACCTTGTTTGGGAATTCAGTTGAGCATTAGATTTTGTTTTGCCGAGTCAAAAGACTTTCCATAATGTAAGAAGAGTAAAAACAACTCATCAATTGGAGTCTTTATTGGAATTTCCGCTTCGAAATGTTGCTTGTTATCTTGACCGGTTTGCAACTAAAAGCTCGGAAATTTAAAAAAAAAAGCCGATGGAGACCAAGGTAATACGATCACGGATAACAAAAGAGAAATGGACGTTGGGATAAAATTAATATCTGCGCACCATCCCTGCTGTGTTAGGCACTTGTACTTGCAACTACGTCGTGTCGTTTTGAGAGATGTAGTATCTATATTCTATATCTAATCCTAGAGTGAGTGTAGTTTTCGCCACATTTAATGTCTTCGTTCCGCCAAACTCTTTTGTTCAGAATGGCGGAAGATCGGCTTTGAGAACTTTTACGTCCCGAGTTTGTTTCTCTTCTTAACTTTGGTTTTCTCTTCTCCCCTTCTCCAGCAACTTCATCTTCTAAGTTAGAATTCATTAATTTGTCTCCTATGGCTCGTGTCTTAACTTTGGCTCCACGTTTTACTTAATAAGTTCATCCTCATGCTAATCTCGTATATCCTTCACCTTCGTTCTAATCTCGTATACCCGACACATCCCGACACGGCCTGTTTTCCAACCAACTCCTCCGCCTCGTAAGCGAGCGTGTAAATATCAGAGTTTGTGCCCTCGTTAGAAAAATACGTATATAAACACTTGCATGAAAATGCAGCTTTGGTAAAATGGAAATTGAGACAAGAGGAAGAGAGCTTGAATGAAATGTAAATACACCTGAACTGGGATGCTAAAGATAACGGACTTTGCTCGCGGCAGTTGCACGAAATATTTTAACTTAATTTAAAAGAATCCGAGTAATTGCTTTTGGCCGGCAGCGTCTCTCAACGGGAATTAAATTAATCAGAGATATTGTGTTCTCCTTACTATTTAATATGCCTGACTATATGTTTATCTATGAATTTCTATTCATGTAATTATGTATTTATTTTCATCAGTTTGTTGAGGAGTAGGGGAGAAGGAGGAGGAGGAAGAGGAGGAGGAGGAAGAGGAGGAGGAGGAGGAAGAGGAGGAGGAGGAAGAGGAGGAGGAGGAGGAAGAGTAGGAGGAGGAAGAGTAGGAGGAGGAGGAAGAAGAGGAGGAGGAAAAGGAGGAGGAGGAGGAAGACGAGGAGGAGGAGGAAGAGGAGGAGGAGGAAGACGAGGAGGAGGAGGAAGAGGAGGGGGACAAAGAGGAAGAAGAGGGGAGGGGAAGGAGAAGAAGTGGTCCACTACAACAAGTGTGACGTGAAACAACCTTGACACCATTCCTGAGACTTAATTAGGTTCTCGACAGCGGAAACAAATCCCGAATTTCTCCCACGGATTTCGTTGTTGGAATGCGGGCGGTGCCGAGACGACCAACCAGCCTCAACCACTTCATCACTCGGAGCCACGATCATGGCCTAGGTCACGGTTAAGGCTTTGGATTCAGGGATCTTTGGACACAGTCTTTTCAAATACAGTTTCTCTTTTTTTTCTGCTTAACCTGGCTGAGAATTTTTTTTTTCGTAAAATTGAATGGATAGTTGGTGTGTAATGTTTAGATCTTATATGAATAATAAAATTCAGAAATGTGTGTGTGTGTGTGTGTGTGTGTGTGTGTGTGTGTGTGTGTGTGTGTGTGTGTGTGTGTGTGTGTGTGTGAGAGAGAGAGAGAGAGAATAAATTGATTAGACACAGACAGACAGACAGAGACTGTGACTCAGCAATGGCTCCTTTTACTCTTTGGTGTGTGTGTTGGGGGGGGGATAGCTTTTTCCTTTGCGTACAAACCAAATTTGAGATGTTGAAAGGCGACTGGCATCAAGGCCGTCCCCTGGGTGATGAACGGACGGGCGTGGAGAGGGAACTGTAGATGGATTCCTCCGGCACGGGTCTACCTCACCACATATGGAACGTGAGGCCGCGAGTGAGGCCCAGGGAGGCCAAAGGAACGGAGGTCAAGAAAAGAAGACGGGGAAGGACGTTAAGGGGAACAATGCGGAATCAGAGGATTGATTGTTATGGTCTGAAGTTGACCTGCGTCGTTGTCTAACTGGAAAAGTCGTGACAAAAAGCGAGTTCAGGAAAGAAAAAAAAGAAGAAGAAAAGACTTATTGCAAGAATTTACCTTTGGCACTAAGTCTTACCTGAACTGGTGGTTGTGGTGGTGGTGATGGTGGGAGTATTGGTGGTGGTCATCGTCGTCGTGATGGTGGTGGAGGTAGTGATGGTATTGGTAGTGGTGGCAGTAGTGATGATAGGGGTGGTGGGGCAGTGGTGGTGGTGGCGGTGGAAGTGGTGATGGTGGTGGCAATGATGATGGTTGGGGGAGTAGTGGTGGTGGTCGTCGTCGTGATGGTGGTGGTGGTGGAGGTGGTGGTGGTGGAGGTGGTGGAAGTGATAATGGCAGTGGTTGTCTTGATGGTGGACATGTTGGTAGTGCTGTTCATCGTATTGATGGTGCTAGTGGTGGTGATGGTGGATATGCTTGTGGCAGTAATGGTGTATGGTGTTGTTGGTGTT
>NC_134818.1:7275543-7290543 GCF_046742065.1 Oratosquilla oratoria
TCACCAGCATCTAATTTAATGGCTACTAATGACTGCCATTTGTCCAGGCGTGAGTCTTTCACTTTACTAAAAATCATTTGTGATTTAAAAACTGACCTGGTTTTATATACACGGATAGTGGACGTACTAAAGTCAGACTGTGTTCCATGGGTCAGTAGGGGTACTCCAGCCTTTTTTGACTCCATGTCACTTAAGAATTGTCACATTGTTGCACCCAACCACGGAAACCCGAAGTCAACGGCAAAGGACGGACTTGTTAGGGAGAAAAGCCAGAGCAGTTCCGTCGTGGCACATTGGCCCAAACTCTCCTCTTAATTACTTATAACAAGGTTCGATTGCCCCCCACCCTTTCCTGAAGGACACTGGTGACTGCCACTTACCCTGGTTGTATATGCACGTAGGGTAAAGGCGTGGTTTAGATCCCAGATAGGCACCCCTGCACTCTCACACTTTCAAGCTCTCACGCTCTCACATTTTGTCTGTCTGTCTCTCTGTCTGTCTGTCTGTCTGTTGCTTTCTCTCTTTTTAGAACTAGTCCCACTTAGCTATCTCCATTTCAGTTTCATTAGGCGACGCAGCAAGCCTCAAGTCATTAGACTTTGACCTCTAATGTTTCCTTTCTTTGACATGAGCAGCCCGCAGAAGCACCACTCTGGTCTGTTGGTCGACCATCACGCCAACTGTGTGATGGATCGTCGCTTTGTCGTCCTCCTTCTTTTTATACTCCTCCTCTTCTCCTTCTCCTCTTCCTCCTCCTCCTTTTCTATTCCTCCTCTTATTCTTCCTCCCACTCTTTTTCCTCCTCCTCCTTTGTCCTCCTCCACCTCCTCTTTTTTGTCCTCCTCCTCCTCCTCCAGACTCGGCTACGAGTACAAAGCCCGGAATGGCTGAGTGTCGTAATGTTCCTGACGTCCGTAGCGATTTTCGAGCTCGGTCTGACACGCGGGTTAAGTGATGAAAATGTGAAGGGAATCTCTTCAAAGAGTAAAAGAGATTCTCTCTCGCTCTCGGTATCTCTCTCTCTCTCTCTTTATATATATATATATATATATATATAAATATATATATATATATATATATATATATATATATATATATATATATATATATATATAGTCTCGAACTTTCGCTTTCGCTGTATCCACCTATCTATCTACATCTCCATCTCTATCCATCTCTATTTACCTAATACTTTCGCCTCCTCCCAACTGTTCCAATCCTCCTTCGTTTCGCTAGGTTTCCTTCTGTCGTGATTTCATCCTGAAAGATGTTGTACAACAGAAACACCACACATTACAGCCCCAGCTTTGTTTTTGCAGTAATTGTTTTAGTCTGTTATATATATACATATTCACACGTGCCTTACTCCCCTCAAACCTGCTCTACATCAGCTTCAGTATCTTCCCTCTCGTACCCTCTCTCGTGCCCTTTCTCATGCTCTCTCTCCTGTTCTCTCTCGTGCCCTCTCTCATGCCCTCTCTCATGTCCTCTCTCATGCCCTCTCTCGTGCCCTCTCTCATGTCTTCTCTCGTGCTCTCTCTCATGTCCTCTCTCGTGCGCTCTCTCATGTCCTCTCTCGTGCCCTCTCTCATACGCTCTCTCATGCCCTCTCTCGTGCGCTCTCTCATGCGCTCTCTCGTGCCGTCTCTCATGCCCTCTCTCGTGCCCTCTCTCATGCCCTCTCTCGTGCGCTTTCTCATGCCCTCTCTCGTGCCCTCTCTCATGCCCTCTCTCGTGCCCTCTCTCATGTCTTCTCTCGTGCTCTCTCTCATGTCCTCTCTCGTGCGCTCTCTCATGCCCTCTCTCATGTCCTCTCTCGTGCCCTCTCTCATACGCTCTCTCGTGCCCTCTCTCATACGCTTTCTCATGTCCTCTCTCGTGCGCTCTCTCATGCGCTCTCTCGTGCCGTCTCTCATGCCCTCTCTCGTGCCCTCTCTCATGCCCTCTCTCGTGCGCTTTCTCATGCCCTCTCTCGTGCCCTCTCTCATGCCCTCTCTCGTGCCCTCTCTCATGCCCTCTCTCGTGCCCTCTCTCATGCCCTCTCTCATGCGCTCTCTCGTGCCCTCTCTCATGCGCTCTCTCGTGCCCTCTCTCATGTCCTCTTTCATGCCCTCTCCCATGCGCTCTCTCATGCCCTCTCTCATATCCTCTTTCATGCCCTCTCTCATGTCCTCTCTCATGTCCTCTCTCATGCCCTCTCTCATGCCCTCTCTCGTGCCCTCTCTCATGTCCTCTCTCATGCGCTCTCTCATGCCCTCTCTCGTGCGCTCTCATGCTCTTTCCTTAGGTTTAGAAACGCTACACATATCTTTCCCTTCTTACTTCCCTTAATGAAATCCTCACTGATTTATATTCAATTATGTACCTCATACACACACACACATATTCGTTCATTTCTAATCTCCTCCTTTCATTTCATTTTCATCTCCCCTGGCGTTTAATTTATTCTTTTTATTCGTTTTCATTCATAACCCTTACCAAGAATGCTTAACAATCCTATTCTTCAATAACCCCATATGGTTTCCCTGTCTTTTGTACCTACGTAATTAGGCACAAAGCAAGCAATCTTCCAATCGCTTGGGATCTCGCCTTTCCAGCGTAGTTTCAAAGATATTTCTGAAGCAATTTTCCTTCCTCCTCCTCCTCCTCCTCCTTGCTTCCTTTCGCTAACATTCCCTCGATTATTTCCCCTTTCCTCCTCCCACCTTGGGGGAAGGGGGAGGGGGGAGAGGGGCAGAGGGGAGAGAGGGGAGAAGTCAGACTGAAGGAAAGAAGAGGTCGCCTCCCCTATTAATACGAAGTAATAAGATCGTCAAGACCGACTTTGATGGCACACGATCGACGTAGGCCTCAAACAAGCACAGAGCCAATCACACGACCTCTTCGACGTGACGTCATGGCTAATGGCATACCGGCAGCCAATCAGGGTCTATGATTATGCAAAGCAGTGAGTGATTGATCAGTGGGATATTGGGTCGAAGGGTAATGAGTTTTTTTTTTTTTTTTTACGCTTTCTCCTGATTCTTACTCTCCCCGTCTTGCAAAACACTTGAGTTTCATCGCGTTTTTCCCTCTTTTTGACGTCATCGTCGTAATCGTCGTCTTTTGAACGGCTTTGACCATGGTGCCTTCCTGTCATTGCCCTTCTTCTTTTATTTCTTCCTTCGTCTCCTCCTCGTCATCCCCACTCTTCCTCGTCGTCGTCGTCGTTGTCGTCCTCATCCTCATCCTCGTCTACCTCCTCCTTGTCCTCGTCTCTCTTCTCGTCCATCTCCTCCTCGTTTTCGTCTTCCTCCTCCTCCTCTTCATCTCCCTCTCTCCTCTTCCTCCCTCCTTCTCATCCTTCTCCTCTCCCTCCTCTTCCTCCCTCCTCCTCCTCCCTTTTTTCCGTCTTTCCCTCTCCAGTTTAAACTTTTTTTCACAAAGGGGGCTAATAACGCAACCCTTATAAAGGTCTTTATATTTCGCCATAGAAAATTGTGAAAGAAGTTACCTTTATAGGTTTGTGGAACGCCACCGTTATACATTTTCGGGCTGTAACCTCCTTTATATATAAATTAATATTATTACAATGGAAGACATGGTGAGCAAAACCCAAAACACTGCGTGTGGATTCGTTTGATGTATCTTGATATAGATTTTTGGAAATGCCGAGTTTGGGAGAAATTTGTTTAAACGATTTTACTTTGATCTCTTTCCCGACTTTGAACCTCTTCGCCAGTTCGGGAGACTCGGGATTCGAGTTTAGAAGAGAAAAAAGGGGTTTTCAATTCCCCCTGCCCTAGAATTCAATCCTTTTTTTTTTCTTATGCGACCTCAGATTTAGATTTTGTCCTAGTTTAGTATCAGAGGATTTTAGTCACCTGAAGGGTCGAGGTAAAGAAGAGAAAGGGAAAGAGGAAGAGAGAAAGAGAGAGAGAGAGAGAGAGAGAGAGAGAGAGAGAGAGAGAGAGAGAGAGAGAGAGTGAGTGAGTCGTCGAGGGGCGGTGAGGCAGTCCCTCACCTGAATAAAATCGCAGGTAGGACGAAGCCTACGGGCTGAAGCCCTTTATGCCGGTGTCACTACGGTGGCGCCGGATGTGGCCAGATGATGGGCAAGTTTCAATTAGCTTAATAAAATCATCTGGCGATAGCATACAGAACTTTATATAACGACGACTACCATCTCCCCTCCCACCCACCCTGGTTAAAACACTACCTCAACCTTTAGAGTCTTATTATGACTCCTAATAAGGGAGACTTTGCTATAAGCTACAACAGGCCGCAACGGCGGCGACGGACAGTGTGACAGCGGCCTTACCCCGGCAAGCTACTTCATTCATCATCTATGGCACCATTGTCCCCGTCACTCGAATTTGTGCCACGTGGCCCTTAAGATAACGAAAAGTGTATTAAATTTGAAAAAAAAATATATATATATCCTCCCCCGCCCTCCAGGTTCTGCGACCGATTCCTGGCGACGCTTCTGCATGCTAATCCATGGACTGGGCAAGACGAGTTCCGAGTTCTCATCCGGGAAGGTTATAAATGACGATCTCGAGTTCAGCACGTGATCCAAAACAATTGTGAACTTCACACATAGGCGCGTGCGCACGCACACACACACACACACATACACGCGCACACACATACACACACACACACACACACACACACACACACACACACACACACACACACACACACACACACACACACACACACACACACACACACACACTGAGGTAGGTTCTAACCAGCGTTTCCATCTTTGGAGAAAGTATCTCACCGAAAAGATAAGATAAATATGATCAGTATTTTCTCTTTATCTTGTCTTAATTTATCAACTTATCTTTATATTTTTAAGAGATTAGTTTCCCATCACTAAAAGATGCTGCATGACTCTGGTCCATAGAGGTCTCCCCAGAGTCCGTAAAATATTTATTAGATAAAGATATTGTGGTCATTGCGTCGCACGGAAAGACAGACAGATAGACCGATCCTTTAATCCTCTTAGCAACATTTTCACACGTTTCTTTGATTTCCTCTTTTCCTCCTTCATCCCTCTTTCCCTCTCACACATTTTTTTTAATTTGATTTGATTTAATTCTATCTTGTTTATATTCTTTTGCTCTCCTACTTTCTCTCCTTGTCCTCCTTCCTTCTGTGGTTCCTTTCTTTCTTCCATCCATCTCAGTTTCCTTCCTTCCCTTCCTCCCTTTACCCTCTTTTCTTTCCTCCTCTCCTTCCTCCTCTTCTTCTCTCTTTCCTCCTCTCATTCCTCTTCTTCCTCTCTTTCCTCCTCCTCTTCCTATCCAACTCTCCTTCCTCTTTCCTCCTCCCCTTTCTCTCTTTCTTCCTCCCCTTTCTCTCTTTCCTCCTCCCCTTTCTCTCTTTCCTCCTCTCCTTCCTCTCTTTTCTCCTCTCCTTCCTCTCTTTTCTCCTCTCCTTCCTCTCTTTCCTCATTCCTTACCTTGTTTTCTTCCCTACTTCTTCCGTATTTCCTTATAATCTTTCCTTCCCTCGTCTTCTTTTTTATTTCTTACTTTCTGTCTTCCCTTCCTTCTTTCTTTCCTTCCTTCCTTCTTTCTCTACTTCCTTCTCTCCTTTTCCTTTGTATTTCCTTCCTCTCTTCCGTCCTCCCTTCCCTCCATCTTTCTTTCCTCCTTCCTTTCCTCTTTACCTCTATTCTTCCCTCCCTCCTTCCATCCTTCCTCCCCCTTCTCTCCTCTCCTTTCTTCCTTTTATCTTCCGATGAATTCCTCTAATCTCCAAGACACGATCCCCTTTGCGCAACCCTTTTTTTTCTCCTCCCGTCCCCCTTCCCCACCTCTCTCTTCTCTTTCTCTGCCTCCTACTCTATCTCTCTGTCTCTCTCTCTTTCTCTCTATCTCTATCTATATCTATCTAGCTAGCTAGCTATCTCTCCCCCTTTCCCTCCCCCCCTCTCTCTCTCTCTCTCGCTGCCTCTTTCTGTCTCTTTTTATCTCTATCTCTCTCTCTGCCTCTTTGTCTCTCCTCCTCACTTTGCCTCTCTCTCTCTCTCTCTCTCTCTCTCTCTCTCTCTCTCTCTCTCTCTCTCTCTCTCTCTCTCTCTCTCTCTCTCTCTCTCTCTCTCTCTCTCTCTCTCTCTCTCTCTCTCTTCCCCTCTCTCTCTCTTTCTCTTTCTTTCTCTGCCTCTCTCTGCCTTTCTCTAATCCCTCTAAACTAATTTTTACAGCTACTCGTATTTGATAAGAATCCCCAACGAGTAAATCGTTTCTGTTCTTTTATCCTCGACCTGGCTGTCATCTTCTTCCTCTTCGTCGTCGTCCACATCGCCGTCGCCTTCGTCCCCTCCTTCCTCGTCGCCTTCCCTCCTTCCTTCCTTCCTTCCTTCCTTCCTTCCTTCCTTCCTCGAAGCCATAGTCGCCTTCACGAGCCAAGAGTTTCATTCACTTGGCCGGCGCCGGGGAGCTCTGAGATGCGACCAGCGTCGTTACCTTTGCCTTGTGTGCTTGGGTGGCCCGGAAAAATAGGAGTCACTGTTGTGGATGGGAATCGAGCCCGGGTCCGGGTCTTTCCTGAGAAGTGTGATCCCCTACATCCCTACCTCCTTCCTCCCCTCCCTCCCTTCTCTCCCCTTCCTCCTCTTCCTTCCCCTCCCTCCCTTCATCCCTCCTCCTTCCCTACCTCCCTCCCTCCTTCCTTCCCTCCTTCCTCTCCTTTCTCGTTCCTCCCCTCCCTTCCCTTGTCCCTCTCTTCCCCGCCCATGCCCCTCTCCTCCCCTCTCTCCCTCCCTCCCTTAGCATCACTCCCAGTCTTCCCTCCCTCTCCTCTCTCCCTCCCTTTCCTTCCCTCTGCTCCCTCCCTCCCCTCCATCTCTCCATTAGTGAGATTCTCTGGAGACACTTCTGTGTAATTAAAGCAGTCATTTTTGGTCAAGTTGCTTGAACAGCCAGGTTAAGTGACAGTTACCAGAGGGCATTGGTGCTGAACCAAATTATATACAATCATGAGACAAGGTCAAAACTCGACGCATCACGACTTCTCTTTCTCTCTCTCTCTCTCACACACACACACACGCACACACACGCACACACACACGCATACACAGGCATACACACGCATACACACGCACACACGCACACACACACACGCATACACACACACACATACACACGCACGCACAGGCACACACACACACACACGCATACACACACACACACACACACACACACACACACACACGCATACACACACACACACACACGCATACACACACACACACACACACACACACACACACACACACACACACACACACACACACACACACACACACACACACAACACACACTTTCTGACTGGGAAGAAAATGAGAGTAGTAATTAGTGATAAATTCTCAATTTGGGAAGAAATGATAAGTGGTGTCCCGCAGGGATCAGTTCTGGCCCCGATCATGTTTGCCATATACATAAATGACATGGATGAAGGAGTAGAGTGTTATATGAATTTGTTTGCAAACGACGCAAAAATACTAAAAGTAAAAACGGAGGAGGATTGCAACAACAAGATTTGGACAAGATCTTGAAATGGACTCAAAAGTGGGAAGTGAAATTCAATATCAAGAAATGTAGTATAATGGAATTTGGAAAAAGTAAAAACAGATTATCGAGAGAGTATGAAATTGGTGAAGAAGAGGTCAAAAAAGTAAACTCGGAAAAAGACCTTGAGGTGATGATCAGCAAAGACATGACACCGGATAAGCATATTAATAAAATAGTCGGAGAAACCTACAATTTATTGAGGTCAATAAAAGTGGCATTTGATTATTTGGACGAGGAAATTATAAAAAAAAATTCTAGCTACACTAATAAAATCAAAACTCGAGTACGCAGCAACACTATGGGCACCCAGTACCAAAAAGAATATAAAACAATTAGAAAGAATACAAAGAGCAACAACAAAACTGGCACCAACTCTTTCCAAAATGACATATGAACAAAGACTGTCCAAATTAGAATGACCAACTCTGGAACAAGGAAGGGAAAGAGGAGACCTACTATCTATAGAATTATGAAGGGAATGGAAATCTTAGATAAGAATGATTTATTGAAATGGGACAATGGAAAAACAAGAGGACACGACAAAAAACTCAAAAAAGATAATTACAGAAGAGACCTGAAAAAAAAGCTTCCCACACAGAGTGATAGATACTTGGAACAAATTAAACAAACAGTGTGTACAAACTCTATTCAAGATTTTAAGAAAAAACTTAATGCTGAGAGATACAAAGACGGGTCACCACGAGCATAGCTCCCTTCCCGTATAATACAACTTGGTAAATACAACTAGGTAAATACACACACACACACACACACACACACACACACACACACACACACACACACACACACACACACACACACACACACACACACACACACACACGCACACACACACGCACATACACACGCACATACACACACACACACACACACACACACACACACACACACACACACACACACACACACACACACACACACACACACACACACACACACACACACACACACACACACACACACACACACGCGTACATACACACACACACACACACACACACACACACACACACACACACACACACACACACACACACACACACACACACACACACACACACGGGGATGATCAGTACTTTCAAGAACATTCGAGCTTTCGAAACACTGTAGTGGGAGAATCTTCCTTTGGATGTTGTTACCTTTGACAAGGAGGTTATGTTGTCGGTCATGTTCCTTCTTCCTCCCTCTTTTCTATTCCTCCTCCTCGTCCTCCTCGTCCTCCTTTTCTGTCCCTCCTCCTATTCCTCCTCCTTTTCTCTCTTCTGCTCCCCCTCCTCTTTCTCCTTCTCTTCTTGTATGTCAACAGGTTTCTTTTCGTCAGTTTCTTTGACTTGCAAATCCTTCTCCTTTGCCTTCCCGACCCAGTCGTGGCAGCTTGAGTCGCCCTAAGCTGACTTGGCGAAAGTTTTCCTGGACCTTTTGGAGGCTGAGGTTCCCTCCCCGCCCATCAGCTTAATGAAATCACGTAGCGCCACCTAGAAAGACGTACAAGAATGATCTGTGACGTTTTCAGACGAATCAAACTGGACTGGCGGGTAGGGGGAGGGGGTTCATGTTCTTCAGGAAAAAAGGTGAATAAATCCGGTTGCAGTTTACAAAAGAATAAATTTGGCAGGATATAAGAAGAGCAAACCCAGCGGTTGATTAATAAAGTTAATCTGAAGGCAGATTTGGAAAAATATCTGACAGCAGATTAGAAAAAAAAAATGAAGGCATATTAAAAAAATAATAATAATAATAATAATCTGGTGGTAAAGTGAAAGAAAGAAAAAAAATGAAAGGAATTCCAGGCCATCAAGGGAGTAATGGCTGCTGTATCTTGTATTTTCACGAACTTAGAGATCTGGTCTAATGACCCTCGGATCAGCAGGTCCCTTGTCGCACATGGCTGCTCATCGGGTTAAAGGGGCTGGCTCCTCGTTGTTATTCGTAGCTCCGGAGGTACGTCTGCGCGGTGGCGCCTGCGCGTGTGGGTGGCCAGTGCGTGTGCGTTTAACAGCTATCGGTGCGTGTATTCACCTAAGTCTCCTAATTATATCTACCTAATTGTATTATACAGGAAAGGAGCAATGCTCTTGTATTCACCTCACCTTGGTCTTTGGATCACGTGTTGGACTCGTGATCGACAGCTATTTCCCTCCCAACTCCCCGCCCACGAGAGTCAGAGTAACGACCCGAAGCGCAGCGATACCGAAATAATTTCGGCCCTGGGCAGGATTCGAATCGGGTACTGCGAGCACCACCGTACTTGGCAGTCCAGAGCTCTATCAACCGCGCCACCGAGCCGTGTGTGTGTGTGTGTGTGTGTGTGTGTGTGTGTGTGTGTGTGTGTGTGTGTGTGTGTGTGTGTGTGTGTGTGTGTGTGTGTGTGTGTGTAAGTGTATTGCAAAGGTGACCTCAGGGGTAGGTATACAAGGACGCATCTTTTATCACATTTTGATGTAAAAACAGGACACCTCCAGCACTCTTTTATTTTCATTTATTTATTTTTGTTTTTTATTCTTATTTGTTTTTATTTTTTATTTCACCTGCATATCCAGGAACCACGAATACTGGCGTGATTGCAAGTGCTAATGCGTTTCCCAATGGTGTATACGTGTGCGAGTTACGTTGATTAAAGTTTATTGTTTCAATATACACTGAATAAATACAATTGATTAAATTAACTTTGTTGCGTGAGGTGGGCCGGGCTATGTTGTGCTGACTACGTGATATTTATACATAATATATATATATATATATATATATATATATATATATATATATATTTTTTTTTGGGGGGGGGCGAAGGGAGGAGACATGTCAAAGGATTCCTTCCCATGTTTGATTGCTCATAAGTCACCCCCGCCGCCACCCCCAGCAAAAAGAAATAGAGAGAAAAAATTAATAATAACAATAATAATAAAAATAATAATAATTATAATAATAATAATAATTATAATATAAAAAATAAAGTGAAAGAAAAATGACAAAAAATGTCAGTCTTATGTGGAACGCACTATAACTTTCGAAAGCAGCTATCATTACAATGCCTGTTTTTCAGTACGTCTTTTCAAGGTATTGGGCTTATTTTGTCTACATAGAACTGTAGTTACCAGCGTTTCTATCCTCATGGATACTTTGCATGGGCTCTCCTTTTTCGTCTATCCATAAACTGAAAAAAGACGAACTTCATATTTCAGTATCTCGATGTCTTCATCTGGAGCCAATCAGAACTCTTAAAGATAACCACCACCACGGTGTCCCTGAATAGATTGGTCATTTTCCCGTTAGGTTTCGTTTAATTTCTTCCTTCTTCGTTTTCCTCTTTACGATAATATTCCAATTTCACCAAGGAAGTTACTCGGTTACCTCCATTTTTTTTCATTCTATTTGCTTTGTTTATTCATTTCTTTATTTCATTTATTCATACTCCGGTAAATCTCCATCATCGAACTAACTTAAGCTGACGAAATAAATAAATATATATATATATATATATATATATATATATATATATATATATATATATATATACATACAGACACGACAATTCTATTCAACTCAAGATGGGGCAGTGGGATCATAGCGAGATCTTGATCGCTTGAGATCCTGTTTTGAACTGAGTCCTCTTGCCAAGCAATATCCGGAAGGAATATACCCATAGATATAGAAAACACATAACCATAGACAAGAGGTAGAAGCCATTACATGATCAGTGACATTACTATTCCACAAATAAGATATTAATAGTTTTGGGATGGTATTGACGGAGACATGTACTGTGCGTGTGAGTGTTGGGGGGAGGTGTGAATAGAGTCAATGCATTTTGTCAATACTATTGATCGCGTAGGGGCCGTTTCCCAAAGCGTGGATTCATTCACCTTTGGGACAGAAAAATATATATTTTTTCTTGTTCTTTACTTTAGAAGAAAACTTGATGGAAAGTAGGCATCAAGAAGGTAACGCCCCTCACCCCCATAAAAAAAAGGCACGGTCAAAGAACTGCCACTCACCCACTCGAAGTGACCAAGTTTACCTATTCAAGAACTCAGGAGGAGGAGGAGGAGTAGGAGGAGGACTTTCTTAGAACGCTGACGAGGAAGGATTTCTTTCTTCGCGGACAGAAAGGAAGAAACCTACGAAGTCAGAAAAGGTCAGGGGACACAGAGGTTCTGTAATGACTATCACAGGTCCCTTCGTCCCCCAGGTATAAATACCCACATTTATACGTTCATAAACACTCGCACACACATATAAACAACACGTATGCACACATACATACTCATATACATACTCGCATGTGTGCACGCAAGTGTGCGTGTGTGTGCGTGTGCATTTGTGTGCGTGTGTGTGATTGTGTATGTATTTGTGTGTACGTATGCGCGTTTTATCTATTTATCTATCCTTAATACACAGGCGATGCATAGAGCTAAGGGCCTAGAATCTTAATTCAAAATTCCCTCCGCTACGATTTTTTTTAACTCGTGTTATCCTTTGTGAAATGTGGGTTTTCTTCTCGTACGATTTATCTAGTTTTCTGGAGAAGCCTCCATGGTGGATGGCTCTATATTCCTGTATTTTACTCTTCTGCTGAATAAGGTTTGTGTTTACGTGTAAATATGCTGCAGACTGTTCCCGGTACTTATAACTGACACATCAGTTGGAGTTTCCTCAACTGCGCTAAAGAAGATGAAACCCGTCAGCATGATAACTTTGTAAACCCTTTGGAAACTCTTTGAAACTTCTAAGAAAACCAATATGAACCCTTAGGAAAACTTTGTATGATCCTTTATAAAACCAATCGTGAACTCTCTGGAAACCATATATGAACCCCTTTGGAAAACCTTTGTAAACTTCCAAGAAAACCATTATAGATTCTTAGGAAAACTTTGTAATCATTTAGGGAAGCCTTTGTTAAACCCTTTAGGGCACAATGAACCCCACGTAGGGGGGACACTGGTCTTAACACACAAGTTGTTCTTGTTATGGGTTGTAGTTTACCAGCGCTTCTGTCCTTGTGGACAACCTCATGCTACTGTCGTGAGCCTAAAGGGGTTATCACACCGGGCAATTTTTCCCCCAACCTCCAATTAATCGGCGATACCAACCACGTCTACAACTTTTTCAACGTAAAATTACTATGGCAAACTACGATTATTTTATTTTCTCGACAACTTGCATAGAATGTCATTTGATATGCTGGAGGAAAATAACTTCCCTCCAGCATATTTTCCCAGAAGCTGCGGGCTGTAGATCTGATTCAGCAGTCGGAGGAAAATGGCCCAGTGTGATAAGACCTTTACACACAAGCGAAGGAGACGCTCCCTGAGCATCTGGGCCACGACAAGCAGATGTGATCTGCGTCGGACCTCTGAACTCCCCCACTCGACCGGTTTACACTCAGACATGTGGCGTCTCGTTTCACTGTTCATCATTGTTCACCTGAACGCACCCACTTTGTTTTCTGTTATGACAAGACATATGATCAACGAGGAAATGCAACGACGGTTCAGGTTCGAAGGAAGCAGTGATGGGATGATGCCGTCATCTTTAACGATTCCGATACGTTCCGATACTGCTCTAAACTTCCGATTCCGATAAATTAATTATTAATGAATGTACTTTGTTCATAAAGTATTTGTTTCCCAACTGAAGGGCCCGAAAATTACCATGAATTATAGTCATTGCAGGTTTGACTCTCATCGGAATCGGAAGTTTAGTGCAGTATCGAGACTCGTATAGGAATCGTTAATCGTTAAAAAAATTGGTATCGTACCTTTGCCCTTTGCGCTTAGATTGTTGGCAGGTAATCAGCGGGAAGTGTGGGATACGAACCCACAACTAAGTGAATACGAGACCAACACGCTTTCGATTACACCATCATCGCACTAGGATAGAAGTTGGTAAAATGAAAAAAAAAAGATCAATGAAAATAAAGACACAGGGGAAATAGGGCAGTTAGGGTGAATCTGTTGTAGGATTATCGCGAAAGTAATCTGGATATACATGTACGGTATCTCCGAGAGGTACTTGCTTTAGCGGTCTTAAGAATTTTGAAATATAAACCGAAGATTGTGTTATTACCTACCGTTTGAGGTTTCAGAAGGGAGAAAGATGATGGTGGTTGGGAAAGGGAGGAGAGGGAGAGGAGAGAGAAGGAGCGAGTAGGAAGGGAAGGGAAGGAGTGAGAGGAGGAGGAGGGGAAGGAGAGGGAGAGGGTGAAAGAGGAGAAGAATATGAGAAAAGGAATAATAATGGAGAAACTGGAGAAGTCGAGAAAGCGTGATGATGGTGATGAAGATGATTGTGATGATAGCGATTACAGGATAATGATTGGTAATGTCTTTGGTGATGGTAGTGAGGGCGATGGTGAAAAGGATGAGAGATGAATGATGATACAATATTAGCGAAGGTGATGGTTGTTATAGACTGTAGTTACCAGCGCTTCTATCTGTGAAGGTGATGAAGATGAAAAGTCGGTGATCATTGTGATGATATTTGATAATGCTCAAGCTGACAACTACGACGACGACGACGATGACTGCTGACGACACTGACGACGACGACGACGACAATGACGACGACGATGGCGATGACGACGACTGCGAAGACGACGACGACGGCGAAGACAACGACGACGGCAAAGACAACGACGACGATGAAGAGGACGAAAATACTGAATTTCATTTATGGCTGTATGAAGAAGATGGGGAGGGGCTGGGAGTGAGAGGTCAAAGATGTGATGATAGCCCCGTGGCGATGACATGATGCCGTCATCAAGGTGACACCATTACTGGTGATAAAACCCACCGGGAAACGAGGAGGAGGAGGAGGAGGAGGAGGAGGAGGAGAAGGAGAAGGAAGAAGAAGAGGAGGAGGAGGACGAGGAGGAGGAGGAGGAGAAGGAGGAGGAGGAGGAAGAGGACGAGGAAGAGGAAGAGGAGGAGGAGGAGGAGACAGGAACAGGAACAGGAAGAGGAGGCCACAGGTAACCCCGCGCCCGCAGGTAATCACGCTCCTAAATTGCACTCCTCCAGGAACTATCGTCCACACACACTGACCCTACCACACCCTATCTGGTCCTGACCGGTCTTAATGGTCCTACCTTGTCCTACAAGGTCCTGACGGGTCTAACCTGGTCCTACTGGTCCTACCATGTCCTACCTGGTCCTACCTGGTTCTACAGGTCCTGAAGGGTCCTACCATGTCCTACAAGTTTCTGACGGGTCTAACCTGGTCCTACTGGTCCTACCTGGTTCTATCAGGTCCTGACGGGTCCTACATGGTCCCACATGTCCTATCAGTTCTTGAGGTGTCTTACATGGTCCTACTGGTCCTACCATGTCCTACCAGGTCCTGAAGTGTACTACCTTGACCTACCATGTCATACAAGGTCCTGACGGATCTAACTTGGTCCTACCTTGTTCTA
>NC_134818.1:7295543-7305543 GCF_046742065.1 Oratosquilla oratoria
ATATATTATATGTATATGTATAATATATATATGTATATGTATATATATATATTATGTGTATATATATTATATATGTATATGTATATATATATTATGTATGTATATGTATATATATATTATGTATGTATATGTATATATATGTATAAATATGTATATGTATATTATATGTATATGTATGTGTATATATATATATATGTGCATGTATATGTATATATATTATATATATATTATATATATATATTATTTATATATATTATTTATATGTATATGTATATATATATTATATATGTATATGTATATATATATTATATATGTATGTATGTATATATATGTATATATATTATTATATATGTATGTATATGTATATATATATTTATATATGTATGTATATGTATATATATATTTATGTATGTACTGTATATGTATATATATTATATGTATATGTATATATATATATATTATATATGCATGTATATATATATATATATATATTATATATGCATGTATATATATATATATATATATATATATATATATTATATACATGTATATATGTATATATATTTATATATATATACATATATATATCCTATACATATTGATATGGCTGTATATATCACGATTATATATCACGATTCTATGAGCGGAATGAATCTATAGCCTATGGAGACGCCATAACGGACCCCTAATACTAATTACTCTTGGAAGGGTAATTACCCGATGCATATTAACCCAGAAGGGCCCCCGGTTTGCAACCATGACGGGCAATATTCGGGCGTGTTGCCAATATCCGGGGCGTCGGCCCGGACCCTCCATTCCGGTCCGAAGCCGCGATATAACGCGGAAGGATTTGTCGGATCCGGAGGGCGTGATGACTGCTGGTGAGGACCGTGGGAGAGGGTGGGGGGGAGGGTTTGGGAAAGGAACAGGTCAGGCTAGGTCACTGCCCGGCCGTGATTGTAATTGGTTGATGAAAAACTTTATTAGATTATTTTATTTTTTTTACTATTTGATTTGTTTATATTATTTTCGCCTTTTAGATTATATTTTCATTTTTCAGATATTTTACATATCTACCTACTTTCTATATATTTTTCTGGCAGGGAATTTAGGTTTAAGTTAGATGAGTGGGTGAACCCGACACCACAATTTGGAGGTGACAAAGGTGTCCACGCACGCACGCACGCACGCGCCTAAAGGAACTCGAGTCCATAATAGGCAGGTGTGAGCCGTGTGGCAGTAATGAGGTATGAGTGATAATTACCACTCCAATGCTATCAAGGCTACCCATCCACTTGCGAGCAGGCAGACATCGCAGTAGTTATGCAACCCACTCTCTCACATTCACTCTCACTCTCTCACTCACTCTTTCGCTATTTCGTATGGCACCGATTCTGCTCTTTGGCACTGCGTTCCTCGCGCTCCAAGATGCTGCATTATTTACTAACGAGTTATGTTTTTCTATTTCTTTGTGTCACTTTCCTTTGATCTCTACTTTACCTCCATTACGACGCCTCATCTCGTTTTTATCAAGTGTTTCTCATGTCTGGAGCTAAAATTCGATCTATTCAAATCCTATTCTAAGTTCTAACTGCCCCTTTCTCTCTTCCTCCTCTCCCTCCTCCATTTCTTCACCTTCCCTCATTTCCATTTCATTTCGAACCCCTAAAATGGAAAAAAAGAATCAAATAAAGTCGCAGGAAAACAACCAATGTTATTAAACAATGGAATTACAATTATTACAACTATAATCATGTGCACTAGGTCCTATTTATTCGTGGAATAGTCCTTATGAAGAGCTAGTAAACTGAAATAATTACATTTTTACGATCGCAATTTGCATGGGCTGTGTAACATAACATAAAGTCAAGTTTATGTACATTTTCGGGCATTCGAACACATTGTTTCAATGATTATGCAGCGAGAGCCACATATCTGTGTTCGTTTATCTACGTTGATGACTTCGGCCCGCATCTCTTCGTGTTCATACGCCCGTGAGTATTCATTCAATTTGCACTTTTGAATTCATTTTTGCAGGGTTAATCCAGCCACTTTTTTTTTTTTTTTAGAGAGAGAGAGAGAGAGGAAGGGGGTGGGACGGAGGGACTACATTATTGAGTTTGGGAGAGGGAGAGAGAGAGAGAGAGAGAGAGAGAGAGAGAGTTATAAAAATAGATAAAAGGATAGAAGAAGAATTGTCACGTAAAAGGAGAGAGAAGAAAGATGAAACGGAAGAAAGTTATTGAGATAAAATAGCTGAGATAAAAATAAAAGGTGAAAGTGAATATGAAAAGTAAAAAAGACGAAAAGAGAAATAGAAACGATAAAGACAACATAAAAAGAAATAAAGATAACAGAGATGAAAGGGGGAAGACAGTGAGAGAAAGAAAGAGATAAGATAAGGAATGATAAAAAAGAGTGAGAGAGATAAGAGAGATAAGAGAGAGAGAGAGAGAGATAGGGGGGAAGAAAGAAGAGAGTTGGAGATATAAGAGAGAAACAAGACCAAAGAGGATAGGCAAAGTAGGAGAAAACTGATCTCGTTGTTATTCATGATGAAACCGCAGACGCCCCCACACCTCTTGGAAGGTCAATCAAGAGGAACGACCAGAGTAAAGGTGAAAGGAGAGGACAGACCAAGAGAAACGAAAAATGAAACGACGAACAACAAACCAACGAGTCTGATGTCACGATCCAATTGAAGAAGTAATAAATACGTTGTGTTGGTCTGCGGGTGTGTGAAGAAACTCGCACACTAATGGTGTGATGAAATCATAAGATCAAAATCACACAGCGTGCCAATTTTATCCGTAATGGTAATGGCGTAGTGAAGAGAAAATAAAATTAATAAATATGTAGATAAATATATAAATGAACAAATAAATAGATAAACATAAACATATAAACCCGAAGAATATATATATATATATATATATATATATATATATAAAAGGTGAATAGGCAAACTCAAAGTTAATAAAACACCAGGGCCTGACGGTTGGCATCCAAGAATCTTAAAGGAAATGAAAAATGAGATTGTTGTTCCATTAGAAATTATTTTCATGAAATCCATCATATCCGGAGATGTCCCAAGAGAATGGAAGCTAGCTAACGTTACTCCCATATTCAAAAAAGGTGACAAAAAGAAACCAAATAACTATAGGCCTATAAGTTTGACTTCAATCGTAGGAAAAATAATGGAAACTATCATCAGAGATGCTATCGAACATCATTTAGAAAGTAACCGTTTGATAAATGATAGCCAGCATGGTTTCAGACGGAAACGTTCTTGCGTGACTAACTTACTCGAATTCTACAACACAGTTATCTCCAATTATGACAAAAGAAACAATATAGATTTAATATATCTAGACTTTGCAAAAGCTTTTGATACCGTCCCACACGAAAGACTACTTACTAAACTAGCTTTGCAAGGAATAAGTGGTAGCCTATTAGGTTGGACTAGTAATTGGTTGAATGGTCGAAAACAGAGAGTTGTTTTAAATGGAAAAACTTCTGGATGGAAAAGTGTTGCAAGTGGAGTTCCTCAGGGTTCCATTCTTGGGCCACTTCTATTCATAGTATATATAAATGATATAGACCATGGACTAAAATCTACTGTTTCCAAATTTGCTGATGATACAAAAACTGTGCGGAGTGGCAAATGATCACTCAAACCAATTAGAAATTCAAGAAGATTTAGATCAATTACAGCAATGGTCTGAAAAGTGGCTAATGAAATTTAACACAAGTAAATGCAAGGTAATGCACATAGGTAAAAATAACAGTAAGTACGATTACAAGTTATTTGGAAATTCGTTAACAAAAGTGGATAGTGAAAAATATCTCTGCGTAATTATCAGTAATGACCTCAAATCATCCAAGCAATGTATTTCAGCCTCTGAGAAAGCAAATAAGATTCTGGGACTGATTGCGCGATCTTTTGATTTCAAAAGTCCATCACTCATTAACAAGCTATATAAATCGTTAGTTCGTCCACATTTGGAATATGCTGTTTCCGTATGGTCACCGAATCTCATTAAAGACATTGACAGACTGGAAAAAGTACAACGGCGAGCCACAAAACTGATTCCAAATATCAAAAGTAAATCATACGAAAATCGACTAAAACACATGAATCTGTTTTCCCTAAAAAAGCGTAGACTCAGAGGTGACTTGATACAGGTCTTTAAGATTTTAAAGGGAATTGACAACATCAAAAGTGACAAAATTTTCACAATGAATGAGAATCAGACAAGAAACAATGGTCTCAAACTGTCCGGAAATAGATTCAATTTGGAAGTAGGTAGAAACAACTTTGCCAACCGTGTAGTTAATGAATGGAATAAACTTCCTGCACAGGTAGTGCAATGTAGTTCAGTTCGAAGCTTTAAGAATCATTTAGATAAATACTTAAGTAAGATGCTGTAATGATTATAATTTATCTTATATTATTTGTTTTTGTTTTGTTATCATTTGTCTGTCTGATTTTCATTTATTATTAGTTATATGTTAATTTATTATTTACTATTTACCTGTTTGTTTATTATTTTAACTATACCTATGCATTTATTTATGTATTTTATTTGTTATTTACATTATTATAGTTTTTATTTATTTATTTTTTTTTATTTTTATTTTTTTTTTTGCATCCGACCTAGATATGGATCAAAAGGTCTCCTGTCGGCATGCTCCGCCTTTGTAATCCTTTGTAATATATATATATATATATATATATATATATAATATATATATATATATAATATATATATATATATAAACAAATAAAGAAATAAATTGATGAATAGAAATATGAAAAAGTCCGATACGTCAAGATACAGTCACAGTTATCGTTGTCCCTGGACGGGCAAGGGCAAGTGGCATTCACCAGCAGCCCCTGTTGGGGATCGAACCAGCGTCTTTCCGAGATGGGCACCGGCAGGAGATGAGACCCCTTTAAATCTTGGGTCTTCGTGGTTCAACCTTAGGGAAACGAATATTTAGAAACACTCACGCAAATACACACGCAAGTGGGCGCACGCACACGTACACACAGACACACACACACACACACACACACACACACACACACACACACACACACACACACACACACACACACACACACACACACACATACACACACACACACACACACACACACACACACACACACACACACGACTCCATTGCGCAGCGGTAGAGATAGCGGCCGCCACTACTGCGGTCCGGGTTCGAATCCCACCCAGAGCTGAAATAATTGCAGTATCGCTGCGCTGGGAGTCGTTACTCCAACTCTCGTGGCCGGGGAGCTTGGTGTGTGTACGCGTGTAAGGTCACAGCATTATCCATATATCGGTCATATATGAGCTCTGAGCTCTCTTCCGGCAGGAAAATAGCTGACGATCACGAGTCCAATGCGTGATCCAAGATCATGGTGAATCATGATGAATCACATTTGAATAAATAGATAGGTAAAAGTTAAACAATATACAAAACAGGTACATAGTCAATAATACAATAATAAATTGATAGATAATAATAAATGATAATCAAGCAAAGAATGAACAGACAAAAAAAAAAATGGCAGGCACTACAGCATCTTGCATAGGTGTTTATCTAATAGAATCTTTCAAAGCTTCGAACTGAGCGACATTGCACTGCCTCTGCAGGAAGTTTATTCCAATCATTAACTACACGGTTGGCGAAGTTGTTTCTGCCCACTTCTAAATTATATTTCCTGACAGTTTGAGTCCATTATTTCTTGTCGGATTCTCATTCAGAGTGAACATTTTGTCATTTCTTATGCCGATTCCCTTTAAAATCTTAAAGACCTGTATCAAGTTACCTCAAAGTCTACGTTTTTTTAAGGAAAACAGATTCATATGTTTTAGTCGATTTTCGTATGATTTTTTTTTTATATTTGGAATCAGTTTTGTGGCTCGCCGTTATACTTTTTCCAATCTGTCAATGTCTTTAATGAGACTCAGTGACCATACGGAAACAGCATATTCCAAATGTCGACGAACTAACTATTTATATAGCTTGTTAATGAGAGATAGACTTTTGAAGTCGAAAGATCTCGCAATCGGTCCTAGAATCTTGTTTACTTTCTCAGAGGTTGAAATACACTGCTAAGATGATTTGAGATCATTACTGATAATCACTCCGAGATCCTTTTCACTATCCACTTTTGTTAACGAATTTCCAAATAACTTATATAATCCTACTTACTGTTATTTTTACCTATGAGCATAATTTTGCATTTACTTGTTAAATTCCATAAGCCACTTTTCAGACCATTGCTGTAGTTTATCTAAATCTTCTTGATTATCTAATTGGTTTAAGTGAACATTTGCCATTCCGCAGAGTTTTGTATCATCAGCAAATTTGGAGACAATAGATTTTAGTCCGTGGTCTATATTATATATACTATGAATAGAAGTGGCCCAAGAACGGAACCCTGAGGAACTCCACTGGTAACATTTCTCCATCTAGAAGTTTTGCCATTTAGAAAAACTCCCAGCTTTTGATCATTCAACCAATTACTAGTCCAAATTAATAGGCTACCACTTATTTTGTGTGAATTTAATTTAGTAAGTAGTCTTTCATAGGGGACGGTATCAAAAGCTTTTGCAAAGTCTAGATATATTAGATCTATATTGTTTGTCATAATTCGATATGACTGTGTTGCAGAATTTGAGTAAGTCACGCAAGAACGTTTCTGTCTGAAGCCATGCTGGCTATCAGTTTCTAAATGATGTTCATCTCTGATGATAGTTTCCATCATTTTTCCTACGATTTAAGTCAAGCTTATAAGTTTGTAGTTATTTGGTTTCTTTTTGTCACCTTTTTTGAATATGGGAGTAACGTTAGCTAGTTTCCACACTTTTGTGACTTCTCTGGATATGATTGATTTCATGAAAATAATTTCCAATGGAACAATAAAGTAATTTTTAATTTCCTTTAATATTTCTGGATGCCAACCGTCAGGTCCAGGTGTTTTATTAACTTTGAGTTTTTCTATAAACTTTTTAATATTTTCTTTTGTGTTATTTAATGTAATGAGTAAGTTAAGGAATACTGAGCTAAAATAGTTGTTTAGAATATCAAACATTCCTTAATTTAAATATTCAAGTTCACGGCAACAGAAAATGATAACCTAATGTGATTCCTATGAAACTTTTTGTCTATAATTTAACTAAAAATTCATTAAGATTCTCAATGGATTTATGATATATATTAAATTCGTGTTCTTGTTTCCGTTTTTTTATTTTCGTTTTTCAACCTCTCTTTATTATAACAAAATGTTCACAGTAATTAGGTGTACTAAGGAACTTGTATTTGTTATAAAAATGTTTGGCAATATGCTTTTCAATTTAATTGAATATATATATATATATATATATAATATATATATTATATATATGTATATGCATATCTATATGTATATGTATATACAGTAATATATATATATATATATATATATATATAATATATATATATATATATATACAAGCCGCGGGCTTCGCCCACCCTGGCTTCGCCGGGGGCTTGGCTGCGCAAACAGCGGCCTACGGCCGCAGCTTTCCGCGCTCTAATCCCTCGTTTTCCCCTTCGGCCTCGGGGCGGAACCCCAACACGGGATCACCAGCACGAAGAAGAACGCGAAGAAGAACGCGAGGAAGAAGAACGCGAGGAAGAAGAACGCGAAGAAGAACATGAAGTAGAATGCGAAGAAGAATGGGAAGAAGAACGCGAGGAAAAAGAACGCGAGGAAAAAGAACGCAAAGAAGAACGCGTAGAAGAATAAGAAGAAGCAGAAGAAGAACGCGAAGAAGAACGCGAAGAAGAAGAAGTAGAACGCGAAGAAGAAGAAGAGGAACGCGAAGAAGAACGCGAAGAAGAAGAATACCACCTGACCCCGACTTACCCAAGCGCTTTTTCAAGAATATTTTTAGGACAAAGTGTCACCGTAATACCACCTGTCCCCGACTTCCACAGCGTTTTTTAGAATATTTTTTATTTAGACTTAGCTATATATATATATATATATATATATATATAATATAATATTTATATGCAATAAAAACACTAGGAACGTGTGTTCACAAATGCGTAAGTAACCACTAGGAAAAGTAAACTAACGAAGCAGAGCGCTTTCGTATAATAACATCTTCAGTGCAGATACAAAGAAGGAATTATCTGCACTGAAGATATAATTATACGAAAGCGCTCTGCTTCGTTAGTTTACTTTTTCTAGTGGTTACTTACGTATATATATATATATATATATATATATATATATATATATATATATATATATATATATATATATATATATATATATGTAGATATATGATATGTGTATATATATATACATGTATATATATAATATATATGATGTATTATATAATGTGTATATATATATATAATATATATATATATATATATATATGTATTAGTAAAAGGTGAGATTTTCTGTAATGTACTTAGTTCAAAACGAGGGTTTTGTAGGAATTTAATTTTCTTTTCGTAGGTCTCCGTTTTCTTTTATTTTGTTTCCTTTAATTGTAGAGCCCGGCGTTACATCTGAAGAAATATATTTTGAAGAGTAGGCTGCAATAACAAAAATTACAGAATTAAATACATGAACTATGACAATTATCGAAAAATAATTTATACATGGACACTTCTGGTGAAGTCGGATAAAATACAATTCAGGTAAAGTAGATTACAAAATAGTTACAGTAAGGAGTAAAATATAAGGATATCTATGGTAATAAGTAGGAAAGGTACAATACAAGAGAATGCCAAGAAAGCGGGTAATTACATTCAAAGGTAGGTGTGAAAAATTACAAGCATGATATGTACTAAGCGTTATATATATATACTGTATTTGGATGGGTCGGGCGGTCGGCACTCAAAGGGGCAACAATGTGACCGCCGAGGTCAGGGGAGGAGGGAGTGGTCACTGGAGTGGGGAGGGGAAGAGCCGGAAGAAGAAGGGGAACGGGAAGAGGAGGAAGAGTAGGGGGAGGTGGAGGTGGAATGGGAGGAGGGGTGAGAGGGGGAGGAGGGGTTAAGTTGGGATTCTTAGGCCGTGAGGAAAACAATGGAATATTAGAAGTCATATTAGATTGGATAGTAATGACTTGTGCTTTGTCTCTAATATAGAATGCTTCACGCAATTGTAGCTTCGTAAGGTCCTCATTGGTTCCAATAATTTTGGTAGGATTAACCAAGTCTTCCCTGCTAAGTTTGACATTGTGAAAAATTCTGTGATGTTTGATAGCTCCCTCCTCTAGGTGTAATGATAGGCGACGGCTGATCTTGCATCTAGTATAACCAATGTATGTATGGTATACTACATTGGTTCTAGATGTAATGTCTGATTGTCTAGATAAGTTATTATTCATGATCAGAGAGGAAGTTTTAGGATTTTTGTAGTAAATGAGAACGCGAATTTTATTGTTCTCGGTTGCAGGGTAGTAATTTCTTGGGATAATGTTTTTAATTGCATTTTCATCTTTTTTGTAATTATTAGTGAAGATGTTTCGGTAATATATATTGATGTAGTTATTGTTTTGTGGTGCACTGTTTGTTAGGTGTGTTTCTAGCATCCTGTTGGTAATGGAATCAAAGTCAGTGCTTGAGTATCCATTGTTCGTGAGCATTTGTCTAAGGTGTTCAAGCTCGCTGGGCAGAGGATGCCACGAGGAACATACCGATATGGCTCTTTTTACATAGGCTCTTATGACACCTTTCTTATAGTTCTCAGAGCACTCACCAGTGCTATTCATGCATTTATCTAGGTTGGTGGGTTTCCGATACAAACTAGTAAAAAATTGTTCTGATATAGAGTCGACCAGCACATCCAGGAAGGGGAGTGGACCATTACTCTTCTATGGTGAAAGTTAGGCCAGGAATTTCTTGGAAGCGGCACCTCAGATTCTCTAATAAGACCACAGAAGGCAGAAGGGGTGCTGATAAAGAAGTC
>NC_134818.1:7310543-7320543 GCF_046742065.1 Oratosquilla oratoria
TCACCCATCCATCCACCTATCGGGACGTCCCCTCATGTTCACTCCCTCCACATCTGCCTTCCATACCTTTTTACTAGTCTTTCTTCACTCATTTTTCCATGTGTCCAAACCATCCTAATATTCTTCAATCAACCCCTATCTCCCAAATTTTTTTCATCCTCACTCCTCATTTTTATCCAGCTAGTAACCACCACCATACTTCTCAGGACACCTCATCTCAAACATTCAACTCCTTCTTCTTTTCTCTTATGTTCACGTTTCTGCCCCATACAGTGCTGTTGGCACAATAAATCCATTAACAGTCTCCTCTTCGCATCCATTCCCAAATGTCTATTCCTCATTACACTCTTTAATCCACCAAGGCATTTACTCGCTTCTCTCAATATATATAATATAATAAAAAATATATATATATATATGATATATGTATGCATGTATATATATATATATGCATATATATGTATGTATTTGTATATATATGATATATATATATATATATATATATATATATAATGTATGTTCGTAAAGAGCTGGAGTCCAGGAGCCATGTTATCGGAAAATTTGAAAACACTGGACTCAGAGTAACAGAATTTATTACCGACGTTTCGATGTCTGGTTCGTTCGGGTTATGAAGACGAACCCCGGACAGGGTTCGAAACGTCGGTAATAAATTCTGTTACTCTGAGTCCAGTGTTTTCAAATTTTTCGATAATATATATATATATATATTATATATAATATATATATATATATATATATATATTATATATATATGTATGTATGGAAAACTAGTATGTTATAACACATTTGTAAAAGATCACTGTTAACCCACTATCGGAGAAATAATAACGGAAAGTACAGAGAAACTGTATATTTCGACTACTCTCTGTAGTCCTCTTCAGCAGAATGCTTACATAAGGTTAAGGTACAAGTATATATGAAGAAATGAGGGGTACATAGAAGGGGATGAGGAAAGTGGGGGGGGGGGGGAGCTCAGGTCACATGCCCTTGAAATGGTCCGGGTCAAAGTAGGACAAGGGGTGATATTTTGTCCAACGGCTTTAGACATGATCTTGTTGACCGCTAACTTGGTAATACAATCTGGGGGCCACTGGCCTTTAGAGGTATTAAAGTTAGGATAAATGTTTTATTAGAGAAGATTCTACAATTTTTCTTCTATAGCTACAGTGTGATTGATAAATTATTGATGCATTATCCCAATCTAATCTATGGTCTTTTTGGCTGGCATGAAGGAACACAGCGGAGTTAACTTGTCCATATTTTATGGAGTTTTTATGTTCCTTTAATCTCGTGGACAAATTCCTGCCAGTCTGGCCCCAGTACACATCATCACAGTCTTTACACGGCAATTTATATACCCCGGAGTTTTGGTCCACATCATCCCTCCGGTGTACATTAACTACCTTTCTAAAAATGCTGTTTGGATAATTGTAAATAAATTTGATTTGATTATTAGGTAGAAGTTTGGAGACCGAGTTGATAGAATCATTAAATGGTACAATGATGTTATTGTTACCCCATTTAAACTTCTCCCTGGAGTTACTTGGCTTATAAAAGTTGGATTTGGCTTTATGTAGGGCTTTCTTTAGAAACCATTCCGGATAACCTACGTTAGAGAGTTGTTTATTAATTATATCAAATTCTATTTGCAAGAATTGTGGACTGCAAATTCTAAGGGCTCTGAGAAATAGACCCGATGCAACACTAGATTTAATATTATCCGGATGGTGGCTAAAAAAATGTAAGTAATTACCTGTGTGGGTAGGTTTCCTATACACAGTGAAGGACAATTGGTCCGGGTCTCTTATGACCGAAATGTCCAGGAATGGGATTCGACCTCCTTCCCATTCAACCTTGAAATTAATATTCTTAGCTAAATTATTTAATTTAACAAAGAAATCATCAAAAGAACCCCACATATCGTTCCATAGTGTAAAAATATCATCAACATACCGATACCAAAACATATCAGGTGGTTTAATCTTAGGTAATAAAGTACTTTCAAAATATTCCATGTAAAGGTTAGCTAACACGGGTGAAAGATTAGAACCCATACTGCAACCATATCTTTGTCTAAAGTAAGAATTATCTTATATAAGTAAAAAATAAACTGACCCTTCGCATTTAAATCGGTAACACCACCAACTACGGTGAAGAACCAAGAAGAAGAACTCGAAGAAATCTAAGAAGAAGATCTCGAAGAACTCGAAGAGGAAGAACTCGAAGTTCTCGAAGAGGAAGAACTCGAAGAAGAAGAACTCGAAGAAGAGGAGAGAACAACTCGAAGAACTCGAAGAAGAAGAAGAAACTCGAAGAAGAAATCGAAAAACTCGAAGAAGAACTCGAAGAACTCGAAGAACTCGAAGAACTCGAAGAAGAAGAAGAACTCGAAGAAGAAGAAGAAGAACTCGAAAAAGAAGAACTCGAAGAAGAACTCGAAAAAGAAGAACTCGAAGAACTCGAAGAAGAAGAACTCGAAGAACTCGAAGAAGAACTCGAAGAAGAACTCGAAGAAGAACTCGAAGAAGAACTCGAAGAAGAACTCGAAGAAGAACTCGAAGAAGAACTCGAAGAAGAACTCGAAGAAGAAGAACTCGAAGAAGAAGAAGAACTCAAGAAATAAAAAGCAATATGATTTTGATATTTTATTTTCCAAAAAAGGGGCGTAGCCCAGGGCGCGCAGCGCCCGCGCCTAAGGCGCAGCGCCGCAGGCCAAGCGCAGCGGTGGGCTTGTTGAAAGTAAAAACATTGGTATTGATACATAAACGGGTCAGGCTAATAATCTTTGACACTGGAAGTGGGAGTTTGTATTGATATGGTTGCAATTTGGTTTCCAAAAAACCTAAGACATCTTCCGTGTTAACATTTGTGAATAAGGAGACTATATCGAGACTTAGTAGTTTGCTATTGATAGGTATGATTTGTTTTTTAATTTTACAAAATCTTCTGAGTGTTTAATGTGAGAGTTTGAGAAACTTCCCACAAATGGTGACAAAATACCTGTGAGCCATTTTGATACCTTACTTGTGCATGAATTCCTATTGGAGATAATTGGCCTTAGAGGGGTGCCTTCTTTATGTAATTTAGGAAGCCCATAAAAATTAGGTAATTGAGGATTGATGACTCTTAAATTATCAAATAATTTGTCTCCTATTAGTTTCCGGGATTTCTTATTAAACTCTGCGGAGGTGTTCCTGAGGGGATTTTTAGTAAGGCTTTCATAGGTGTCCTTATCAGCTAACATATCAAGGGCTTTTGTGACATAGTCTTTTTGATTAATGATTACTATTTTACCTCCTTTGTCGGCTCTTGTGATGATGATATTTTTACGTTTGGAGAGATGTTCGACTGCCAATTTCAATCTTTTAGGTAAACCACTGTCTCCCTTAACACAGTCCATAATACCTTGCAAAAGGACTCCTTTTAAACACTGTAGGTCTTTGTCGTAATCGTTGGCTGCCATGAATTTATCAAAACCCACAATGTAGTCCAGGGTATGACTTATGTCTGGTTTCATGGCAAAATTAACCCCTAAGCCTAACACTTCTTGTTCGTATCAAGATACGATTATATATGTATATTTATATGGTATATATATATATATATATTATATATATATATATATATATATATATATATATACATATGTACCATGCATATGTGTATGTATATATATATGAATATGTATGTATATATATGTATATATACATATCTATATATATACATATATATATATATGTATATAGATATATATGTATATATATATGTATATATATATATGTATGTATATATATATGTATTATATATATATATGTATGTATATATATATATGTATGTGTTATATATGTATGTATATATATAATGTATATATATGTATGTATATATATATGTATGGGTATATATGTATGTATATATATATGTATGTGTATATATGTATGTATATATATATGTATATATATGTATATATATATGTATATATATATGTATATATATATGTATATATATATGTATATATATATGTATATATGTATATATATATATATATATATATATATGTAACGGGATGGGTGTAACGGTATCGTTACATAATCTCCACCAAGGGTTACTTCCAGACACAAGATGTAACGGGGTCGTTACATCATCTCCAGAAAGGGGTTATTTGCACACACAAGATGCAATGGGGTCGTTACATCATCTCCAGAAAGGGGTTACTTGATATACACCTTTTAAGTTTTGTTCTTTATTCGTCACACTTTAAGAAACTTAGATACACGTTCTACACAGTCTTAACACTAGGGCACGTCACAAGAACCGACGCTGGTCCGCGTCTTGCCAGAGAGTTTTCCTCTTCGGAAGTGCCGAATGGACAAGTTCTTGAGTTGCCTTTATTCGTGATCTTAACATTAATCTCTTGTTAGTTTATTGTCCCACATGGGTGGGGTAACTGCATTAATTACGTATTGATGTCTACTACCATACATGTTAATTATATATCCAGGGGAGGACCGTCAGTATACGTAATATCGTATGTCAGTACTGGGTGGCTACTAGATTGATCGCGTGTGTTCGTGTGTGTGTGTGTGTCGTTTGGTGCTTCGGTAGTGCCGGTCACACGAGCACGAAGTGTTGAGTCGGCAAGTTTGAGAGGAGCGCTTAGCTCAGCGTTTGATGCTTGACTGTCGGCGGACAGTGAGTGAGTGAGGAAGTGGGTTATATGACTGGGCGATACTACTCGTCATGTATATGAGGCGTATACATATCGCTCTCCCCCTGGGGTTAGGTGGCTCCCAGCACCTAGGTTACATGGTTTACAAAAGTATTCATATGGGTAATACATCGAGAAAAGGTTCAGAGACACAAAATCCTGGGTGATTATATGTGGAGATGGGGGGGGTTGTTGCTGAAGTGAATCTGAGGTCCCAAGGGGGATCATGAACTGTAAATAAGGGTAGCGATGTTGTGTCTCCGAAGAGTAACGTTGTGTCTCACCAGATTACATATTATATTAAATATCATATGAAAGGTTTCACTATATATTTGATAACACTGTTGAAATCACTTTCTAAATGTTATGGCGTTCATGTGTTTTATCACTATCACTGTAGGGAGTGTCATTTTCTAAACACTGTTCTATGGTCAGTTTGGTGTGTCACTTAGCACTTGTTTTATTTCATAGTATGTATATAGTTTCTCGTAAGAATTATTATGTTATTTAAGATATTGGGTGAGACACAAGAATAAACTTAATCTAGGTTTACAGTAAATCGGGAATGGGGGTTGAAAGGTTTTGGAAGTTTTTACTTCGTGCAACAGAATTTGGTCAATATTACCAGTATAAAGAGAATGATTAAGAGTGAAAGGGCTGTGGAGGTATATGGCAGTACCTTGTAGTGTAGGTCAAGTGAGTCCATGTCATGAGTAGTCGATTTATTCAGTAGGTGTACTATGTCTATTTTACTTGGAAGGATGGTAGCGGGGACCTTAGGTATGGGTGGGTAGGGGTAGATTTCCGAAAGGGAGAATCTTTTGATCGAGTCCATAGATATGTTGCTAAGAATAATTTTTTGAAAGATAGTTGATGTTTAAGGTGGGTAATTAATGATATATTTCATTTTGGAGGATGAAGGTTATGTCTCAGTGAATGAGGATATGTTTATCTGACTCTCGCTAAGGTTATATTGGTCGGAAGGAAGTGGAGAAGTTTCATTAGATATGCGGAAGGGAGTTCTTATTGGAAATGGGCCATTTTAACCTCCACTGATAGATACATAACGTCCTGCATCTTCAGGGGCGAGAGCTAGAGTGCATGTTTAGTTGCGTCGACGCAGAGTCATGGGATGAGACTTGCGTTTGGGTGAGTTATGTGTGGTCGTGGTAGGTGGGTTGTTGATGGGAAGTGGGATTGGGTCGAGGTTGAGTTTGACCTTTCTCAGCTTCTCTCCATGTATGGTCACGGTTGTGTGATCGGAAGGATCCGTTAGTAGAAAAACATTGTTAGGGAGTGAGCTTGTGACTGTGAAGGGACCTAAGAACTTGGGTCTGAGTTTGTTAGTCCTGGTTGAGTCTTTGACCATGACAGTGTCACCAAGTGCTATGTCAAGTGGGATTGAGCGTTTGTGTTGTTTTGTCTTTGTCTTTTCCTGGGCTTCTTTCAAGTTTGCTCTAACTTGTTTGTAAATGGTTTGCATACCTCTTTTGATGCAGTGTGTGAGGTTATCTAGGTTGTATAAGGGTGGGGGTGGTTGGTTGAATATTTGGTAGGGTAGGCGCATTGGTTGGCCGAAAATGATCTCATGTGGGGACATCTTTGTTGCGGAATTGACTGTGCTATTGATACTGGCTTGTACCTGTGGTAGCCAATCTTCCCAACTGTCCATGAGGCCGTTGACTAAGGGTCTGAGAACCTCTAGGACCTTGCGATTTGTTCGCTCAGTCAGACCATTTCCCTGTGGGTGGTATGCAGTGGCAAATGTTTGGTCAATGTTGTAGAGGTGTGCTATTTCGCGCATCACCTCGTTTTTAAATTCTGATCCATTGTCAGATAACATTGTGTGTGGTATGTTGTATCTACAAAAGATATTGTTAACTAGGGCTTTGGCTACAGTCTCTGCTGTTTTGTCTTGGAGTGGTATTAGGATTGTGTATTTAGAGAAATATTCTACTGCTGTGAGTACATAGTTGGAACCTTGATGGCTCGTTGGCATTTTTAGTAGGTCAATGCCAAGTGTTTCCCATGGCTCAGCAGGGAGTGGGATGTCTTTGATGTGGATTTGTTTCGGGTCAGGGCCTCTGAATTGGTTACAAGTTACACAAGAATCTATGTGTGTGGTTATATCTCTTTTCATGTTAAGCCAGTAATATGTGTGCCTAGCAGTGTTTAGTGTCTTATCTCTGCCTGAGTGGCCTCCCATTGCACTGTCGTGCAATATGTGTAGGACCTTGGGGACTGGGGCTCTGGGGATAACAGTAACCTCTCTGGTGTTAGTGGTTCTCCTTATGACTCCGTCGACCAGTTTTAGTTCCTCTATAGGGACAGGTGGTCGGGACTGTAAGGGGGTTTGTGAAAGGAGATGTTGTTTTATTGGAGACCATATAGGGTCTCTTTCAGTTTCATCTCTGAGTTCTTGCATAGGTATGCATGTGGTTTGGGTTATGGGGGTGATGTAGGTTTGTCTGCTCAGGCAATCTGCCACTATGTTAGCTTTCCCAGCTAAGTATACGATCTTGGGATCGTAATCAAGGAGAGTTGCTTTCCATCTAGCAACTCTCCCATGTAAGTCTTTGGAGTTAAAAAGATAGACTAGGGGTTGGTGGTCTGTTAGTATGGTAATTTTGTAGCCTAAAATGAGGATTTTTAAGTGTTTTAGTGCCCATATGATTGCAAGTCCTTCTTTGTGTGTAGTTGAGTAGTTACTTTCAGCTTTATTGAGGACTCTACTTGCGTAGGCTATGGGGTGCTCTTTGCCATTGTCATCTTTCTGTTGTAGGACTGCGCCTATTCCTTTAGAGGAGGCGTCTGTGTAAAGAAAGAATTCTTTCTTCATGTCAGGGAAGGCTAGTACAGGGGCTGTGGTCAGAGAGTGTTTCAGTGTGTCGAAACTTTGTTGTTCTGTTTCTGACCATTGAAATGGTTCGCCTTTCCTTGTGAATTTGGTTAGGGGGGAAGCTATGTGTGCAAAATTGTAAATGAAATGTCTGTAGTATGAGGCTAACCCTATGAAACTTCGTGTTTCATTTGCGTTTCTGGGGGTTGGGAAATTGTTTATTGTATCTATTTTATCTGTGTTTGTATGAATCCCCTTTGCATCCACTTTATGGCCTAGGAAGGTGAGTTCCTTCATGAGGAATCTACATTTCCCTAATTGAATCTTTAACCCCGTATATTTGAGACGTTTGATGACAATCTCTAAAGTGTTAAGGTGGTCTCTTTCTGTGGGACTATATATAATGAGGTCGTCTAAATAGACGAATAATGAGACTCCTATCATGTCACTAAAAATGCGGGTCATCAACCTTTGTTGGGTTGAGGGGGCGTTTTTAAGGCCAAAGGGCATACGTTCAAAATTGAAATGTCCCTTATCAGTGGAGAATGCAGTTATGGGTTTTGATTCTTCAGTGAGTTCTACTTGCAAGAAGGCTGACTTAAGGTCAATGGTGGAAAAAACTGTGTTACCGTTACCTATTGATTGGAGGACGTCCTGCATGGCAGGTAGTGGGTGGGGGTCAGATTGAGTTAGATGATTGACACTCCTAAAATCTACAACAGGGCGTAGGGTTCCGTCTTTCTTAGGGACCAAAAAGAGGGGACTGTTCCATGGGGAGTCTGAATGGGAAATTACGCCTTGGTGTATCATCTCTTGTACACTGCTATTGACTTGGGATTTCCTACTGTGAGGTATGCGGTAAGCGGGGGTGTATGAAGGGGGGGTGTTATGGGGAATTTGGATGTGATGTTTGATTATATCACATTTGCCTAGTGGTTCACCTTCTAAGGCGACAGCTGATCTATTCCTCTGTAGGAGAGCTAATAGCTCGTTATGAATTTCTCCGTCAGCTGATGTTATGATTTGGTCTGGATGGATAGGGGTGAGGGGTTGTGTTGGTCTTACTGGGTTGATGTGTTGTGGGAGTGGTTCCTGGATAGGGGAATTATGGAGGTGGACTGCGCAAATGTTAGTATTCTTCCTGATTTTACGGTGTTGGTCTGAGAGGTTAGTTAACATGGCTAAGGCCGTTCTATTTTCCTGGATTATGTCCCAAGAGTGTTCAATTGAGATGTTGGTAAGTCTAGACGTTTCTGAGTCAATTATGGCGTCCTGATATCCGATTGCTCCGGGTATGAATAGTGGGACAGTCATGGAATGTCTAGGGGGAATGATGACTGTGTTAGACATCAATGCCTTTGAGGTGACATAAGGGGGTGGTCGGAAGGAATAGCTGTTAGTTGGAATTGGAGTATTTGAGGAAGGGAGACATGAGAGAGGTTGTGTGTCTGAGTCGGGTGTCTCAGTGACAGTTGGCTCATCATTCACATCTGAGAAGATGTTATTTTTCTCTAGGTCTATAATAGTTTTCCATGTCCTCAATGATTTTAATCCTATTATACCTTGTTGATCGAGACTCCATTCGTCAGCTATGTGGAAAGGTGTGAAACCTACTTGGAAGTTGTTGACTTCTATATTTAAGTCTATGGTGTCGTGTAGAGAAATGGTGCTCCCTTCTAGTAGGAGTCCTTCCATATTGGAAAATTGAATTTGGGGTGGGTCATTTAATGCTTCATAGAGAGCTCTTGGGATGATGTTCAGGTTTGTTCCTGTATCAACCATCATGTCAACTGTGAGTTGATCTAAAGTCACTTTTAGGGTGACGTAGTTGTGTTGTGTGTGAGATATTCCTATGGTGGTTTGGTGCGTGAGGCTGGTACACGTTCCCCCAATCGGTGTTGAGTTGTGCGTGTTGTGTGGGAGGGAGCTGTTTGTCGAGAGGTGGTGAACGGTTTGTTAGTTCTCTGGTGATGTTGTGGTTGTGATTTCTGTAGGTAACACTCTTCGTTGGAGTGAGTTGTTGTTTTGTGTAGGCTGCAGTATTTGTTTGGATGTGTTGGTTTTTTGAGAAAAACAGGTCACATGCTGTCAAGAAGTCATTAATGGATAATCCACTATCTTGGGAAAAGGTTGGGATTTCTGTGAGGGGGGTAATGGTTTGATAGTTGTTAATTATTGTTGGTTGAGGTTTTGGGTAAGGATAATATTGTGGGTTTGGACGAAGGTTAGGTGGTGGTTGGTGGTATGGTGTGGAGGTGGCTTGACCAGATGGGGTATGGGGAGAAGGAAAGGGGAAGTTTTGGTAGGCATGGGGAGCGTGATGGTGGGGTTGGTACTGTGGCTGAATGGGAGGGGGGTTATTGTGTGTTGGGATATGAGGGTTGAACTGATTATGGCTTATAGGAGGTGTAGTTTGCATATTTGGCTGGATGGGA
>NC_134818.1:7330543-7340543 GCF_046742065.1 Oratosquilla oratoria
TCTTCCGCTTGAAGAGGATCACAGCAAGTGATCGAAATATACGGAAATTCATTATTTCCTTCTTTTCTTAAATCCAAATAATAGTGGGTTTTTAGTGCCATGTATATATATATATATATATATATATATATATATATATATATATATATATATATATATACATATATGTATGTATGCGTATATATATGTATATACAGTATATATATATATATATATATATATATATATATATATATATACTGTATATGTAGGTTTATATGACGAATTTAAACTGGACAAAATTAGATTTAAGAAGGAAATAGGGAAGAATTGGTTTACTATAGGGTGGTCAACGAATGGAACAGACTTGGTAACCATGTAGTGACGCTGAAACTATCAGTTGTTTTAATAAATGGTTAGTCAACTTCATGAATGGGGATGACAGGTGGTAATAGACATGGAACTGCCTAGTGTAGGCCTTATGTTCTCTTGCAGTCTCCTCCATTCTTATGTTTTTACATTTACCTGCCAGGTCTCCGACTGCCAGGAACATCTGCAGACCGCCTGGCCTCGACTCCTCACACTATCCCTCCGTAACGTGTCTGAGGAGAGACCGTCAGCTACAAGACTCACCACACTACACCCCGTAGCGTTTCTGAGCAGCAATTTACCAGTTATACGACTAGAATCGTCAGTCCAGAGCAGTGATTCCCAGGAACGCAAGACTTCAATCAACTCAACACATCACAATCAAACTCCAATTAAATCACAAGAACCCCCAGTGCATCACATCGAAGCCCAGTGTTAAGCAAGCCCAGCGCATCGACACTAAGACTTCAAACGGTTTCATTTAGCCCCGCGCACTCCCCTCCACCCACTTACCCCCCTCCGCCCGAGACATCGACAAGTCACCACACACACACCACACCGTTCCCTTCCATGCAACAAACAAAGGAGCCAGGCCCATCGCAGCATTTCCAAAGGACTCCAATCAGCAGGCTTCCCAGCGACCCACGCATCGATACACCACCCGTCCACCAACCGTCCCTCCGGGGCGACAACTGGACTTTTACACACTCCATCCCCCAACCGACCTCGCCAGATATCCGGCAGAGCCATTTTGACAAGCGACGTCAATCGTAATCTCGGCAAAACATCCACTCCGTAAGTAATCATTCCACTTACTCATTCCCCTACTTCTAGAACGAAGCCAGGCGACTCCAACAAACCACGAGGAAACCAGGACCAGCGTCTTGAATTGAAGATCGACTCGGTACCACACGACTTCAATCAGGACGCATAGGACTCCCAAGCTGAAGAGACTCGTCTAAATAGTATTTAGGCATCTCCACATACCCCGTACACAACTAACCTCACCAGTCATCGTGAGTACCAAATTACGTACCTCCACTAATTTCTTTTAATCATTCTATCCGGACGAGAGCCTACCCTCCACCCCCTTCCACTCTCGTGACGACCGACAAGGACCACGAACTTCGCATCGGTTGAGCTTGGCCACCCAGGAAATCGGCCTGGCTATTCGCGTCGATCAAAGGTAGCCGCCGTGAGTGACTCTACCCACCTCGACCATCCATCCGCATCCTCCAGCAACATAGCCTCGGTTGAGGGTATCCGCCGTGAGTAACTCTACCCACCTCGACCATCCATTCACTCCCTCCACCCCGCTACCCAGATGGAGACCGGCTTCGCTTCTCCAACCACCTCAACCATCCACCCACAACCTCTCCAAGCCATGCATCACCTCCGCCCGAGACAGGTCAAGCCTTCAACAACAAATTTAACAAATTTGGATACCGCCGCTAATTCTTTGAAAGCAACGTTAGTCTTCATCCGACAGTGATCTGGACTATACATCTCATCAACATATATCTACGTAACGTATCCAAAGTACCCTGATTCACAAATTTCCACAATGAAAATACACTATGTATATACATTCGAATAGAAAGTTACAAACAACCAAATACGTCTACATTTGGTAGAAATCAACAAATAAAAAAAAATACTACAAATAATAGAGATAGGATTCAATATCTAATAACAAACATTATGTAAACATATCAATCCCCAGAAATATAGTGCATATTTGATACAATTTACAAATTTTTCAGACTCATTCTATAAAATATCAAAGACAATACACCTAAGTACAAACCACAATACTAAGACTATCAACCCTGCCATCCTGTACTCAAATAATTCTTATTAACCCATATACGATTATAACTCAATATCGCATTAACTTTAAGCTACCTTAGACGATCACACACAACAAAATGCTCAGCTCAGCATATTCTACACCTCCCACCAATCCATTCCATCCCAATGAAGACTCACAGGCAGCCATCCAAAGCCAACACAAAATAAAATAAAGAAAAACACAACGACAAATCCCACAATGAATAAAACCAACACATAAAGAAAAACCATACATAATCATTATTCCACCCATGGTATTAGCGATCTCTTACCAAACCTAGTCCTTCTGTAAAAAAAATTCTGTTCCTTTAGATCGTAACGACCCAGGAATAATACACAATCACATTAACTCAAAAAATATCCTAGATCCATTAATTGCCAACATAATATAACCATCTCCAAAACATTAGCCTAAACTCAACATGCAAAATATTCTCACCTTACCAACTCAACTCTGAAACGATAGAACTCTGACAAACCCAACCAATATACAAAAATATATCACACAAAATTCAAGACACATCCCCAATATAAAATAAAACTACCCGCTCAAAGACAACCATTCATTATTTCATAGCATTAACAATAATCGAAACCTATACACGAAAAGTAATATTTACATACAAAAACCTCCATCTCAAACTTAGTTTGTTTTTACATTCGATGAACAACTTCATTGAACAAATAACAAAACCCACAGATTTTCATAATGAATGTACAAGTGTGGTGATACGAACAGCTGCATAATTTACAAAAATTACAACTTTCCACAAAAATATAGCCAAAAATTCACAAAACCTCGACATAACATCTGCGAAACAAATGTAAGCAACATTTAATTCATAACATTGTGAAACCAAAGAAATAAACTTGGATCCCACCAATTAATACAAATATATGATAACAAGTAATTCAATCAATTTTATGTAATATCAGAATAGATATTAGATACCACAGCAATAACAAAAAACATTAGTAACTAGGTCGATCCATTAGAAATAATCCCAAACTCCTACAATATAGTCTTACATGAACATTACGCAAAATAGAAAATCTGTATACGTAAAAAGTGTTAAATCTCCAAACCTCTTGTTCAAACAAGAGAAGAATTTATGCCTTTATGTTATTATTATTTTTTTTATATTACAAAAAAACACACAAATGGTTGGAACCAAGTCCAAGAGAATAACAAAACTGAATTTAGAGATATAGTGAAACAACAGATGAAAGAACAAACTAAGGACACAGTTTATAAAATGATGAGAGAGAAGGAGAATATAGTAAGAGACCTAGCAGACAAAAAGAAATGTATAACCATATTAGAAATGGAAGAGAAGCATAATCCAAATAGGACTACAAGAGTAAAGAAGGAAAAAATAAACAAGGTATCAAAAACAGTTCAAGAAGATGAACAAGAAATAAGGAAAGAAATTGAAGAACTATGTACATTGGGGAAATACAATATAGACCAGACCAATTAAGGTTAGATTCAGGTCACAAACGACAGCAAAGAATATCTACTCAAAAACAAGGAAACTAGCACAAAGTTATCAGTAAAAACAAGTATGAATAAAAAGCTAGATGAATAAAGAGGAAAGAGAGGAAGAGAAGACAAAACGAAAAGAAGCTAAGGAAAAAACGAGAACAGAACAGAGTCAAAGAAATTCTATTGGAGAGTAGTGGATATGAAAGTGAGGAAATGGTTCATAGTAGAGAAAAACGGAAGGGAAACAGAAAACACGATGGAGGTAACAGAAAATTAAGTGTCTTTCACAAATATAGATTACTTAATAACAGGCTTGAATGAAGTGAAAATGAATGAAGGAGAAAAAAACGGACATAGTGGGAATTGTAGAGACAAAATTGAAAGGTCGATTACCACCCAACAGTGTAGGACATGGCGCATATAATTATTGGATTAGAAACAGAGAAGTAAAACAAGGGGGTGGAGTTATGTTCCTGACTAAGAAGGATATAAATGTGAAGAATGTCACATATGGAAAGAATAGAGAAGAGATGATTACGATAGAAATAAAGGACAGGGACAAGAAGAGCAGGAAGTTTGTGGTAAATTATGTGCCTCCTAAAACGGCTTCGTGGGAAGAGAGAATACAAAAATATGTTAGAAGATACAAGGATAACACTAAATAAGATAATGGAAGATGGAGGAAGAATAATTATATCGGGTGACTTTAATTGTAAAGAAATCTGCTGGGAAGAGATGACAGTGAAAGGGGGAGACGACCTATGGGGAAATGTACTACTTGATATGATTATAGAACATACAATGACTCAATGGATACAAGAAAATACTAGGTATAGAAATGATGAAGAACCATCGAGACTGGACCTAATAATCACATCAGAACCTGATATAATGGACAAGATTGAATATAAGACACCAATAAGTAAAAGTGACCACATATTAATTGAACTGGAACTAAATTAGGAAAAGTACATGGAAAAAAATGAACAATATAGAAAGGGAAGATTAATGTACGGAGAAGCAAATTTTGATAAAATAAGACTTTTTTTTTTTTTAAAAAGCAGACTGGGAAAGGATACACAAGGAGGAAACAACACTAGAAGAGATATGGAAATTAAAATATATATATATATATATATATGAGTGGAAAATTATGTTCCAAGACAAAAACAAGAAAAAGGATATATTAAGTGTTGGTACAACAAAAGATGTAGGGAGTTAAAAGCCAAAGGGATAAAGCGTGGATAAAATGGAAGAAAGGCAAAAGACCTGAAAAATGGAAAATATATACTAGTTTTAGAAATGAACATGTACAAGTGCGCAGAGAAAAGAGAAAATACGAAAAGGATGTCATAGAAAAATGCAAAGATCAACCAAAACTATTTTACAGATTTGTAAACAACAAACTGAAAAACAAACAAGAATTTCTTAAACTAGACAGAGGAAATAGAAATGGCAGAAATTATGAACAAGCCTTTTAAATCAGTGTTTACGAGGGAGAACATACAGCTTAGAGATGTCGAGTGGGAGGAGAAAGTCCCCCCTATGAAAGAGATAGAAGTAACAAGGAAAGAAATAATGAATCATTTGAGTAATCTCGATGTCAGAAAATCGCATGGACCAGATGAAATGGCAAGCTGGATTTTGAGAGAATGCAGGAATGAACTAACAGACAAAATACATAATCTAATAAGCAGTTCATTAAAAGAAGGAAAAGTTCCAGAAGATTGGAAAGGAGCAAATAGCGTACCAATATATTAAGGGGGAAACAAGGAAGACCCTACTAACTATAGACAGATCTCTCTTACAAGTACGGTAGCTAAAATTTGTGAAAGAATTATCAAAATTAGGTGGGTTAGGCATTTGGAAAAAACAATGTACTAAATCCAAGGCAATTTGGATCTAGACAAGGAAGATCATGCGTCACAAACTTGAGTTTCTATTCAAGGCTAATAGATGTAGTACAAGAGAGAGATGGATGGGCTGATTGTGCATTTCTAGACCTGAAAAAAGCTTTTGATAAGGTGCCACAAAAGAAATTGCTAAAGAAATTAGAGACTGCAGGAGGAATACAGGGCAAACTACTGAAGTGGATGGAAGACTTCTTGCATGAAAGAAAAATTAGTGGTGATAAGAGACAAACATTCTAATTGGGATGAAATGCAGAGTTCCACAAGGAACAGTCTTGGCCCCAATGTTTGCTATATATATTAATGATATAGATAAAGGAATTGAAAGTTATATGAGCTTCTTTACGGACGATGCAAAACTGTTGAAAAGGTGAACACTGTAGAAGATTGTGAGTCGCTGCAGAGTGATCTCAATAAAGTATGGGAATGGAGTAGGAGGTGGGAGATGGAATTCAATATTAAGAAGTGCAGCATAATGGAATTTGGAAGAAGCAAAAAATGAATAGTGGGATCATATAAATTGGGAGTGGAAGAAATTAAAAAAGTGGAAAATGAAAGGACCTGGGAGTCATTATTATGAATATGTCCCTTGTGAAACAAACAAATTTTTTGGAGAAACTTATCATTTAATATGAACAATCAAAGTGGCATTTACATACCTGGACGAAGAAATGGTGAAGAAAATACTAGTTACTTTGATAAGACCAAGATTGAAGTATGCAGCGACGACGTGGTCACCAAATGCAAAAAAATATATAACAAAACTTAAAAGAATACAAAGAGCAATTACGAAATTGGCACTAACGCTCTCAGAACTCTCATATGAGGAGAGACTGGCAAAACTTGAGCTACAGACATTAGAGCAAAGAAGAGAGAGAGGAGACTTGATAACTATTTATAGAATTATGAAAGACATAAAATTATTGATAGGATCTAATAGAATGGGATAGTGGAGATACAAGAGGACACGGATATAAAATAAAAGACAATTATAGAAGAGACCAGAAAAAGAACAGCTTTCCCCACAGCATAATAGACGTTTAGAACAAGTTACATGAAAATGTGATGTGTGCAAAAAAATACACAAATTTAAAAACAGTCTAGATAAAGCGAGATATGAAGATGGGACACTACGAGCATAGCTCCCCTTCCCATAAAATACAACTAGGTAAACACACACACACACACACATATATATATATATATATATTATATATATATATATATATATATATATATATATATATATGGAAAGAGTGGTGTAGGTAAAGTTCAGGAAGGAGCAGAAGTACTTTATTCTCTAACGTTTCGACAGAAGACTCTATCGAAACGTTAGAGAATAAAGTACTTCTGCTCCTTCCTGGACTTTACCTACACCACTCTTTCCATACATTTGTCTTTTCTCGTGTTGAATATATATCTATGAATATATATATATATATATATATATATGTATTATATATATATATATAATATATATATATATAATATATATATAGACGCTCCTCTACTTACGTTCATTCGTTTTACGTTTTTTCGATTTTACGTTAGTACTGACTGGTAAAAAAAAAAAAAAATTGAGTGATTTTTTGAGTTTAGCGCGCTCTCCGTAGTACGAGACGTTCAAACGATACTTACGCATGACGCTGCATCCATTGTTTACATGGCACAAACAACAGACTGAAGTCACTGAACGTGCCTTGCCTCCTCCTCCTCCTCCTCCTCCTCCACCATCTCACTTTATGTTGCTTGAATTTAATTTATTTGAAATTAATGTTATTATTTTACAATGTTATGATTTATAATTAATGATTTAGGGGTGTCTTATAAGATAACGGTAATAGAATTTATGGATGTATAGTACAGTATGAACGGTCATACATTACTGGAACGTACAGTAAAAACTTACGTTCATTTTCACGTTACGTTCGGCCGTTCGGAACGTAACTAAAACGTAAGTTGAGGATCGTCTCTATATAAAATCAGCCATCCTGAGTCCACTCCTTCAAAGCATTCCATGATTCACACGACCACGCCATCTTCTACCATGTCACTCCTATATACTTCTCGATCTCGTCTCTCCACATTCTCTCCGGTCTCCCTCTTCCACGCTTCCTATCTCGCGGCCTTCACTCAGTAACACACTTGCTCCATCGCTCATCAGTCATTCGCACTAACTTTCCTGCCCAATTCTCCTTCCTCTCTTTCACAGCCTCAACAATATGTTTCACTCTATCATGATCTTTCATCACTTTCACCATTTGCCCTAAATATACTCCTCAGCTTCTTCAAGACTCTCACCATCAATTACAATGTCTTTACTTTGATTTTCCGTGTTGAACATTACTTTGGTGTCACTCTTATTCATTTCTGAACTTACTTTGACACTTTACTTGTTTAGATCCCTCAGCATATCTTGCAAGTCTTCTGCTTTTTCTGAAATAAAAATAATGTCATCAGCAAATCTTAGGTGGTTCATACATTCGCCATTGATTTTTAAACCTTTATTTTCCCGACTCAATCTTCTGAAAATATCTTCCAAGCAAGCTATAAATAGTTTGGGTGAAATTGTATCGCCTTTCCGTAATCCTTTCTCGATCTTGATCTTTTCAGTATCTTTATGTAGTCGAATCATAGTGGTACCTTTCGAATAAATCTTTTCTATGACTCTTACGCTCTTTTCGTTTGTACCCTGCTTGCGTAGCGAGTTTAGTATTGCTATTTGTTCTACCGAGTCAAAGGCCTTCTCGTAATCTACAAAAGCTAAACACAGAAGTATATTGTATTCTGTCGTTTTCTCGATTAGTTGGGTTATCGCCTGCAAATGGTCTAGAGTCGAATATCCGCTCCTAAAGCCTGCCTGTTCTCTCGGTTGGTTTCCATCTAAAAATTGACTCAGTCTATTTGTAAGGATCTTTGAGAATACTTTATATACGTTTGATAGCAAGCTAATCGGTCTATATTTACCAAGGTCCTTCTGGTCTCCTTTTTTATGAAGCAAAATCACTATAGTATTGCACCACGATCCAGGAATGCTTTCTTGACGTAAGCACTGGTTGTACAACTCAGCTAATTTAATATGAACCAATTTATCTGCGTCTTTCAATAGATCTATGGATATACCATCTTCCTAGGTGCTTTTCCTCGTTTCATAGTTTTTAGAGCATGTCTGCGCTCGGTCACTTTAACACTTTTACCTTTCCGAATAATTTCCTCTATTTCATCCATGTTTCTCTTTCTTTTCTCTAATCTCTGCCTTTTTTGATAAGCTTGTTTAGTTCTACTCTTTCTATTTCGTCTCTCCTGCTTTTAATCTGCATGGTCCTTCTTTTTTTCTAATTAGGTTATTTGTAGCTTTGGAGTATTTCTTTTCTCTGCCGATTCCCTAATGATATTCAGTAAATTCAAATTAATATCTTCCACGGTGTCCTCGTTAGTTCTTAGAGCTTCGAATCTGTTTTTAATTTCTAACTGAAATTTCCTATTATTATCCTTAACCTTTGCAAGACTGATTTTCTTTCTTAAAATTAGTTTATCTCTCTCTGCTCTGAAATTGAATTTAGCTGTGCAACCTACCATTCTATGGTCACTACCTATGTTGACTTTATTTATCACCGTGACATTGCTAACGTTTTTGCTCTCATCTCCTAATATGAAGTCTATTTCGTTCTTTGTTGTTTCATTTGGACTCACGTCCATTTACGACCTACACGCTTTTGGAAAAGGTGTTCATTATCCTCATGCTGTAGTTCTCTGCAAAATTTACTAACATCTCGCCTCTGTCATTTCTTTCACCTACTCCAAACTTCCCAACGCACGTCTCATCTCCCATCTTCTTCCCCACTTTAGCATTAAAGTCTCCTATTACCAACGTGCACTTACTTTTTTCTTTATCCAGCCTGTTCCAAGACTTCAGCTAGTGAACTCAGTCTGTTCCGAGACCTCAGCTACTAAACTTGTTTTACTGCTGAGACACCAGCTAGTGAATACCTCATGTAAAGGTTATTACTTCCCGTGGACTTTATCATTTACTGTGAAGTTTATATCTTTGAATAGTGACAAGTGATTGCGTTGTATTTCTTGTCATTGTATACGTACAGCGTTATACAGTTGCAAGTACGAGATAAAGTGTAGTGTTTTAGTGATTTAGATTAAAAACAGTAGTCTGTTACTGTACTCCAAAGGTAGGAGTAATAGTATAAGTTTAGCAGAGTAAGGTTCGTATATTTAGTTTATTTAGTGACCGCTTTTGTTTAATTTGTTTATTTATATTTTCTCTTTGCCGTTTGTATTGCCGAAGGAGGAGCGCGGCTTATGAAGGTTGTGGGAACCCGGAGGATGTGTGAGGAGGAAATTTGTCTCCTCAAGAGTGCGCTCTATGAGAGGAGTGAATCCTCTCCAAAAC
>NC_134818.1:7345543-7348043 GCF_046742065.1 Oratosquilla oratoria
CGAACATGGCAGGAACTCATGGAGTGAAATTGTCTCTCGTTGGGAAGTATAGAAAGCCTCGTTGTTTTAAAAATCTAGTTTATTTGCCTGTAGATTATCGTGCCCAAAGCAATGCATGGATGAGTGCAGAGACCTTTACCAACTGGTTTAAGCACGTGTTTGTTCCAGCAGTGAAAGAAAATTTGAAAAAGAAAGGAATGCCTGAGGACAGTAAAGTTGTGTTGTTGCTAGACAATTGTAAAGCGCATCCGCCAGCCGAGGAGTTGAGTGTGGGTAACATCTTTGTTGTTTATTTTCCTCCAAATGTTACCAGTTTAATACAGCCCATGAATCAGGGTGTAATTCAAAATGTCAAAATGCACTACAGGAGGAATTTTATGCGGCAGTTGGTAAACTATGATGAAGGCACTATTCCCGAGTTCCAACGCGCATTTAATGTAAAAGACGCTGTGGAAGGACGTAAAACAACAAACTTTGATGCGATCATGGCGTAAATTATATCCTCTCGTCATGTTTCAAGAGGAAGAAGATGAGGATTTTGAAGGTTTCGTTGTGAAATAAAGGAAGGCAGTGATGGCCGAGTTGAAGGATATGCGTGGTAGTGCTAAGCTTAGCGTCACTGATGAAGCTCTTCAGGAGTGGATGAAGGTCGACAATGACGAAGCTATCACCCCCACACTAACTGACGACGAAATCATTCAGGCAGTGATTGAGGAGAAGCATGGTAAGGAAACAGAGGCTGATAGTGAAGAGGAAGATGACCCAGAGCCAAGAGTAACGTGGAAGGATGCCGCTAAAGGATTGGCAACATTTATCAAGTTTGCGGAGCAGTGCACCTATATGGGGACTCACGACGTGATGTCTCTTCACTCTCTTCAAAATGAATTTTTAATGCAGAGAGACAAACATTCTAAACAAAGATACATACGTGATTTCATGAAAAATCAAGATAAATAAATATGAATATACTGGTAAATAAATAAACAACAAAAGTGAAGCCATTGAATGAATTTTATTTAAGTACTCTATGATTAAAGGCAATAAATGTATTTTTTTAATATTCCTTCTCGTAACCGGGATTTCCCCTTTCCGGCACGTCTTTGGTCCCACTCGTGCCGGTTAAAAGAGCTTATACTGTGTATATATATATATATGCATATATATATGAATATATACATATATGTAATTATATATATATATATATATGAATATACATATATATGTATATAGATGTGTATGTATATATACATATGTGTATATATATGAATTATATATGTATATAAATATATGTATAAATATATATATGCATGTCCAATATATATATTGTATATAATATATATATATATGTGTAAAATATATATGTATATATAAATATATGTATATATACATGTATATATATATTATATATTATATATATATATATATACATATATATATATATATATATATATACGCATATATAAATAATATATTATATAAAATGTATGTGTATATATATATGTATATACATGTGTATATATTATATATATATATATATATATATATATATATATATAATATATACATACATACATACTAATAACCTACTTGCGGAGAAGAATAGGCGAAAATAAAAAGATCCGTACATTTCGATCACTATCTGTGATCCTCTTGAGGATCACAGATAGTGATCGAAAAGTGCAGATCATTTTACTTTCGCCTATTCTTCTCCGAAAGTGTGGGTCATTAATATAATTTTACCTATGTGCTAGGACGCACAAACACACACACACACACACACACACACACACACACACACACACACACACACACACAAATATATATATATATATATATATATATATATATATATATATATATATATATATATATATAGATAACGACAAATGAGAGTTTGGGTAGTGGAAGTAAAAGAAAAGATGTTATCGGTTATCATGTTTTCGTATGTATGTGTGTATATATATTGACAAGATTGTGTGCGATATTTTGTAACATGGGACCTATCCGAATATCCTCTGTCTTTTCATGTATATATTGTTTCTTTCTGTATTGTTTTTCTGTACTTTTGAAAATGTCTTAATATACGAAAACTTTAACTGAAATATTTAATAAATCAGTAGACACTTGTTTTGTGTCTACTGCTTGGAGGCAAGCAAACGTTGTTCCTGTTTATAAGAAGGGAGGTAGATCGTCTACATGCAACTACAGGCCAATCAGTTTGACATCGGTTATAGGAAAAATGCTTGAATCAATAATAGTAAATAGACTCGGAGAACACATCGAAAGACATAATTTAATTCGTGATTCACAGCATGGTTTCTCCAAGGGTAAATCATGTGTGACTAATCTTCTATCCTTTTACACTAAAGTATATAAGGCGTCAGATAACAATGATAATTACGATATTATTTACCTTGACTTTAGCAAAGCGTTCGATAAGGTACCATACCAGAGACTAGTAAATAAAATCAAAGCCCATAGCATAGGAGGAAATGTGTTA
>NC_134818.1:7354369-7361869 GCF_046742065.1 Oratosquilla oratoria
AGTACATTACACTATAAACAAAAGATAAACAACACATAATACAAAAATATATATCACTTAAAAATCATAATATATAAAAGTCACAAAAACAACATGATACAACATAAATATACACAAATGTTTATTAACACAAAATAGTACAGTAATATACACACTCACACAGTAACACAAACAATATTAACACACACAGAATTATCACCCCTTAATCAGAACACAACATTTTACAAAACAAAGCACACACTCCACACTCAAAAAACACACACAAAACATACATAATACACATATACATCACACACACAACATAATATATATGTCACACACACACATACATGTACACACAAAAACACATAAACACACACATGACACACACTCATATGTACATAAGACATAACAGACACACTAGACAACACATGAATAATACATAATACACACACAAAACATAACACAAGAAAGCAACACACACATACAATACATATAAACAATGTACACACACACACACATTATACAGTAAACACACATAGCATAACAGAACACACACAGATATAAAAGAACAATATAATGAAACACACAATAATAAACACACAAATAACACAACACAAACACACACAAGTAATTAATACACATGTCACATATACACAATTACACACACACAATACACACAGACATACAAACAGACATAAAGATAACACACAAAAAAAAAAAGTATAACACATAAGACACACACACAGACACTCACACACATGACACACTACAACACACACACAGAAGACACACACAACATAACAAACACACACAATACAAAAAACACAGACAGATAACCAAAACACACATACTACACACAATAAGATGTTACACTACAAACACATAACACATATAACCAGAAGACACACAACACAGATAATAAAATATAACACAGACACAAACATAAAACACACACACACACAGTACACATACAACACAAAGACAAACAAAACCCAGACAACAACAAACACAAAAATAAAATAACACATACACACACACATAGTTAAATCAGACACACATTAACACTAACACACAAGACAGAACTAATAAACACACACACTATAACACAAACACACAGACACTGAACATACACAAGACACACACACACAATAACACATAAAACACAATCACATACACACACAGAACACACACACACAACACCCAAATCAGACATACAATACAGACACACACACACAATAACACACACACACAACAGACACAAAAATAAACACACACACAGACATACAAACTTAAACACACATATAGACACACACAGTCACTACACTGAGACACACAGATAAGGTAACACACATTGAATACAATAAAAAAAAAAAAGTCTAACAGAAACACACAAAAAGATACCACACACACACACACACACAGACACTAATACACACATATGACACACACAAAAGACACACAACACAAAATAACACACATCACATAACACACGTAACACACACACACATGTACACTCACAAGAAACACACTCACATAGCACACACAACATAGACACACACACATACACATAACACACACAATGAAACACACAAAAACACACACACACAAAATAACACACACACACATACACACACAAACAAACTAACACAGTACATATATACACACAATGACACAACAAACAACACACACATAAAACAACACACAATGATCAAGAGACACACACACACACACAAGACACACACACTAAACTACACACCATAACACACACACACACACATACACATGAGCACATACACAACACACACACAAACACACATCAGATAACACACACAACTCATATACACACACACAACAGAGTATAACACACACACCAATGAATAAACACATAACAGACACACACACACAGACACTACACACCACACACACACACACTCACACACAACTCACAACAACAAACATACACACACACACACAACACACACAATCGAAACACACACAGACAGACACATAACACACAACACATACAGAACAACACACCACACAAACACGACACATACATATCATCACACATACACACACACATAAACACAGACACACACACACACACATACACACACACATACACCATGTACACCACACATGTTGCACATACACACACACACTTAACAACAACACACATACATACACACACACACTCAGACACAAACAAAGACACACACTCACATATCACAACACACATACACACACAGAACACACCACACATACACACACTCACACACTCTGACCACACACCACACACACAACTCACACACATACACACACTCACAATACACAGACTCAATCACATACCCACAATACACACACCATCACACACACACAAATACAATAACACACCACAGACATACACACACACTCATCGACTACACATACGATCACACACACATACCACACACACACATACACACAATACCACATAAACACACACACACAACCCACCACACATACATAACACACAAAAACTACACACACATATACACACACTCATACAAACTCACACACACATACAGCACACACACAACACATCACAACACACACCACACACACACAATAACACACATACACACACACACATACACACACACACCATCACACATCTTCACAACTCACAACACAGCCACAACACACACAACACACACACATCATACACATACCCACACTAACACACCATTTCATACACAGACACAGACTCTCACACTACAGACACACACCACACAGTACACCAACACATCACATGTCACAGACACACATACACACTCACAAAAGGTCACACTACACAACAGTACACAACACAACTCACAGTCACACACACATACATACACACACACACACACACCTACACACACACACACACACATACTCACACACACTACCGACTTCAATTACACCACACAACACACATTACACACTCACCGCACACATACTAACTCATACAACACAATCAGACTCACATACACATACACAGACAACACACTATGACATTACCAACACACACACACAGACATACACACACACACAGAAAGATACACACACACACACATCACTTTCACATACCCACACAGACTGACACACCTCAACCACATAGTATATACACTCACACCCACATACTAACCACACACATACACTCACACAAGACACCACACCACTGACGTACACACCACATCAGATACACACATGACACACATTAGACACACCACACAGAGGACATACACCACTCGACGTCCACACACATCAGTAGATACACACACACACCCTACACACGAGAGTCACACACACACACACAGCTCACATATACACAAACGACCAGACACTCACACCATATACACACGACACACTAAGAGTAACAAAGACACTCACATACACACTCCACGACACACCACACACACAGTCACAAACACTCACGACACTCTATAGTCAAGACACACACTTATAGACTCACACACACAGTTATATACACACAGCATACACACAGATCACACTCCCCACACTACACACATGAGAGACACACCCTGCCACACACACCTATAATATACACACAAATCACCGACACCAGAGATACACACACAACACACAAACAACTCCACACACACACCATACACACAAACACACACAATCACAGATATACGACACACACACACAACACACACACCACACAGCAACGAGACACACCGATACACCACACATATACACACACACACACACAGTAGACCACACACACACTCACGAATGTCAGTAGTGACACACACACACACACAGACACATATGAGCACACACACACTCACAACACACACTGATAGACACAATCTCACACAGATAGAGTACATACACACACAAAGTATATACTACATACACACTACACATGAGAGACAATATCACACACATAGATACACACATACACACACACACAGATCACACCCACACAGCAACAACATGAACACACACAGACACACACACATACACAAGCACACACAAACCGACACACACTCACACAGATTAACACACACACACACACACACTCCACGACACCACAATACAGTACACACACACAAACAACACACACACACATACAGTGACATACATGACACACACACTCACATAAAAAACACACAGCAAGACCATACACACATCTCACACACACACACATACACTGACACCAAACACGTCTGCATCGCACCACACACAACACACAGTACACACACACTCACACACCACACATCTTCACACACACACTCACACACTATCATTCACACACACACATACACCACTCAACACACCAGTACTCATACCATTACACATCGCACATACCATAAACACACATACACACGACGACATGACACACACACACACACAATACACATCACGCACATACCCATACACACACACTGCACACTCACTTCACACACATACACAGCTCACAGACAGAACATCATCTCCTGACATTCCACACACTTGTACACACACGACACATACAACACCGCACAGACACACGCACACATACATACACACACCAACATCCACCTACACATACTCTCACACTGACCATACTGACACACCACACATACATGACTTACACACACAGACATAAACACCACCACATCACAACATACCGATACACAGACACACATACCACGACACCACAAACATACCACTTACACAGACATCCACACACACATACTCACATACACAACCTACACAGATAGATCCATATCACTCTGACATACACACTCATAAACACATCCACACCACACACACATACATGTCAGCCACACACAGACAGACACATCCATACACCACATATCCATACACACACACATCCCAACAGTCCATACACACACACTCATCCAACACACTCACACTCAGCCCATGACAACTCACTCCACAAAGCACCTCATCCAGACAAACCTAACAGCCACACCACCACTCACACTCACCATTACACGATACCTACACACAACAAAAATCAGACACACACACACACACTCGCACTAAACACACACACTCATACACTTATCATACACCATACACACACTTACACCTCACACACATACACAAAGACACATACACATACTCACTCTCCCAGACCACAGGACACACACTAGACACATCAACACACTACAGAACACACACACACAGCAGACACTCCACACACACACCACATTGCCACTAACACCATTCAATCCCACTAACACACAAAGCTCACACACACACACACCACACACAACACCTTAACCAACCCACAATCCAGCAATGAAAATCATATTCTATAATAGAAAGTTAAATTGAGTTAAAACATACCTACACACAACACCAAATATACCAACCCACCTGCAATGGCTAATTATTACACCTCCCGATAAAGTGATGACTTGTATGCAAAACTACCATACTAGTAATGAACTGGAACGATGTAATAATTGCCTAATACAAGGTTAGACTCTGCATTCCCTGTTGGCTTCTCTATCTATCCTAGTGTGTACAGACTCGGTATAAGTGAATGCCTCTATACATGAGTATAGTATATTGAGTGGGCCATTGATCTGCTGTTCGAATGAACCAATCATTCTGCATGTATCGACTCCATCCCACATGTGCATTAATTATGCCCCATACAGTGGAATAATAGTGGTTTTTTGTAATCACATGCCAGCTGCCATATGAAGACTTTTGAGTGTAAAAACAACGTAAGTTTGAGATGGAGGTTTTTGTGTTAATAATTTTCGTGTGTGTTTCGATTATTATTTATGCTATGAAATAATAAATGGTTGTCTTTGAGAGGTTGTTTTATTTCATATTGAAGATGTGTTTTGAAGTATGTGTGATATATTTTTGTATCTTGGTTGGGTTTGTCAGAGTTCTATCGTTTGAGTTGAGTTGGTAAGGTGAAAATATTTTGTGGTTATATTATGTTGGCAATTAATGGAGCTAGGATAGTATTTGAGTTAATGTGATTGTGTATTATTCCTGGGTCGATACGATCTGAAGGAAGAGAAGAACATTTTTATAGAAAGAATAGGTTTGATAAGAGATCGCTAAAACTATGTAACCTAATGAAAAGCACGTCATCTTGCGTTTTTTGGGTGGAATAATGATTATGTATGGTTTTTCTTTGTGTGTTGGTTTTGTTCATTGTGGGATTTGTCGTTGTGTTTTTCTTTGTTTATTTTATTTTGTATTGGCTTTGGATAACTGCATGTGAGTCTTCATTGGGATGGGATGGATTGGTGGGGGGGGGGGGTGTAGAATATGCTGAGCTGAGCATTTTGTTGTGTGTGATCGTCTAAGGTAGTTTAAAGTTAATGCGATATTGAGTTATACTCGTATATGGGTTAATAAGAATTATTTGAGTACAGGATGGCAGGGTTGATAGTGTGTATTAGTATTGTGGTTTGTACTTAGGTATATTGTCTTTAATATTTTATATAATGAGCTTGAAAAATATCTTATATATTGTATCAAATATGCACTACATTTCAGGGAATTGATATGTTTAAATAATGTTTGGTATTATATATTGAATCCTATCTATTATTTGTAGTATTTATTTGTTGATTTCTACCAAATGTAGATGTATTTGGTTGTTTGTAATTTTCTATTTGAATGTATATACATATTGTGTATTTTCATTGTGGATATTTGTGAATCAGGGTACTTTGCATACGTAATGTAGATATATGTTGATGAAATGTATAGTTCAGATCACTGGATGGAGTCTGACGTTGCTTTCAAAGAATTAGCGGCGGTGTCCAGATTTGCTGAATTTGTAGTTGACTGCTTGGCGTGTCTCGGGCTGAGGTGATGCATGGCTTGGAGGATGTGGGTGGATGGTTGAGGTGGTTGGAGAAGCAAGGCCGGTCTCCAGCTGGGTCGCGGGGTGGATGGAGTGAATGAATGGTCGAGGTGGGTAGAGTCACTCACGGCGGCTACCCTCGACCAACGCGAATAGCCAGGCCGATTTCCTGGTGGCCACACTCAACCGATGCGTAGTTCGTGGTCCTCGTCGGTCGTCACGAGAGTGGAAGGGGGTGGAGGGTAGGCTCTCGTCCGGATAGAATAATTAAAAGAAATTAGTGGAGTTACGTTATTTGGTACTCACAATGACTGATAAGGTTAGTTGTGTACGGGGTATGGGGAGATGCCTAAATACTGCTTAGACGAGTCTCATCGGCCTCGGAGTCCTATGCGTCCTGACTGAAGTCGCGTGGTACCGAGTCTATCTTCAATTCAGGACGCTGGTCCTGGTTTTCTCGTGGTTTGTTGGAGGCGCCTGGCTTCGTTCTAGAAGTAGGGGAACGAGTAAGTGGAATGATTACTTACAGAGTGGGTGTTTTGCTGAGATTACGATTGACGTCGCTTGTCAAAATGGCTCTGCCGGATGTCTGGCGAGGTCGGTTGGGGGATGGAGTGTGTAGAAGTCCAGTTGTCGCCTCGGAGGGGCGGTTGGTGGAGGGATGGTGTATAAAT
>NC_134818.1:7366869-7371869 GCF_046742065.1 Oratosquilla oratoria
GAGATCAATGATGGGAATAACACAGAGAGACCGAAAGAGAGCAAGTTGGGTGAGAGAGCAAACTAGAGTGAAAGATATTGCGGAGGCGGTAAGTTAGTGTGAACGACTGATGAGCGATGAAGCAAGTGTATTACTGAGTGGACACCGCGAGATAGAAAGCGTGGAAGAGCGAGACCAGACAGAAGGTGAGGAGACGAGATTAAAAAGTTTGCAGGAGTGAGGTGGCAGAGGATGGCACGGTCGTGTGATTCATGGAATGCTATGAAGAAGGCCTTTGTTCAGCAGTGGATTCAGGATGGCTGAATTGATTGATTGATGAGAAGACGTACACATATATAACCGTTCCCAATGCGCTTGATATCGAGAAAATCGATCGTCTCCTAATGAAAGGTGGACTCAAAACAGCCAGTCTCCACTAACAAAACAGCGAGAATTGTGAAAAGACAAGAAAAAGTCCTATCAATGAGCTAAGTGTGGTTTATGAGATTCCTTGTAAAAGGTGCTCAGCCTCCTATTTCGGTGAGTCGAGGTTTATAAAAATGTATTTCTGAACATAAAAAAGACCTTAGAGCGCACAGGACGTCCACCTCCTTACTTTAGCATGCGAACAAATTTGGCCACCTTCTTCATTGGAAAGAGGCCAAAGTCCTCAGAAAGGGTCATGAAAAGAAGACACGAAAAACGATTGAAGCTGCATATATAAAAGTCAAAGAAAACACTAATGGAAGATATGGATTTATCTGCTTATCGAAGTTGGCAAGTGTCCTTATATTAGACTCGCTGAGACTATATATATATATATATATATATATATATATATATATATATATATATATACATATACACAAAATGTATATGCATATATATATATATATATACATACAAGTATATGCATATATATATATATATATATATACATGTATATGTATATGCATATATATATATATACATGTATATGTCTATGCATATATATATATATATATATATATATATATATATACAAATTTATATATGTATATATATATATAATATATACATATGTATATATATATATATATATATATACAAATGTATATATATATATAAAATATATATGCAAATCTATATATACATATATATATACAAATGTGTATATGTATAGTATATACAAATGTGTATATATATATATACAAATGTATGTGCATATATATATATACAAATGTATATAATATATATATACAAATGTATATATATGTATATATATACAAAATGTATATATATGTATATATATATATATACAAATGTATATATATGTATATATATATATACAAATGTATATATGTATATATATATATTACAAATGTATATATATGTTATATATATATATACAAATGTATATATATGTATATATATATATATATACAAATGTATATATATGTATATATATATATATATACAAATGTATATATATGAATATATATATATACAATTTTATATATATATATAATATATATATATATTAATGTATATATGTATATATACAAATTATATATATATGTATATAAAATATATATATACAAATGTATGTATATATATGTATATATATATATACATATATATATACATGTATATAAAATGTATATAAATGTATATATATATATATAAATGTATATATATATATATAGAAATGTGTATATATGTATATATATATACAAATGTATATGTATATATATATATATACAAATGTATATATATATATACAAATGTATATATAATGTATATATATATACAAATGTATATGTATATATATATATATACAAATGTATATATATATATACAAATGTATATATATATATATATATAGATATATGTTCGTAAAGAGCTGGAGTCCAGGAGCCATGATATCGGAAAAAATTTCGAAACACTGGACTCAGAGTGACAATTTATTACCGACGTTTCGAACCCTGTCCGGGGTTCGTCCTCAGGGTTATACATAGTAAGCAAAAGGATTCATTTAAATAGTGTACCGATGTTCTCTGGGACAGGTCCCACCGGAGTGTACAAAGTTGAACAAAATCGAAACCCATTCCGAATGACAAAAGGTAATTACAACTTCGTGTAAAGCGTTACCCAAATGCAAAGAATTGACAAAAACCTCATAACACATGTCATAATAAATGGAACAAAACCAATTCTAAACGAATTGTATATACAAATGTATATATATGTATGTATATATATATACAAATGTATATATATGTATATACATACAAATGTATATATATATATACAAATGTATATGTCTGTAATATACAAATGTATATATATATATACAAATGTATATATATATATATATACACTATATATATACAAATGTGTACATATATATGTATATATATATATATACAAATGTGTATATATATATATACAAATGTGTACATATGTATATATATATATATACAAATGTATGTATATATATACAAATGTATATATATATACACAAATTATATGTATATATATACAAATGTATATATATGTATATATATATATATATATTGTATATATATATATATATATATATTGTGTATATATATAATATATGCAAATTATATATATACGTATATATATATGCAAATGTATATATATATACGTATATATATATACAAATGTATATATATATATATATACAAATGTGTGTATATATATATACATGTATATATATATACAAATGTATATATATATACATGTATATATATACAAATGTATATGTATACATATATATGTATATATATATGTATACATATATATATGTATGTATATATGTATATATATATATGTATATATATATGTATATATATGTTGTAGTATAAAGTGGAGACAGATGAGTGGAAGGTGGCAAGGAGGCGCAGGAAGATGCAGGAGTGAATATTCTCTTACGTTTCGACGGATGTCTTCCTCAGAGAGACTACAGACTATCAGATCTTGTGGACATTATATACCCCCGTTATGGCTCATCCTGCCGGCCGTCTGGGAATGGCGCCCGCTGATTGGCTAATCGTTCCCCTGCGAGCCAGTGCATCCAAGGTCATTCTCGCTGCGGGTCGCGCCAGGCTAATATGTCCTTCTCGGTGATTGGTGACTGGGCTCGTCGTGATGTATGCGGCTTCTATGGTTTTCCTTGATCTCTTTCCCAGTCCGTGGTGGAGAACCTCGACGTTATTCCAGTTGGGGAGATGCCCGTGCGTATCTACGTGTACCACCAAGGAGTTGTAAGTTTGTGGTGGCGTAGATCACTCTTGTGTTCGTACACTCTTTTTTCTATGCCACGCGATGACTCCGTAATACGCGGCCGGGCATCCTCCGCATGGAATTTTGTAAACAATGCTGTTCTGGTTTTTGATGTTCTTGTTCTCATTCTTACTTACTATGTCTCTGATTCTTAGTCCCGCGGCATGTGCTATGTGGATACCCTTGGTGGATAGAAAATTAGTGATTACTTCTGCTCCTTTTGAATATGGCACTACCAGGTAATCTCCTTCTTTGTTCATTTTGTTACTTCTTTTCGATATCATGAATGCTTTGTTCTTTAATTTATGTAGAAGACCTGAGGGGTACATGAGTTTACGAAAGGCCTCGGTTATGTATGATATTTCGCCTGTCAGAAATTCATCGCTGCATATCCTTATAGGTTTCTACCTACGAGCTATAAGGATATGCAGCGATGAATTTCTGACAGGCGAAATATCATACATAACCGAGGCCTTTCGTAAACTCATGTACCCCTCAGGTCTTCTACATAAATTAAAGAACAAAGCATTCATGATATCGAAAAGAAGTAACAAAATGAACAAAGAAGGAGATTACCTGGTAGTACCATATTCAAAAGGAGCAGAAGTAATCACTAATTTTCTATCCACCAAGGGTATCCACATAGCACATGCCGCGGGAACCAATCTAGGTCGTAACTCGGATAGTGACTGTATATATATATATATATACATTTGTATATATATACATATTTGTATATATATGCATATTTGTCTGGAGCTAGAGAATGTTGACTATTTCACATACCTTGGCAGGATCTTATATGTAAACTCTACTGCAGAAAGAGATGTCAACAATAGAATCAGAGCTGCACATGCAGCATATGGAAAACTACACAGCAGAGTATTCAGCAACCCAGGACTGACACAAAACACAAAACTCATGGTCTATCAGGCTGTTGTAATTTCCACCTTGCTCTACGCTTGTGAGACCTGGGTGCTTTACCGGAAGTACACAGTGGAACTGGAAAGATTCCACCAATCAAAACTCCGTCAGATCCTGCGGATAAAGTGGCAAGACAGGGTCACAAACAACGAGGTCCTCCTCCGCGCAAGGAAGGAAAGCATAGAGGCCACCATAACACGTCACCGACTAAGATGGGCTGGTCATCTTGCCCGGATGCATGACAATCGCTTGCCAAAACAAGTACTGTTCTCAGAGCTTGACTCTGGGAACAGACCTCGCGGTGCACCAAAACTCCGGTTTAAAGACCAGCTCAAACATACACTGAAGGCGGTTGACATCGACCCTACCAACTGGGAAACAGAGGCCGCTAATAGAGAGCTGGAGAAGAACCATCCACGAAAAAAACAGAGATTTTTAAGAACAACAGAAGACAGCAAATAGAGGTAAAAAGAAATATAAGGAAGGCAAGAGCAGAGAATCCCCAGAACCCCCCGACCATTCCCTGTGGTGGCTGCGGCCGCCTCTTCCGAGCCCAGATAGGGCTCATCTCACATAGAAGGAAATGTCAGTGAGCTGCGTATACTCGGACACGAGTGCTGCCAACGACGACGACGACGATATATATACAAATGTGTATATATATACAAATGTGTATATATATACAAATATATATATACATATATATATATATATACATGTATATATGTGTGTATATATACAAATGTGTATATATATATACAAATGTGTATATATACACATATATATATATATATAGAGAGAGAGAGAGA
>NC_134818.1:7381869-7436869 GCF_046742065.1 Oratosquilla oratoria
TCATGTGGGAGACTCGTGATCAACAGTTATTACCCGTCCGAATGAGAGCTAAGAGATCGTATTGTCCGATTTCTGGGTAATACTTTGACCTCGCATGCATACATACATACATACACACACACACACACACGTCTAAAAGATTTAAGAAAATACATTTCTCTAAATAGATGCGCAAATATATGGAATAGTTTAGTTGATATAGCCCCAGCTGGAACAATGCATGAATTTAAATCTAAATCTAATAATTGGAAATTAAGGATGTTGAGCGTGTTGGAACCGTACATGTGTTTGAGGCCATGATGAACTGGAGAGTAGGAGACGGAATGAGACGGGATCCACGAACCTTGTTCCTTTCCTGTATACTACAATTATGTAAAACATACACACACTTACACGCACACACACTCGCACACACTCTCTCTCTATCACACATACACACACGCGCGCGCACACACAACTCGTGGCGCAGTTGGTAGATTTCCCGGCTGCCACAACGGAGGTCCGGGTTCGAATCTCGCCCAGGGCTGAAATAGTTTCAGTACCGTTGAGCTGCTAGTTGTTACTCCAACTCTCGTGGGCGGGGAGTTGGGGTGTGTGTGCATGTAAGGTCACAGCATTACCCATAGATTGTTCATATACAAGCTCTTAGCTCTCTTCCGGGAGGGAAATAGCTGTTCACGAGTCCAACACATGATCCAAAAGACCATGGTGAATCACACACGCACGCGCAAACATACACACATACATTCACACATTCTCACACACACACACACACACACACACACACACACATGTACACACACAATTCTTCTTATCTGTCCACATTTTTCTTTTATTTATTCCCCCTTCTGCACGCGATCTCCTTTCATCTGCTTTCCGTACATTCCAAACGAGTTCCATTTATTCCAACCTTCTTGCTATTGGCGGTCTTAGCACTAATCCCCTCGTTAACTTGTCTCATTCGTTTGTTTTGATCTTCACGCTTTTGACGCGATGCGCCAATAAATAATTCTCATTTTTACGTTGTGGATAAATCTTTTGAGCCGCGTACTGTTTCAAGCCTTCATTAGCAGCCCCTTTCGCTAGTGACCGAGGGAGAGGGAAGGGGAAAGGGCAGGGCACCAATGAGATTAATAGAATCGTCTGAGGGTTTCTGTCTGTCGAGGATCTTTCTTTTGACCCGATGAATACATTCGTCGGTCGTTAGCCAGAACTAAGTGTGCAATGTACGTCACCTTCATCATCGTCACCACCACCATCATCACCACCACTACCACTACCACCACCACCACCACCAATCACCTTTATCATCATCACCATTATTCACCCATTACTACTCAGGGTCCCTTAGCTGACTAAGGTCACCCGAATAGAATATGGCAGAGTGCAGTTCAGTCACAGATGTGTTCAGATGAACCAATTGTTCCCTCTTCGCCAATCGTTTGTTCAGTTGAACCTTTCGTTGAGCAGAGGGTGGAGGGTTCCGCCAGCCTTTTCATTATGTTCAACAACTTCACGCAAGAGTCTGCCAGGATCCACCAATCAGCTGAAGAAAGTCGTTTGCCGTTTGACCACATTACGGTACTGAAACAAATCAGAACTACTGAAGCCCTAATCTTTCTGCTCCCTACAAACACCCTCCCTCCCTACACTACTCCTTCCAACCTTACACTACTCCTTCCAATCCTCCAATCCTACTCCCTCTACGCCCTCCTACTCATCCCATCTTTCCCCTTCCCCTGTTGCCCTTACACCTTCTCTCCCCCTCCCCTCTTTACCCTTCCCCTGCTCCCCTCACTACACCATCCCTTCCCCTGTTCCCCTCACTACACCTTCCCTCCCTGTTCCCCTCACTACACCTTCCCTCCCCCTGTTCCCCTCACTACACCTTCCCTCCCCCTGTTCCCCTCACTACACCTTCCCTCCCCCTGTTCCCCTCACTACACCCTCCCTCTCCCTCCCCATCACCGTACTCCCCCGTACTACACCCTCTTACTCCTCCCATCTTTCCCCTTCCCCTGTTCCCCTCACTACACCTTCCCTCCCCTTCCCCCTCCCCGTACTACACCCTCCCTCTTGTCCCACTCCCCCTCCCACTCCTCTCCCTCTCCTCTCACAAGCGAGACGCCGATAAGAGGGTAGAAGTAGCAGTGAGTGCACACTTGCCTGACTTCGCAATGGATTGGGTGGTGCCGGATTGTTATTCATCTAACTGTGACACAAATGAACTCATAACGGATGCGGAGGCCAAGTCTTTATACATATCTTGTGTACTAAATGTAGCGTGAAGGGAAATTGCAAAGAAGTTAATTACCCGTGAATCTTGTTCGTGCGTTTGACTCGTTGGCAATACATCATTGTAAATTGTGCATTATGTATCAGCCAATCAGCTGGAAGCTTGGCAAAGAGGGAGGAGCTTATTTCGTCAGGTTTGATGAAATGGTTACGAAGTAGCTGCGAGAAATTTCCTGGAATATTTAGTCTAGTTGTTGAGCAAGTGCACTTTGTGTGAAATGGTGAGCTATTTGTCCTAAATGAACTAATATTAATACCCTTGCATCGTTAAATTTGTTTTGCATCAATCGTCTCAAATATTGATAAGATTTTAGATCCTAGAATATTCAACCGGTTTCCGTTAATAAGAATAACTGTGACTACGCCATGAGGCGATCTCCTCATAAACTCGTTTATTCCAGATAATTTTTTGAGATCAGGAGAAAAGATAAGAACCGGCGACTGCTCCCCTTCCGCTAAGGCCGTGACAGAGAAACGATCACACGTTGGTGCAAGACGGACACAAGTCCAACGTATCTTTCCAGAGAGATCTTTGGGAGGGGCATAAGGAGTCTTACCGACCACACTGAAGCTGTAAGTTACCAGTCAATGAAACTCAGAGCAATAACTGTTCTCTGGTGTTACTTAGTTGTAACACCAGAGTTATGGAGGAAACCGATCCCCCACTCGTCCTCTTTCTGGACCTCCTCCACCCCAGTTATGTTGTGGTCGTGTTGTGTAGATCCAGAGGGATAGATTTGGCAAGCGTGATCTCTCTTACATAGACCCCTGTTAGATATGTTCAAATTATATAACAAGTCGGAGAAGGAGGCAAAAGGAGGAGGGAGGGGGATGAAAAGGAGGAAGGAAGAGACGATGATAGATGGTAATGGGAAGGGGATGATAGGGATAGGTGGAAGGGAAGGGGATGATAGGTGGTAATGGACCTGGAACTGCCTAGTGTAGGCCTATGGTCTCTCGCAGTCTCCTTCATTCTTATGACAAAGTGGAGGTGAGAGAGGGAAAGAGAAAGAAAGAGGGAAAGAGAAATAAAAGCAAGCGCACGGACCCAAACAGAAAAGGTACAATTTCATTTCAGTGGCCACTCTTGGCGGACACCATCGATGAGGAAGACGCGGTGGATGCAGATATTAATCTTCTAAGTAAAGGCGCCGTCAGCACCCACGCCGATAACCCCCACCCCCCGCGATTTGACCCGACCTAGTTTAATAGAACCAAATTGACCTGACCTGACCTGACATGAGGCCTTAATTGCCCTCAGTGCCAAACACTAGTGTCAGAATATTCATAGTACTTCGTGATTTTTTTTTTGTTATCTAACTTAACCTGGTGTGACGCGTCTAGATTTTTCTTGATCCGACCTCGTTTGACCCGAGACGAGTGTCTGACATTAGCCAAATTGTGTTCCGTCTCATAAGAAACCTTATTCCTATAAGCTGAAGATGCACAAAGTAGGCATATCCACCGGTAGGTCTATAAGGTTATATAACTTTTTTTTTACACAAGACAGAGAGGCTTTCATTGAGCACAAGGTGTTGTTTAGTTGAATAAAGTCGTTTGACGTTTGTTGAAAAAAGAAACTCCATTAGCACGATCTCTCGCCATCGCCTGAACGAAATTTGGTAAGAGCGTCATCGTCAGGAGAGGGGTTGTTATAATGCGGGTGCAAATGACCGTTTCGCTTCGTTCGTTGTCTCAATTTAGCTGATCCTATGTTGCCTCAAATTGCATACCAGATCTTGTCACACATCCCTTCCTGTCTCTGCATTCTCATTTTCTTCTCATTCCTCTCGTCTATAGATCAAAATGTTTAAGAGACAAATAACTAGCTGTTATCATAACTAGGTTATCATAACCACGGATCATAAAATCGTGGTAATTAGTGGGTAACAGAAGATTCTTTTCAGTGTTAAAATTTTTCTTCTTTACATTTGTTACCAAAACTATCATCTTTAATGGGAATTTTTATTTGGTTGCATTTCTGCTTTGTTTCGTTTTTCAACTGTGAACAAGCGCAGATCTGTCCACTCGTCCATAGAAAAGTCTGTTTTTTCATATGTGAAATCGTATAATTGATTGTATATCAATTACCGATGGATTCTTCCATTTGGTCAACTACCACGTCAACCATCTACCGACTCTTATTCGCTTGTTAACACGATAAACCCAATGACGTTAACATTAGCGTGCTGGTCCTGCATTCGCTTAGTTGTGGGTTCGAATCCCGCACTCCTCTCCGATTCCCAACAGTGATTGTATGTAATCTACCCGAACAATCCCCCAAAGCGCATAGCAAGGCAAAGGTGACGACCTCGTCCGCAGCTACTCCGCGCCTCTTGGCGTGGGCTCCTCACTCTTCCTGTCGTCCTGGCTTCCGCTAAGTTGTTCTATCTCCATAGTAGCCCCCCTCCCCCCGCCCCCTGGGGGGAGCGCAGAGGGGAGTGGGATTAAATTTCGGCAGTACATTGGGGCACAGTCCAGATTTACTTGTGAACAACCCAAAACAACGTTGTTGGGATACATCGCCGGACCCTGATCTGAACGAGACCTCAACCGACCGAGACCCCCTTGCCCCTGTGAGGCTCTGATGTTCATCTGAACAACGCCCCTCTCCCTCTGGCGGAGCTCCAAACAACTAAATGTGGAGAACGCGTGACAGCTGGCAACCCCCATCAATAAGAGTGACGTAATGTCTCTCCTTTCTCCTTTCACTCTTCGGTCACTCGTTTCTGAATTATCGTATGACGTCATTCAACTTGTTCCGGGCCCGTTGGTCCCACTGACAGGTCCTCAGCCCCCTCCCCTCCCCCCAGCTTCCGGACCAATGCCCACGACCCCCGCCCGCCAATCGCAAGCGTTCTTGTTCATTCACCAACCAATCACAAACGTTCTACACTTGCCTATCCACCAATGGGAAGCTTCGCTTTTCCCTGCCCAAGGAGTAGAGCAGATGTTTATATATTGTTATTATTCTGATTTATAGTTTCCAATACTCTCTTTTTCTCCTCTCTTTTTTTCCAGAGGCTGATTAATCTACCTATAAAATTACACACCTGCAGCTTGACCACAGACTTTGTGTTTTAATTTGAACTTTCTCGCCATGAGGAGAATAAAATCACCTGGCGGCAGCTGATGTAACTACTAAACCCGCGAAACAGACAACTGAAACGAGGTTTAACCTTTTTGCGTTTTTCTTTCCTTGGCTGAGTGTAATCGACAGGCTAGAGCTAGACTAAATATTGATATACAACACTGGTTTTAACCGTGGGAAGAGTTATTTCTTAGCCGAGTAAAATTGCTTGTATTTGTCATTTTTTCATCTATTCATTATTACTATTATTATTATACTTTTAGTGAAGAGGTGTGGAATGGGTGGGGTGGGGTGGGGTTAGTGCGTCACGCGAGAAATACCACAGTCATCGCAGTCGGACCCAAACATTGCGATGGAGAAGCAGACTAGAGGCCTAGGCTAGGCCTGGTTTCTTCTTTCCTCTTCCTTTTTTCTTTTTCTTTTTACTTTATTTATTTTTCATGGAAGCTACCATTGTCCCGATCCACAACTAATTGGAGACAGACCCTCGCGGGCGGGAAGCAGCCAGGTCGAGTCTCAGGATGATGGGGGGTGGGTGGGGGAGGATGGGATGTCAGTCAGTACCTTTGGCGTCTTGGCGTACTACGAGGCTTTCCAAAGATAAAAGAAATTTTGATTTCCTCAGGTGGTAAAAGGAAGACGGAAGAGAAAGGAGGAAATAAGATTTCGAGTGAGAGAATGAGTGAGTTGAGGAAGGGGAGGACAACTAACCAGAGCAATCTTAAAAAATATATATATATAAAAAAAAATAAAAATAATAATAATAATAATAATAATAAATAATAAAAAAAAATTGGAAAACCAAAACCGTAATGTTGGACCGAAATGTGTATGTAGACGAGTATGAACGAGTTAAATGGTGCGTGGACGTGTTCATGGTACCAGCTCTCTCTCTCTCTCATCGACAGAAGCACCAACTCACACCAATAGCAGTTGTTGCCTCTCCCTGACTGGAAACCCTCAGCCCCGCAGCGGCCGGCAACGGTCCTCGGACCCTCCCGTAACTCTCTCTGGGAAGAAGCCTTGGATTGCGTTGTCATTAGTGTGGGAAAAGGTGAGGAGCAAGTGACTCTTAACAGAGGTTTTGTTTATATTCCAAGCTGGTGAACAGGTAGATTATGATATATTTAAGGAAAAATATAATTCAAATGGTTCATTTAGTTCCTATGAAGCCTTTAACGAAATCAAATGAAAAAGATTGGGTGTTTCTGGTCTGATAAATTGAGTGGATGGAGTATCTTTCATGTTATAATCATGGCGGTTTTTAGAGAAAAATGTTTGTTGAATCCCCACCCCCTTTATTTTAGGGGGGGGGCGATGTTTTGTGATTCATACTGCAAGATACCCGCGGACTCGAGGAAGGTGGCAACGATTACCAATTTATCCTGAAGAAATGGACCCTCCGCTCGTTTTTTGTACAGGTGGCTTCACTTCTGGGTACCACGCGTGTGTCGATGGCGCGTTTGTCCACGTCGGCCAACTAGTCCATAAACCCCGTGTTGTACTTGGAACTGGTGAAAGCTGTGACCCATGTGATGCCTGTATGTGACATGCGAGTGACGTAACGCCTGCCTAGATCCCTTCAGATGCGTAATGTCTGAGCGTGACATGTCAGGTGATAGCAGCGTAGGCTGACAATGGGAGGGACCGGGAACAAAGCGAGGACAGGTGCAGAGGAAGAAATAATCGAGGAAATGTATGATTAAAATGGAAAATAATTAGAACGTCTGGCAAAACTGCTTATCTAGCTCCTGCAATGTAGCGTAAATGACTTACTTAATATGCATTTTTCTTTATTCATGTGTTGTCTTGCTACATTACCTCTGACCCGGGCAGTGGGCGGGATACAGGGATGACCTGTCATCCACGAGGAGCTAAGGGAGGAAAGGGTGGATGGGAGTGGAATGGGTAGGAGTAGATGCATGTCTTTGACTTGGCTACCTCTCTTGCATGGAGAAAGAAACCCTTGTTATATAGATCGAATTTATCCATATTCATTTATTTGTTTATATGTTTATTCTTTTTAAGAGAAGATAGCAATGTTGTTTAGGGACCTCGAGTACAACGAGTTTTGTTGTCAATTACGATGAGGTTAAGATAAAGCAATTATACATAGTAAAGGCTTGAATATGGTCCTTCCTGCTGTGGAAGTAGTTACTTGTGTTTGCGGTCCAATTATGAAAAAAATCGGCTATGTATACGGTAAGGACATATGCATTTTCTCGTGTTTCATAGAGATGTAGTGATCGTTCAGTTGTAGACAGGTTCTCTTATTTTCGAATGGTATATGTTGATGTATAGAAGACAGATGAATGGTAGGGTGGTAAAGTAAACGCAGAAAAAGGTTTTAGTTTTTTACTTCCAAACGTTTTTCTTTACCTCACCATCCTTCGACTTGTATGGGTATGTGTACAAGTTTGTGTATATATATATATATATATATATAGTATATATATATATAGTATATATATATATATATATATATATAGTATATATATATATATATGTGTGTGTGTGTGTGTGTGTGTGTGATTCATCTTGGTCTTTGGATCACGTGTTGGACTCGTGATCGACAGCTATTTCCCTCCCGGAAGAGAGCTCAGAACTCGTATGACCGATCTATGGGTAATACTCCCCGCCCACAAGAGTTAGAGTAACGACTCGGAGCGCAGCGGTACTGAAATTATTTCGGCCCTGGGCAGGATTCGAACCCGGAAAGCCGTAGTGACAGTCGGGGACTCTACCAACCGCGCAACCGAGTCGTGTGTGTGTGTGTGTGTGTGTGTGTGTGTGTGTGTGTGTGTGTGTGTGTGTGTGTGTGTGTGTGTGTGTGTGGTAAATGTTATACCCTCTATAACATGTAGAACTACCTGTAATAAACGTAAAGTTCTTTCTTGTGGTGGTTACACGAAATACACAAGGGATTTGCGATTACATCAGAATCTTTTTTTTTTTTTTTTTTTTTTACTCCCTACATCCCACGCGCTGGAAAACCCTCGTTTGTTCTCTTCCCTTCTCCTCTCGCAAATACTTTTTTTTTTCTTACGTCATGTCACTTTTTTCTACTTTATAAAAAAAATCTGGTATCTTCCTCTTCACTTCTCTCCACCCACATACTCGTATCTGTCTGGTTTATTTCATCCTTTCCATTCCCTCACTTTTTCCCGACCTCCTTCATCCCCCTCCTGCACTCCTTTCCTCTCCCTGTCCCTGTCCCCTTTCCAGTTTCCAGCTCCCTTCCAGTTTCCAGCTCCCACCTATCCACACACCATTTCTCTTCTTCCTGAGACTCGAATCTTCGAAGAAGGTCCACTTCGTATGACAGTTCTCCGATCTCCAGCATCTCTTCGTCCGAACTCCACCTTACATCGGCTTCCTCCGCCTCGGCTCTGTTCTTCGAGCCATTTGACTCCTGATCGGAGAGTTTTGTTTCGCCCAAGCTACCTTTGTATGGACAACCACTCTCCTTTCCCCCTGCAACTCCCCCCCTCCCCCCACCTTACTAGTTTCTCTTTCTTCTGGGAGTAAGACTTTCTCCTTCCCTCTCTCTATGTTTCCCTCCTTCTCTCCACGTCTCCCTCCCTCTCTCTACGTGAATCTCACTCTCCGACTCCATCTCCTTCCTCTCTCCCCGTCTCCCTCACTCTCTCCACGTCTCCTTCATTCTCTCCACGTTTCCCTCTCTCTCCACGTCTCCCTCACACACTCCGCGTCTTCCTCACTCTCTCCACGTCTCCTTCATACACTCCGCATCCCCCTCATTCTCTCCGCATCCCCCTCACTCTCTCCATGTCTCCCTCTTTCTCTTCACCTCCCTCTCTTTTTTTCCCGTACTAGAAGCCTAACGACCTCTCTCTCACTCCCACTCCCTCCCACTTCTATTCCCTTCCCCTCTCTCTCTCTACCCATCACTTTCCCATTCCCTATACCCCTCTTCTCCTCCCTCTGTCTCTCCCCCGCTCCTTACCTCGCTCTCCTCCTCTCTCTCACCCTCTATTTCTCTCCCCTTTACTCTTTATTCCCCTCTCTCCCTCTTTCCCCCTCTCTACCTCTCCCCCCACCCCCCACCCCCCACCCCCCTTCGCTCGTTTACCTGGCCCTCATCCTCTTGACATCAGGTCCTGGAGTGTCCGGTGACGGAGCTAAAACGTCTTTTCCCCTCTCTCCGGTCTCGCATGTCTCTATGGACTCCTCCTACTCCTACTCCTGAGACTCCTTCGAGGGCTTCCGGGGACGTCGCACTCGAAGAAAGCCCCCCTTATGGTCTAGGTGGTCCTCCAGTTCAGTGCCGAGTTCGCTCTTGCATGAGAACTATGAACCAGCTGTCTTGCCACGCGTGCATGGTGTGTCTTACCTTCACCGGGGGTGCAGCCCTATGGGCTGGTATTCGATCCCGGGAGCGAGTTCGGGATCTCCACCAGTAGATCTCTAGTTTAGGCTGGTGGTTCTCGGCAAATCTGGAAGTCTGAAAGCTGTGGAGTTCCTGTAATGGCTTCCTAAGATTACTTTGATCAAGTTTCCCAAGCCATGTAATGGATCGGAAGCCTTCGGTTGTTTTTGTTTTCTGTTCCGATTTTTATCCGGGAAGTGACTTTATTCTTGTCAAAATTTTCACTTTTGTATTATTTCTCAGAATTAGATAACTGGGCAGATTTCCAAATCAAAAGAATGGAGAGTATTCAAGTTTATTTTGAAGGTTACGAAATCCCCACAATAATCTGTCTAAAAAAAAAATTAGTGAAAAGATACTCGAATAAGTAGATAAGCAACTAATGTGAGGATAACCCATGGGGTAACCTACCCTCACCAAACGGCAAGTACCTTTTTTAGCATAACTCTCTTAAGAATCTCAAAAGCTGAGTACCCCAAGGCGCTAACGACGATCTTTGTTGCAGTGATGGTGTTGGTCGGGGCGGTGTGGGTGTTGTGCCTGGTGCCTCTGGTCGCAGCACTGCCTAGTAGCGGGCGATCGGTGTCGATTGGCGACACGCCCCTAGACGACACGCCCCTCGACGACACGCCCCTCGGGTTCATCGCGCCACAGCCCCAGTACACGCCCACATTCTCCTCCTCCAAGGGCTCAGCCGCCTTCCTACAGCACAGGTGAGTGTGGAAACGTGTGTACATAGTGGACGCACGACGAATGAATTTAGTGATGAAATGTTCTCTAGTAGACTAAGGAACAACAATACATAGGTATGGAGTACATGAGGAAACGTGTTGAGAACCACTGGGACCACAAGGGTTTGTTAACATGGTGACAAAGGTCACGGAGGGATTGTGACCCGGGGGACTCAAAATAGACCTGCACAGCGAGACGGGGGACATGGAGAGATGGTATCATTCAGGTTGACAAAGGGAAAGGGGACATACTGACAGAACCACGGGGTAGCTTGTAGGACAGAAAACGTGAGGGAGGCAGGCAGACGAGCGTGCGAGCCACAAGGGCAGATTCAGTGTTGGGGCGGTGGAGAAATGTACGGGTTGCGATAATTGGCAACTGTCAGGTTAAGAGGAGGATACGACTGAAGTCTGCGTGTTGCTGCCTCACGTTAACCGGCAATGGTTCTCGGGCCGTCTCAAAGATCGGAGTAGAAACGTTGGATTTATATATACATATTACAAATGCGGGTCTGTGCTTTTTCACCGGCTAGTGGGAGATTAGGGACTGGCAGTCGCTGGTTGTTAGTACTTCCTATGTGTAAAAAGCGCTTTTATGTACTTAGCCAGGAACGTACAGGTGTTAAAAAAAACTATCGTTACTTATGTGGTCTAGGAGATACAAAAATAAATACACTATGGTGGCTGCTGCCCCCGAAGGACTAGCACCTCGACAGGGTGTCCCAAAAATGTGCTCACACTATGAAAATAAATGCGATGTTTATCGGCATAGAATATGAATATAAAATTAAATAAGTGTTTAGTCTCCCCTCCCCCTTTTCCCGAGTAGAATCTAGCTCCCCAAAATTACACTTCGTTACTTTTGTAACACCCTGTATATCGGCGTTTTTACCAAGTACAGCCAGTACCCTATGGCAACCGAGTTGGCCATACAGAATTACCAACAGTTTCCAGGCTTCCCTTTACTCCACTCAGCCTGTATTTCAAAATTCAGCAATGTAACGATATTTTTGTGTGTGTGTAAATATCTACACATGCACACTTAGGCACATACAAGGACGACTGTCGGGCCACTGTCTGACAATTCTCGACTTCTCCTTTGCAGTAATGCCGTCGCGCTCCCCGATCCGGAGCAGATGGAGGCAGCGGCCCTGGAGGAGGCGCAGGAGGAGGCGGCGCTTAGAGACGCAGCAGCAAGGAAGGCACAGCTGTTGTACCGCTGGCAGGAAGCCCTAGACTCGACGACGCAGCTGCGCGAGGCCTTGCAGCAGCTCCGCGACGCTGATAATGAGGACTACGTAAATCAGCGTTTTTACTCCAAGAAAGACTTTCAGGATCCCGCGGCGCTACAGGTAGGTACACCAATTTTTCTTTGTCTTCCTTCTCTTCTTCGAGAGCGAATTAGGCTTCTGAAACCCAAGTCTATGGTGGAGGAAGTTACTGGGTGGTTCGGAGAGGAAGGAATGTAGGGAGTGGGAGAAGGAGAGGGACAGGGACTAGGGCAAGGTGGAAATGGGACGTTCCTTAACCTCTTTAATGTAATGACGTCCTCTTCAACGCCATACACATTTTTTTTTCCAATACTGTTACCATTACCGCCATCATTACAACCACCGCCATTACCATCACCCCTGTCACAGTTACCATACCCTGTTACCCTTCTCATTTTTTTTTTATTTGCCTGTTTATTTAACCATATTTCTTTTATCATAAATTTTTCAGCATCCGACCTAGTTATGAAAAATTACCATGTCATTGTTACTACTATTTCCATTACCTTTATTCTTACTTCCATTGACATTACCATTAGTACTAACAATACTGTTATTATTACCAATACCATCATTGTAGCTATCGTTACCATTATCATTACAATATTATTTACTAATGCCGTCATGGTTACATTGTAATTATCAGGCATCATACCCTTTACCATCTTAGTTACTGTTACCATTATCGTTACCTATACAATTTCCATCATTACCACTACCGCCACCATTATATTTGGTTATTGAAATTCTGTCAACACCATTGCCGTTATCAATACCATTATAATTTGCGTTATTAATACCCATTATTAACATTTGACATCACCAATACCATTATAATTATCATTTGCGTTATCGTTATCATCAATATCAGTACTATTACCAACTCTACCATTACAACTAATGTATTGCCCCCATCTTGGTACCGATACAATTTACATTACCATTGTCAATACCATAAACTTTACCGTTACCAATATCATTACAACTATTATTGTAACGGTTATCGTTACTATTACCTATACGTCATCTCCACCATTGACATTAGAATTACCATTACTATTCCCAATACAATTTCCGTCACCATTACCACTACTTTTAAATTTTTTCTAAGCACCATAAGTGTTATCGTTATATCATTACTATTACTGATTCATTTAGTCATTAACATTTACTATTATGAAGAATTGTAGTAGTAAATGGTAATGATGTGACATTAAATAGTAATGGGAATGATGTAACGATAATAACACAATGGCGCTTATAGAAACAAATTGTTAAAGAACATTATAATGATAATGGTAACGGCAATGGTGGTATTGGTAATGTTAATTCTAATATCAATGGTGGTGATGACAATGTATTGGTAATAGTAACGATAACCGTAATGTTGGTAATTACTACAATGATATAGTGGTGATGATAATAGTAATGACAACTATATTGGTAATAGTAACGAATACGATAATAGTAATATTGGTAACGTTTACGGTATTGTAAATTGTATCGGTAGCAATGATGGCGAAAGTAATAATAATAGTAATGTTAGTTATAATGGTAGTATTGATAATGATATGGTATGTAAATGTAATGAGAATGTTAACTATGATGGTAATGGGTGTTATGGCAATAATGTCACCGATAATTACAATGGGGACGGTGATGGCAGTGATAAGGATAACGAAACTGCTATGGATTGGTAATGTTAATTCATTGCCATCATTATAAGTAGAATTAACATTGCCATTATCATTACTTCTACCATTACCGTTATCGGTACAGCTACTATTACCAGTCATAATACAATGATCAAATCCGTTACCATCGCCTTCACTGTCATCATTTCTACCATTATGATAACAGTTGAGGGTGCGTCACAGCGTTGACGGGGTTTATCCCCATTAGCCCTTCACCCCATAACCGTGTATTCTGGCTGGCTGGCTCGCATCGGGCGATTTCATTCAGGTGAGAGGTCACCACGGCACTGAAGCCGACGCTATTTCTAAGGATTGCCCCTCGACTGCCTCAACATTTCCCGAATTTATGTAGGCGGAGGGACCAGTGACGGTCCCTTGGCTTAAGCGCAAACCAAGACACAGGCGACGCAGCGCAGAGCAAAGGCACATATCCTGTTGCTGAGTTGAAGTTCAATCTTAACTTCTCCATCACTTGATGTACTACCTCAGAATTTCAAGTGAGGGAGGAGTAAAACTACTTCAATTCAGCAACAGGATGTCTGCCTTTGCTCAGTGCTGTGTCGCCTGCGTCTCAGTTTGCGCTTAGGATTGTAGTGGTCCTGCACGTGGGGTACAATCAGCATTCGTTATCATTTGGCAGGAGTCTGATTACATGTAGAACATCCCCCTCCACCCCCAAGTTATTTTATTTTTCTGGAGTTTTTTTCTGTGGTCATGTTGGATCGTTGAGTCTTTACAAATATCTTCCTTTCACTATTCAAGCCCACGTCTTTGAACTCCTCTCCTATACAGTCCTTCCACTCCTCTCTCGGTCTGCCTTTCAGCTTCCTTCCATTCACATTCAGGCCCATCACTTTTCTGCCTACATGCTGCTCATACATTCCTATAACGTGTCCATACCAACTGATTTTCTTCTCCTGAGCTTCACAGGAAGTACCTGCAGTTCAGGCCAGAGATGACGCTTCAGTTGTGTATCTTTTCATCACAATGTAATCGATACAATGTAGGTGGGCGCCGAAAAGGAGTTGGCGCCGTCTCGACATTTCCCTTTATCTGTAGTGACGCTCTTTGGGGGATTTGTTCTTGCTGATGCCAACCTATTTCATTCAGTTGATGGCAGGACCTGGTGTTGAAAAGGCTCGTCAGCTAGACACGGGATACAGTCGATGTTAGAAGTCTTGATCCACTTTTTCTTTATTCTCTACATATTGGTTATTTGAGAGAGCGAGAGAGGGGGAGAGGAACTTATATGCCACAGTGCTTGGTAGTATTGGATATATTCTTGGACAGAAAAATATATCAAGTTTTCAGCAAAGTCAAAGCCACGTTTGCAAAATGAAAACGTAGAAACGGTTCGAGAATGTGCTCCTATTTTTTCAGTATTTCAGGGGGAAAAACTCGCTGAAATCCTGTATCTCGCGAAGACGACGACATTCCCAAACATAAAAAAACAAACTTGAAAGGAAACTGAATGTCGCTGAATGGGCTGACACTGGAAAGAAACGAACCCTCAAAAAACGAAAGAAAGAGGCAAGAAATCGATGCAGCCAGATGTTGTCCACGAGTGAGGGGGGAGGGGGAAGGGGGGGGGGCGTGGAGCAGAAGCTCAACAGGTAGGTTAAGTAGGGTGGCTTTTTCCAAATCCACATCTTTACCCTGTCAGTACTAGGGAGCACTTTTTTTTTTTTTTTTTTTTAAGGAGAATTCTAGACAACTGGGCGAGGAATTTCTTCCGCCTAGTTTATAGATTTCCGATTGTAGGTATTGCTACTCTATTTCATTCAGCTAAAGAAGGGTATCGGTCGATCTAGACCTCAGTCTGAACGAAGTCTTCTCCCAAACTCTGTCCGTCTCTCCTTTTTCTTTCTGGTGAAAACAAGTTATGAAAAATTGAATACATTAAGCAAGTCACCATTATGAGCGATTTTATGTCGGAGTCGTTTACTTTAACAAAAACTTAAATTAACGTGAGGATAGGAAGAGGCAAACTAGATATGAACTTGTTCTCAAAGAAATAATAATAAAAATAATAAAATTGCAATGCTTCTTTCTGGCAAAGGGACGAGTGGATTTAGGTCAAACTGAGATTTAGAACGTGGCCAGACGGAGTCGAAGCTTCTGTGGGTGAACTTGACCCCAGATTCGCAAGCGATTTCCAGGTCCTCCAGTTTTGCCCAGGGACGCCGCCGCCGCCCCCCCCCCCTCCTCCTCCTCCCTCCGCGGTCATTTCCTCGGCTGAATAAAGTTCTCTAGTATCCTTTCTGACACACACCTCGTGGCGCTGTGGTTAGAGTTCTCGCCTGCCACTACGGCGGTCCGGGTTCGACTCCCGCCCAGGACTGAAATAATTTCAGTATCGCTTTGCTGCGAGGTGTTACTCCAACTCCTAGGCGGGGAGTTTGTGTGTGTGTGTGTGAGGTCACAGTATTACCCATAGATCGGTCATACGAGCTCTAAGTTCACATCCGGGAAGTAAATAACTGTCGATCACGAGTCCAACACGTGATCCAAGACCATGATGAATACACACACACACACTTTCATACACGGCGCGCTAAAGGAAATAGTAACAAAATGCATACACAAACGTGGAAACATGCATAAACATAAGCTAAAAACAATTCACACAAACCAATCAAAAACAAAAAACACGCGAAAACAATTCACCTCAAAACGCAGAATCATGCTCACGAAAAAGGGAACAAAACACTGACATTCCCTGGAAACTCGTAAACGCATACACGTGTAAAACCACGCTTACTCAGGCACTACAAAAAAATGCGCGCACAGGCAACTACAGGCACATGAAAACTGACAAAAACCCACACGAGTGCGAAAAATAAAAACTCGAAAACTCGCACTGGAAGAAACACACCGGAAAAACATACACTGTTGTATATGAACACACGCACACACAGGCACGCGCACGCACACGCACACGCACACACAGGCACACGCACACACCGCGCGTCTCACCATGTGTTTGTATACATGCACTACCCTTGCTGGTTCTAGAAATAGCCCCGTCGTAATATATTCTCGACGGAAGGAGGAGGCATCATGGTAAACGAGTAACGAACCCTTGCGGCGGCAATGATTAACATTTGGCGGAACGACGTTGAAGGATTCCAGAGTGGCTTTTGACTTCATCCGGCGGGGGAGGGGGGAGGGATGGCAGTATAACCGTCTCGAGAGAAATGAGAAGACAGATTTTTTTTTTTACATCGTCCCGTTTTCTATTTTTCTTTTTATATCAAAACCTTCCGTTTACTTTATCTTCCTCCCACACACTGTTTATTCTTTCATTCGCTTTTACGTCTTCCTACTGTGCATCCCATTGTCCCATCTTTTTTTTTCCTTTTTTTGCTCTATACACTACTATCCTTTCATTACTCACTGCCTTTTTGTTTCCTCTACTTCCCTACCCCTCCATTTTACATTACTCCCTCCCTTTCCTCCACAACCTTCCTAGTCTACTTTATTTTATTTCATCTTTTGTTCTATGCACTAATTTTGTTGTCTAGACTAGTATTCTTTCATTACCCACTCCTTCACCGACTCCTAGCCTTCCCTTCACCTCCATTCCCTACCTTTCCTCCACAACTAGCCCACCAACTTTTTCTTCTGTTCTATACATTAATTTCATTGTCTACATAACTATCCTTTCATTGACCACTCTCTTTATATCCTATCCTATCCTTCCCCCTCCCTCTCCACTCCTCTCCTCCGGCCTCCTCTCTCTCCCTTCAAAAATAAAAAGCGAAGCTGTTGGCATTTGAAATAAGGCGTGCCTGGAACAGCGAAGAGCTGCCACGGCAGAACTCTCGTTCCAAATGAAGACCCTAAATGCGTGTGGCCATCTCAACGATGAACAGAAATTACACAGTTACGAGATCTGTTTGCAAAGGCGAATAAAAAAAAATGGAAAAATGCACAAGACACCGAATTCGAAATTCCGCAAAAGAAATGGGGGAACACTTTCGTCCGTTTAATCTAACTTAACGGATATCTTTTAAGAGATTAATAAAAATCACATCCATTGGGGGATTAGATAAGAGATTTTTTAAGAGATTAAGAAAAAATAATATCAACATGGGGAAGAGATATCTTGGCAAAATTTCAAAATCATATTGTCGCACAGTGAGAAGTTGAGATTCCGTAAAACCTTAGAACCAAAAATCGTTTTTTGCAGCCTCAGAAAAAGAAAATATTTGCAAGGTTCAAATAGAATTAAACGCGCCGTCTTCCCTTGCTGAGCTCACTTCAACAAAGATATCGAGCAACGAATATACGCTTTATGTGCATACACGTACATACATACACGCACATATATACATGTAGATATAGACATGTATCTATGCATGTACACAAGGGCGCCAGCGTCTGGAGGCGGTTCGAGTCGGAGTGCACGCGTCGTATATACGGCCTTAACCCACCCCCCGATTTATCATGAAGGTTGTCATGTCTAGCCACCTCGCAGAGCGGGTCACATACATAGATACAAATACAAATATATGCATGCATACATACATACATATTCTGTAGACGCACATATATAAACATACATACGCCACGAGTACGGTTGATAAAAATGCAAGTCCAGGCATATCACTAAGTGGGTAGTGTCGAACTCATGAGCAGGTAGTCGTGAGTTCGATTCCAGGGACCCGCTGCATGTCTCAGGCGTTGGTTCCACTCAGGCCTGGCCAGGTGGGGAGGCGACCCAAACATCGGCCTGAAATAAAAACAGCGGCTTACCGCAACTAACAGGGTTTGCCCTACCAGAGGTTTCTCACTTCCCACTTTGTGGGAATGAGATGGTGAGAATCTTCCCATACGTGAAGACTCAAACACAATCACACCTCAGAAACGCTGGTAAAATACAGTCCAGAACAAAATCTCGAGTCACATATGAAACAACACTATATTGCTTGTCAGGAGCTACATAAACGGCAAAAGAAAACAAAAATCCAACTTCGTTCGGTTATTTAACCACGTTTACAAAGTGAAGTCAACGCCTAACATTACTATACTCACATAACGAAGAAAATTTGATAAATTGAATATTATAGAATGGATTGTGGTTTACGGGCGTTTCTATCTTTGTGGACAATCTCGCGCTAATATTTTTTTATCCACAGGGTCCCGTTTCTGTTCTTCCCCACCACCACCACCCACGTCGACCCACTCTCCAATGAGCTCTGCTCTACCGCCTTAACCACCCGACCTGCAGCAAACGAAAATAGATGTCGCTTATTCTCATGCAAGAATGCGTGGACGTGTTGCAGTATGTGTGCATACGTGTATTTTGCTGAAAATGTACTCATATATCCCTGTTTCTCTTATGTGTGTGTGTGTGTGTGTGTGTGTGTGTGTGTGTGTGTGTGTGTGTGTGTGTGTGTGTGTGTGTGTGCGTGTGTATTTATGTGTACGTGTGTAAGCGTAACGAGGGTATGGAGGGCTTCTCCCTCATCGCAGCTAATAAGCCCCACTTGATCGCCGCGAACAAAGTAAGAAAATCAATCAAGCGTTTTAATTGACGTGCCTCCCCCCCCACCACCCTCACCCACTCTGATCTCTCCTGAATGACATCCGGTGAAGACTCAAAGGTCCCTTCATGCGCACGCGCGCACACTCCTGCTCAAGGGAGTCAGTAACGGCTTGTTGTATCAGTGAAAGATTTCAAGCCGGGAGCGCGATTCGAGCTCCACGTCTTATGTCTTTTAATGAGTGCATTTTAGAATCGTGAATATTAATTGAATAAATAATTCAAGTATTTAAAGAACTTTTCTTTTTACTTGTATAGTTTTTTTTTCAATGAATATTTCAGTAAACTATATTATTTTTCGATCGTTCCCTCCGATCCATTTAGCAGTCCAAACATTCAAGTTAGATTTATAGTGCTGACCTTATCTAACTTTTATCATTAGGTGAGAGTGATTGCTTCATGCCTCGCGGTCGAAATAGAGGCAGTAAAATCATCATTCATTTCATGGGGAAATCATTAATCACTTTATATATATATATATATATATATATATCTATATATATATATATATATGGGGGGTGCACGCGTGTAACGAAATATTATGTTTTGATATAGCATCCCAAAAATATATTTAGAAATATGAAACCTCTAACTCGACATGTTCTTTGTGAATTTTACCTTAGTCATACGGAGGAGGACTAGGTGGGCGAGAAAAGAAGAAGAGGTGGGTGAAAAAAGGAGAGGAAGAAGAGGAGAGGGAGTCTGTCGATCTCTCATCGAACAGAAGAGAAATTTGAGGTTTTTTGCCCTTCCTCGGCACCGCGTCCGGTGGCGGCGGCAGCGAAGCGGACTCCATGCATTATCCATCGTGGGGAGGAGACTCGTCACGGGCGCCCGGCTCGGCCCGATTACAGGCAGGTGCCTAATGAGGCCGCGCGGAGCCTCGCCGCAGCCGCAGCGGCGGCACGAAGGGCCGAAATAAACTGAAATTCCGAGTTCGAAGTTGTGAGTTCGAAAGTCGAAAGACGCAGATAACAAGAGTCGATGCTCCCGGACCAAGTTCCAGAGTCGAGAGCCGAAGTGTTTGGTGGCGACTGTGGTAGTGGTGGTGGCGATGGTGGTGTGGGGCGACGGCGGTAGTGTGGGGCGACGGCGGTAGTGTGGGGCGACGGCGGTAGTGTGGGGCGACGGCGGTAGTGTGGGGCGACGGTGGGGGTGGGGGGCGACGGTGGGGGTGGGGGGCGACGGTGGGGGTGGGGGGCGACGGTGGGGGTGGGGGGTGACGGTGGGGCTGGGGGGTGACGGTGGGGCTGGGGGTGACGGTGGGGATGGGGGGTGACGGTGGGGGTGGGGACGGGGACGGTGATGATGGTGACAGTAGTGGTTGTGGAAGAGATGATGGAGAAAGATGAAGGAGGAGGAGGTAGTAGGAAGTTGATGGGCAAGAGACAGAAAATCTTAGTTCGGAATCCCGCGTCCAGACAGCAGCAATTCGAAGCAAAGTGACGTCATCATCATCACGATTAACATCACCATCGTTCATATTGGTAACACCATTAAGCTGTTATGAGTAAAGATAATAATAATAAAGATACATGACTTTGTTCGTGGAAGAAATGATAACAGTGAAAAGCTAATCTGATGCTGCGGTCATTCATTTGCCGATCTCCAAAGTTCGGCGACAGCTTTGTCTTTTTCTATCTACTCGCAGATGTTGTTCCTTTCATTACAAACTTGTTTGGTAACGAGTAGGTATTACACTAGATCCCCGCCTAGATCCTACGAAAGCGTGAGTGACCAGCCATCTCTACGAGCAGCAGGCAACATAAAAAGTATACGCATACACGCATACGTACATAAGTGTGTAAAGATGTGTGTGTGTGGTGTGTGTGTACGTGCACGTGTGTGTGTACGTGTACGTGGGTGTGTACGTTTACGTGTGTGTGTATATGTGTACGTGTGTGCGCGTGTGTACGTGTGTGTGTGCGTGTGTTATGAATACATGTGATGGAACGGCCTATTTTTTTCCTTCTTTTTAGAAAGATAATATTGTCAGAAATATAATTATCTTGCCTCCCAAAACTTCATCTTCATCAGCTCGTCAGCATCCCACCCACCTTCCCTTTTTCTTCTTCTTCTTTTTGGGGTTCGACACCAATTATCAATCACGAGAGCGAGCGCGAGAGACTCCGTGTTTGAACAGCCCCGGTTCGTGATTGGACTTGAACTCATCACAAGGACGACACACCACATCGAGAACTTCACTAGATTTTTTTCATCTGATGTCGAGGAGCACCCCAGTCTAGTCACTCTCGGGCCAAAGCCTCGAGGAAGAGTGACACGATTTTTTTTTTTTTTTTTTTTTTTTTTGCGCTCCTCAGCGTAAAGTGGTTTCGTTACATCCACCCGTTACCCCTGGTCTCACTTGCCGAAGACCCGCGGCCCTTAGCTAACCAGTAACGGCCTTCAACCCCCCCAAAGTCAAAGTGGAAACTTCTCCATGGATGAATAAAATCGCCAGCCGCTTCTTTGCTGAGCTTTGTATTCGCCTCAGAACTGCCTATGCCCGGGTTCGAATCCCAACGGCCACAGGTGAATGATACTTGCCACTTGCCCTGGCTGACCGAGCACATAGGACAAGGTTGACAGCTTCAACAACAACAAAAAGTAGAATAGAGACGGTCATCACATAATGTGATGGTAATAATGAAATAAAAAAAGTAAATCGGAAATCATTCCTTCCTTTAGGTTCCCCATCACCACCTCAATGTCCGACTGTTTCGGGTGCCACCACCACCACCAAGCCCCCCTCCCCCTCCCCCTCCCAACACATTTCGATTTCCCCCCGCCGCTAATGAACCCACGTACTCTGGGGCAGCTCACAGAAACTGCCTTGATAGGTGGGCATCAATGGACCTTTCCAGCCTTCAAGAAAAGACCCTTGGCTTCTTAGTACTAACGCCTGTGAAATAGTGAAAGTCTGTGTGTGTGTGTGTGTGTGTGTGTGTGTGTGTGTGTGTGTGTGTGTGTGTGTGTGTGTGTGTGTGTGTGTGTGTGTGTGTGTGTGTGCGTATGTGTGTATGTGTGCGTGCGTGTGTGTGCGCGTGTTATTTTCCTTGACTCAAGCAAAGCGTTCGACAAGGTGGCCCACTAGATACTACTAAATAAAATCAAACCATCCCATGACATAGGAGGAAAAGTGTTAGAATAGATTAGAGCTTGAATCAGTTACAAAACGGCGGGTCACCATAAATAATGTAAGATACAATTGGGCGAATGTTTCTAGTGGAGTTCCCCAGGGCTAGGTTTTGGGTCCCTTGTTGTTCATTATGTACATAAACGACTCTGACAATGGGATTAATAATGATGTTAGTAAGTTTACGAACGAGACTAAAACAGGACGCCTAATTAGGTCAGGAAATGACGCAGAGATTCTGCAGGATGATCAACAAATTGTTCACATTGTCGGTAAAATGGCAAATGAACTTCATTATCTCAAAGCGCACCGTGTTAAACGTAGGGCTACACAACCCCGAAAACAGATATAGCTTAGATAACACGTCTTTAAGAAAACAATGTGCGAAAGAGACTTGGGAATTCTAACGAGTCCTGACCTTAAATTCAGGAATCAGTGCATTAGCGCCAGGAATAAAGCTAGCAGAGCATTAGGTTTCATTGCTAGGACGGTTACGAATAGAAGTGCAGAGGTAATTATCAAACTATCTAGTGTTAGTTAGACCTATCCTTGACTATGTGATACAGTTATGATCTCCGTCTTATAGAATGGACATCAGTTCACAAGAATCCGTACAGATGAAAATGACCAAAATGATACATGGGCTCAGAAATTTACTTTACGAAGAGAGGCTTAGGCACTTTAATTTACCTTCTCTGGAAGGACGCAGAGTGCGGGGTGATCTAATAGAAGTGTTCAAGTGGATCCAAGGCTTTAACAAGGGTAACGCAAACAAGGTCATCATATTATGACAGCAGGGCAGCACTCACAGTAATGGACTTAAATTGGACAAATTTAGATTCAAGAAAGAAAAAGGAAAGAATTGATTTACTAATAGGGTGGTCAACGAATGGAATAGACTTAGTAACCATGTAGTGAGGTCTGAAACAACTGGCTGTTTTAAGAAACGGTTGGGCAAATGAATGGGAATGACAGGTGGTAATGAACATGGAACTGCCTTATGGTCTCTTGCAGTGTTCGTCATTCGTGTGTGTGTGTGTGTGTGTGTGTGTGTGTGTGTGTGTGTGTGTGTGTGTGTGTGTGTGTGTGTGTGTGTGTGTGTGTGTGTGTGTGTGTGTGTGTGTGAGATTCACCTTGGTCTTTGGATCACGTGTTTGGATTCGTGATCGACAGCTATTTCCCTCTCGGAAGAGAGCTCAGAGCTCGTGTGTGTGTGTTCGTGTGTGTGTGTGTTCGTGTGTGTGTGTGTTCGTGTGTGTGTGTGTGTGTGTGTGTGTGTGTGTGTGTGTGTGTGTGTGTGTGTGTCTGTGTTCGTGTATCTGTGTTCGTGTATCTGTGTTCGTGTGTGTGTGTGTGTGTTCGTGTGTGTTCGTGTGTGTGTGTGTGTGTTCGTGTGTGTGTGTGTGTGTTCGTGTGTGTTCGTGTGTGTGTGTGTGTTCGTGTGTGTGTGTGTGTTCGTGTGTGTGTGTGTGTTCGTGTGTGTTCGTGTGTGTGTTCGTGTGTGTGTGTGTTCGTGTTCGTGTGTGTTCGTGTTCGTGTGTGTGTTCGTGTGTGTTCGTGTTCGTGTGTGTTCGTGTGTGTTCGTGTGTGTTCGTGTGTGTTCGTGTGTGTTCGTGTGTGTGTGTTCGTGTGTGTGTGTTCGTGTGTGTTCGTGTGTGTTCGTGTGTGTGTGTTCGTGTGTGTGTGTTCGTGTGTGTGTGTTCGTGTGTGTGTGTTCGTGTGTGTGTGTTCGTGTGTGTGTGTTCGTGTGTGTGTGTTCGTGTGTGTGTGTTCGTGTGTGTGTGTTCGTGTGCGTGTGTTCGTGTGCGTGTGTTCGTGTGTTGTGTTCGTGTGTTGTGTTCGTGTGTTGTGTTCGTGTGTTCGTGTTCGTGTGTGTGTGTTCGTGTTCGTGTGTTCGTGTTCGTGTGTGTGTGTTCGTGTTCGTGTGTGTGTGTGTGTTCGTGTTCGTGTGTGTGTGTGTTCGTGTTCGTGTGTGTTCGTGTTCGTGTGTGTGTTCGTGTGTGTGTGTGTGTTCGTGTGTGTGTGTGTGTGTTCGTGTGTGTGTGTGTGTGTGTTCGTGTTCGTGTGTGTTCGTGTTCGTGTGTGTGTTCGTGTGTGTGTGTGTGTTCGTGTGTGTGTGTGTGTGTTCGTGTGTGTGTGTGTGTGTATTCACTTGGTCTTGGTCTTTGGATCACGTGTTGGACTCGTGATCGACAGCTATTTCCCTCCTGGAAGAGAGCTCAGAGCTCGTAGGTCCGATCTATGGGTAATGCTATGACCTTGCACACACAAGGTTCGTGTGTGTGTGTGTGTGTGTGTGTGTGTGTGTGTGTGTGTGTGTGTGTGTGTGTGTGTGTGTGTGTGTGTGTGTGTGTGTGTGTGTGTGTGTGTGTTCGTGTGTGTGTGTGTGTGTGTGTGTTCGTGTGTGTGTGTGTGTGTGTGTGTGTTCGTGTGTGTGTGTGTGTGTGTTCGTGTGTGTGTGTGTGTGTGTGTGTTCGTGTGTGTGTGTGTGTGTGTGTGTGTTCGTGTGTGTGTGTGTTCGTGTGTGTGTGTGTTCGTGTGTGTGTGTGTTCGTGTGTGTGTGTGTTCGTGTGTGTGTGTGTGTGTGTTCGTGTGTGTGTGTGTGTGTGTTCGTGTGTGTGTGTGTGTGTGTGTTCGTGTGTGTGTGTGTGTGTGTGTTCGTGTGTGTGTGTGTGTGTGTGTTCGTGTGTGTGTGTGTGTGTGTGTTCGTGTGTGTGTGTGTGTGTGTGTGTTCGTGTGTGTGTGTGTGTGTGTGTGTGTTCGTGTGTGTGTGTGTGTGTGTGTGTTCGTGTGTGTGTGTGTGTGTGTGTGTTCGTGTGTGTGTGTTCGTGTGTGTGTGTGTGTGTGTTCGTGTGTGTGTGTGTGTGTGTTCGTGTGTGTGTGTGTGTGTGTTCGTGTGTGTGTGTGTGTGTGTGTTCGTGTGTGTGTGTGTGTGTGTGTTCGTGTGTGTGTGTGTGTGTGTGTGTGTGTGTGTGTGTGTGTGTGTGTGTGTGTGTGTTCGTGTGTGTGTGTGTGTGTTCGTGTGTGTGTGTGTGTGTGTTCGTGTGTGTGTGTGTGTGTGTGTGTGTGTTCGTGTGTGTGTTCGTGTGTGTGTGTGTGTTCGTGTGTGTGTTCGTGTGTGTGTTCGTGTGTGTGTGTGTGTTCGTGTGTGTGTGTTCGTGTGTGTGTGTTCGTGTGTGTGTGTTCGTGTGTGTGTGTGTGTTCGTGTGTGTGTGTGTTCGTGTTCGTGTGTGTGTGCGTGTTCGTGTGTGTGTGTGTGTTCGTGTGTGTGTGTGTGTTCGTGTGTGTGTGTGTGTTCGTGTGTGTGTGTGTGTGTGTGTGTGTTCGTGTGTGTGTGTGTGTTCGTGTGTGTGTGTGTGTTCGTGTGTGTGTGTGTGTTCGTGTGTGTGTGTGTGTTCGTGTGTGTGTGTGTGTTCGTGTGTGTGTGTGTGTTCGTGTGTGTGTGTGTGTTCGTGTGTGTGTGTGTGTTCGTGTGTGTGTGTGTGTTCGTGTGTGTGTGTGTGTTCGTGTGTGTGTGTGTGTGTTCGTGTGTGTGTGTGTGTTCGTGTGTGTGTGTGTGTGTGTGCGTGTGTGTGTGTGTGTGTGTGTGCGTGCGTCCGTGTATACGAGTGTTTGTATGCATGTGTGAGCATGTGCGCGCGTGCATGTGTGTGAATGTGCGTGCGTGTTGCTTGTTACTAGTCCTTGTATCCTTTGCAAGCAACATCATGACATGGAGTATTTTAGTCTGTTCGTGCGACAAAGGATAGCCTCGTCTTAAGTCAATATCAAATGCCTGACCCAATTAATAATAGAATTCGTATCTATTAGCATACCCCGTAAAAATATTTATATATAAATAGAAACAAACTAGTAATTCATCCATCTTTGCTGTCTTAAGCATGATTGGCATCAACCACGACAGACTCGGGTCGATATCCAAGGACATTATGGCGTAATTCTCTTGTGTAATGAATAGGAATTTGGCTCATAGCGCCTCGTTTGAAAGTGAACGTTACTAAAGTTAGCACAATGACATAAAACCGGGTCTCTGTCGTAGTCATGTGACCGAGTTCTGCTTTGGTCGATGACTTGGTTGTAGGATTCGTTTTATTGTATCAGACGCGAACAGTTATTTTCTCAGCGTCACTCGCAAGAAGTCTGTCTGTTTATCTTCCCACCGTGTGATTAATCTATTCATCTTAGCTTTGATTCAGAAAGTTTCGTACTTTACCTGTCCAATTTCGAGCTCTATTTTTCTCCTCAACTTCAAGAAGTTTAGTTTTTATAATGGACTTCTAAAGTCCTGCCCCCCTCTCTACTGCAATGGGACTCATCACTTATCTCGCCCGAGATGCCATTTACTGCCTGATGAATTAATTTTGTGTACTTGTGTGTTCTCTGTCCGGTGAGGTACAAATTACTTAAGATATATGGTATTCCACTTTTGTAATGACAGCATCAACTTCGTGTCAGTATTTCCACTAAAGCATTTACTGAAACTGGGGGAGAAATAATTCAATTAAGTATGCAACAAGATACTCGTAAGAGATATAAATGTATATGTATCTGATTACCTATAACCATCGCTTCTGTCTTTGGAGGAAACGTTGCCTCGAAGTTATGTATGCAAACTTCATTTTCTTTTGTCAATATGAAACTGAAAAGTTTTCCGTTACATATAAACGAAAGATAATGAAATTTGCATGCATAACTTACGTAAAATGGAATTTGAAAAGTTTTTTTTTTTGTGTTCTTGTAAAGGAACATTATGCGCTCCTGCATTAAGAAGGGTAACAAAGAAGGGATAACAGACTTTACGTAAACATTACTCTTCTTCCAACCAGCAAACAATGTTGCGTGACTCTGGTAAGTAAGGGTGGAACTAAAACAACTAAGGTAACGACAAAATCAAATTTATATAGTCAGTATCCTTTACCGAGATATGCGAATGATAGTTGATCATAAACGTTTTAAGAAACGAATATCAAAATAGTTTCGGTAAAGAGCCTACCAACACAAACACGAGAACAATCAAAGAGTAAAGAAATATGGGTGTCACGTATATTTCATCAATAACTAACCCCCCCCCCCGGAAATATCCTAGCGATCCGTGACGGGCGCTGTTACCAGCATATGGCATGTTTGGTGACCGTTGGCAACTGTAGAATTACTAAAGGCTCCTTAATGTAACAATGTGACAAAACGAATGTTTAAGTCCCGTTCCTATCTTCTGAAAACACAATGTACTCTCTTGACGAAGAGTCCTTTTTTGGCCAACAGAACCTCCTCCTCTATTTGTCGACAAACAAAAAAGCTTTCTTCTCTTGAATGCTAGGTCTTCTTTCTTCATATTAATCGCGAAGAGAAGCCGCCAAATGGCATCAAGTTGATTAATGTCTTGATGATTGGCTGGTTGGGCTGTGGCTTATTGACGCTTCTAGCGTTGTGGACAATCTCGTCCGTTCGTTTTTTTTTTTCATGTCTTTGTCTAGTTAGTTGAGGGTGGCTCTAGTTTGCTTAGTAGCTCTGCTGCCCCTACCCCTTTTTTCTAGGAATTGGTTCATGGATGATTGAGGTATTAGTGTAGTGCCGTCGACGACTCTGTGTGGTATCGTTATTTGAGGGGGCAGAGCTGAGAGAGCAAGGGGTAGATTAGAGAGTAGGTGATCGTTTCGTAGCGTTGTTTAAATCGAACATTCTAGTGGTTTATGTTGTACTGTGAATGTAGACCAACACTGGTAAGTGGGATAGTAATTTTCTCTCACGTGGATCAGAGGAATGGGAAGTAATCTGGGATCAGAGGAATGGGAAGTAATCTGTAACTAGTGCTCGAGTGGAGGCGCTGAAAGAGGTGGATGTCTCCTTTCGAACCGCCTTGTCGGCTCGTTCGTGGCCGGGGATGCCAGAATGATGTGATACTCAGCAGAAGAATTTGAATCTGAGGCGAGTCTGCTAGTGACTGATTCAAGGGCAGGCTTCTGGGATATGAATTTATGCCCGTGGTTTGCGTGACGAGATGTTAGGTAATTGAAGCTTCAATTTGTACACAAATACAACGTGCACATGGCGCTAATACAGGAAACGAATTAACACTAGAATCCACACTTCCCACGTTTATTGAATACGTAACAGTTAGGTAAGACCACACACAAAGACGGGCAAGTGACGTTAATACACAACAGAACACCATTTCACAACAAAAGGAACTAAACGAACATCATCAGGTACCACAACTAAAATAACATACAAACACTAAAGAAAGCGACTTACAGCATCGTAAACATTTATATACCACCAACCAGATCAGCATCAATATAATAACTAGCAATTCCTCCCAAATGTAACAATGTGGTCAACCTCCAACCTCAACTCAACCACATGGGGTGAATACAACCCAGTTTGGCTAAATAAAAAATAGATAGAACAAAATAAATAAATAAAAATCATTGAGCTCCCCAACCTGAAGTGCAGAAACCACTTCACCAGACAACCTCCTCAACATCATAACAAGCAACTTCCCCAAACGTAATGTGCACACCCACCTTCAAACACGTACAACTTGGGAAATCATACATGGCCTCCCCGCAGACTACTTTGTAAATGAAGATCCCCTCTCCTCCTCCGCCTCTCCCTCTCTCCCTCCCCGCCTCTGCCTCTGCCTCTCTCTCTCTCCCTGCCTCTGCCTCTCTCTCTCTCTCTCTCTCTCTCTCTCTCTCTCTCTCTCTCTCTCTCTCTCTCTCTCTCTCTCTCTCTCTCTCTCTCTCTCTCACCCCGCCTCTGCCTCTCTCTCTCTCCCCGCCTCTACCTCTGACTCTCTCTCTCCCCGCCTCTACCTCTGACTCTCTCTCTCCCCGCCTCTACCTCTGACTCTCTCTCTCCCCGCCTCTACCTCTGACTCTCTCTCTCCCCGCCTCTCCCTCTGACTCTCTCTCTCCCCGCCTCTACCTCTGACTCTCTCTCTCCCCGCCTCTACCTCTGACTCTCTCTCTCTCTCCCCGCCTCTACCTCTGACTCTCTCTCTCTCTCCCCGCCTCTACCTCTGACTCTCTCTCTCTCTCCCCGCCTCTACCTCTGACTCTCTCTCTCTCTCCCCGCCTCTACCTCTGACACTCTCTCTCTCTCCCCGCCTCTACCTCTGACTCTCTCTCTCTCTCTCCGCCTCTACCTCTGACTCTCTCTCTCTCTCTCCGCCTCTGACTCTCTCTCTCTCTCTCCGCCTCTGCCTCTCTCTCTCTCTCTCTCCGCCTCTGCCTCTCTCCGCCTCTGCTTCTCTCTCTCCGCCTCTGCTTCTCTCTCTCTCTCTCTCTCTCTCTCTCTCTCTCTCTCTCTCTCTCTCTCTCTCTCTCTCTCTCTCTCTCACCCCGCCTCTGCCTCCACCTCTCTCTCTCTCCCCGCCTCTACCTTTAACTCTCTCTCCCCGCCTCTGCCTCTCTCTCTCTCTCTCTCCGCCTCTGCCTCTCTCTCCGCCTCTGCTTCTCTCTCTCTCTCTCTCTCTCTCTCCCCGCCTCTCCCTCTCCCTCTCTCCGCCTCTCCCTCTCTCTCCCTCTCTCTCCCTCTCTCCGCCTCTCCCTCTCTCTCCCTCTCTCCGCCTCGCCCTCTCTCCGCCTCTCCCTCTCTCTCCCTCTCTCCGCCTCTCCCTCTCTCTCCGCCTCTCCCTCTTTCTCCGCCTCTCCCTCTTTCTCCGCCTCTCCCTCTCTCTCTTTCTCCGCCTCTCCCTCTCTCTCCGCCTCTCCCTCTCTCTCCGCCTCTCCCTCTCCCTCTCTCTCCGCCTCTCCCTCTCTATCTCTCTGTCTCTCCCTTTCTATCTCTCCGTCTCTCCCTTTCTGTCTCTCCGTCTCTCCCTTTCTGTCTCTCCGTCTCTCCCTTTCTGTCTCTCCGTCTCTCCCTTTCTGTCTCTCCGTCTCTCCCTTTCTGTCTCTCCGTCTCTCCCTTTCTATATCTCCGTCTCTCCCTTTCTATATCTCCGTCTCTCCCTCCCTCTCTCCCCGTCTCTCCCTCCCTCTCTCCCCGTCTCTCCCTCTTTCCATATCTCTCTTCCTGCCTCCCTCCATTTCTCCTTATCTCCATCCCTCTCTTCTTCCGAGAAAAAGAGCAGAAAAACTGGACACGTCGTACGGCGACCGCTCGTGGGCACCGACGACGTTCACTTGACCCAGAAGAGGAAAATGCGACGGATACTTCAAAGGTTAACTTGCATTTGAAAAACGATAGCATGGTTTTAATTAAACGATGTCGGAGAGGCTTCCACAGCTTGGTGTATAAGTATCGGTTGATACCACATCTAGACCGTGCGTGCGTGCGTGCGTATATGGGAGTTTGTTTCTACATGAATACGAAACTAAATAGCTCCTTGGGTGACGGCAGCATACAACTCTGTTCTCCCTTCACTCCCACTTACTACATACTCCCACTGCCGCCACTACTCCCACTCCCGCCTCCTACTCCAACGTGTCCCTCCTTTCAGTTCCCTTTCCTCTCCACATCCTCCCTCCCTCCCTCCACAGCAGGTCCACTTTTGCCCTCCACACAACTGCGTGTAATCACCTGATGCCACTGGCTCATATCGGCCCAGAATTGCGTAACTCCAATCCGGCCGGATATCTATTCATATCTCTATCTCCCTGTCTCTCTCTACCATCCCATCCCTTCCATCCCCTCTCTTTATCAACGCCTCCCCCTATGCTCCACAGCCAACCCCAACCCCCCCCCCCAGCCTCCGCCACCCCTCCTATATTGGCATTCCAGGATCTTTGATGAACTTGATTTCTTTTTTCTTTTCTTCTTTCTTTTGCCAGTGCCGCCACTTATTCTTGCTTCATTCTGTCCTTTCCTCACCCTCCTCATCCTCCCCTCCTCGTCTCCTTCTCTTCCTAACCTTCCTCTCCTCACTCATCTTCACCCGCCTCCTCCTCCTCTTCACCTTTCTCACCCTCCTCTTCATTCTCCTCTTCCACCACCACCTCCTCCTCCTCCTCCTCCTCCTCCTCCTCCTCCTCCTCCTCCTCCTCCTCGCCCTCCTCCTCCTCCTCCTCCTCCTCGCCCTCCTCCTCCTCGCCCTCCTCCACCTTTTCACCTTTGTCGCTCTTCACGCCCTCTTCACCTTCCTTGTGTCACCCACGCAGACAACTCTCGACCCAATGGATGCGGCGGCGGCGCCTCCCTCCCTCCCTCCATTCAGTGGCACAGACTTGATCCTTTCAGGGAGTGCGCTCATCTCTTTATCTGCCTCCATCTTCGACCCCCTCAGATCCCTCGTCGGCGCTCCCTCACTCCGCCAAAGGCCAAAGTACGCGACATAGTCAACGTCTCTTTGAATATTGACTTTTTTCATCAAGAACTGTTCTTTCGTAGCCCCCCTCAGTCTTCCTCCTCTCCCAGCCTCCCCATCTCCTCCTCCCAGTCTCCCCATCTCCTCCTCCCAGTCTCCCCATCTCCTCCTCCCAGTCTCCCCATCTCCTCCTCCCAGTCTCCCCATCTCCTCCTCCCAGTCTCCCCATCTCCTCCTCCCAGTCTCCCCATCTCCTCCTCCCAGTCTCCTTCTCGCTCTCTCTCATCTTTTTACATCTATGTTTCAGTATTTTCTTTACATTTCTCAGAATTTATCGTATTTTCCTGCCTGATTTCCTTTTTTCCTCCACTGTCTGTCTGTCTGTCTGTCTGTGTCTCTTCGGAGGAGTTCATCTGTCTGGCTGTCCTCACCTCTTAGCTTATCTCTCTGACTCTTCAACTTTGTACATTTGTCTTTTTCCAACTCAGTGCGTCTGTGCATTTGTCTGAATTTCTGTCCATGTGCCAATCGCTTTCCTCTTTTGTTTCCATCTGTTTGTTTCTCTCTTTATCTCTCTCACTCTCTTTCATTCTCTTTCTAATCTTCAAACTATTACTCCTCTCCTCTCCTCCCCTGTCTATTCCTCATTTCTCTCCCCCATCTTACCTTCGTCGACCTCCTCTTCTTCCTCCTCCTCCTTCTCCTGTCTATTCTTTCTCTTTCTACTATTCCTTCCCCTCCCTACCTTTCTCTCCCTCTCTCTCTCTGTCTTTGTCTCTCTTATCCTTGCCTCCCCTATCGCCCTTTTTCAATCTCTCTATCAATCATCCAGTGACTCGATTACAATCTCCCCTTGTTCCTTCCCCACTCTTACATTCTGTCTTTTCCTTGCATATCAAATTCGTGTATTCTTTCATGAATAGAACACACACACTTACATCGTCCATGTATGTACTTGCGTATTCTTGCATGTACTTGGTCGTCCTTGCACGGTTAAGTATGTATACGTAAACGTACTTATTTAGACGCACGCTGACGCACACGCACGTACATACACATGCAGACACACTCGTCCACACACACGCACCCACACACACACACGTACATACACATGCAGACACACTCGTCCACACACACGCACCCACACACACGCACGTACATACACATGCAGAGACACTCACCCACACACACGCACACGCACGCACATGCAGGCACTTACCCACACACGCACACGTACGCACACGCATATATACTCGCCTTCATACGCACACACAAGCACATGGACGGTAATACATGGACATGATATTAGGGGGAAAATATGTCTGATAGTGTGGACTCACAAGGGTAAGACCTAATTTACCGCGACATAGCAAGAGACATATAGAATCAAAAGCGAACACAGGTACTTAGACTTCAAGAAAGCTTTTGACCAGGTGCCACGAAGGAGGTGGCTTGGGAAGATCAAACTAGACTGAGGTCGCCCCAAAGTGAATGGGTTTTTTTTTTTTTTTTTTTTTTTTTAAAGAGGAGAAAAAGATTAACCAATAAGTGGGACTACTCGTAGCGGAGGAAAGGAAAAAGCGGAGTCCCACAAGGCTGACAGGAGTTATGTTCTTACAGGAAAGAAGTGCATATGAACACATTTTTGCTACATTTCTTTCTAATAAATTTTTTTTACAGAAGCTAGATTTAGTTAGTAGTCGCTACAGAGGAAAGTTCATGAGAGAGAGAGAGAGAGAGAAAAGAGAGAGAGAGAAAAGAGAGAGAGAGAGAGAGAGAGAAAAGAGAGAGAGAGAGAGAGAGAGAGAGAGAAAAGAGAGAGAGAGAGAGAGAGAGAGAAAAGAGAGAGAGAGAGAGAAAGAGAGAAAAGAGAGAGAGAGAGAGAAAGAGAGAAAAGAGAGAGAGAAAAGAGAGAGAGAAAAGAGAGAGAGAGAGAGAAAGAGAGAAAAGAGAGAGAGAGAGAGAAAGAGAGAGAGAGAGAGAGAGAGAGAAAGAGAGAGAGAGAGAAAAGAGAGAGAGAGAAAGAGAGAGAGAAAGAGAGAGAGAGAGAGAGAGAGAGAAGAGAGAGAGAGGATAGGGTGGGAGGGATGACAACATACAGGCTGGAACAAAAGGAACTGGAAAAGAAAAAAGAAAAAAAAAAAGAATAACCAAAATATTTGACCTAAAGTCCTGAACAAACATGTGCATATTGAGTGAACAAAAAGCTGGGATTCAGGCACACTGATTTCAATAGAAAACAAAAACATTACACAGTTGGTTCGGGACACACCACTCGTAAAGGATAGATCAAGACTTTAAAAAATTCAAAATGACATTCCGGGATGGGCTGGAAGAATATGAAGAGTATCATTAGAGGAAAGAAAGGAGTGAGGAAGGGAGGGAGGAAGGGAAGGAGGGAGGGAGTGAGGAAGAGAAGGAGGGAGGAAGGGAGGGAGGTAGAAAGGGAGGGAGGGAAGGGATAGAAGGAAGGAAGGGAGTGAAGGAAGGGAAGGGAAGGAAGGAGAGAGAGAGAGAGAAGTAGGGAGGGGGTAGAAAGAACCTAGGATGATGATGGTTTGTGTGTTTGTGCATGCGCCTGTACGACCACCCGCGCGTGTGCGTGTGTGAGTGCGTGTGTGCGTCTGTGTGTGTGCGCGCGCGCAAGCTTACAAGGGCAACTCTCCTTCGTAAGAGAGTGTGATTCGATACAAAAACACTGGAACCCGGATGAAGGAGAGCGTGCGTGTGTGCGTGTGTGTGTGTGTGTGTGATGAGCAACAGGTTAGATCAGGAAGATGCGAGGTGGGGGTGGGAGTGGAGAGTTTTGGGGTGGGATGGGGGTGGGATGAGGATTTGCCACTTTGGGGAGTAGGCTGGAGCTGGGAGAGGATTCCCGATCTTTCCTCTCCTTATCCCCCGACGGACGGACGGACCAACCGATGGACCGACAGCCTCGTGATGACAAGATTAAGCACGAGCGCCAATCAGTGGATACCAATTCCTGGTTCCTCCCGCCCTCTCTCCCTTGCTACCATTATCTTCCTCTCCCTCCTTCCCTCTATCTTCCTCGTCCTCCTTCTCCTTCCTTTCCCTCCTCTCTCTCTCTCTCTCGTCATCACTCCTTCCAGAACGCTTCGAATCGTTTCCTTCAACCTTTTGACTTTCCCTTGCCTTCTCTTTCTTGTCCTTTGTCTTCCACGTCCTTGTCCTCCTCGTCGTCATTCTCTTCCTTGTTGTCCTCTTCGTCATCCTCGTTGTCCTCCTCCTTTCCCGCCTCTTTCATACCCCATTTTTCCTCCTCGTCCTCGTCCTCCTCCTCTCCCGCTTCCTCCACCACACACTTCCGCTCCTCTCCCGCCTCCATAGGACCTCTACGTAGCGGTGCGGTGGTTTTGAGAAGTCAAGCTCCTTAGGTGGATCCATTATGGTCTGGGGCAAAGTAAACTTTACTTTTCTCCCTCTGCAAACAACGACTTTAGCCAACAAAAGCGTGTCATTATTTTCTTGCTACCTGCTTAGCTTTTACGTGTTTTGTGTGACGCCAAAGAAGCTTTAATGAGAAGTGTCAGAGTGTGCTCTTACCTGACCCCAAAAATCTGCTTTCTTCTCAAGCTCAGGGAAGGGGATTTACTATGTTAGTATAGCATATGTGTATATATATATATATCATGGCTTTTCGGGGAGAAAGGACGCTTAATCCTGGTGTGGTTACGAAACTCGTGATGAAATGAGGTTTGAGTAACGTGGGTGGTCTGTGGGTAGTACTATGTTCACACGTGGGTCTGTCAGAGGTTCCCAGACGGAAGTCAAGGAGTCCCTTAAGGATCTCCAAAACTCCCACAGGAGGCTCAGAGACCGAAAACTCGCGGCAGTGATCGGATACCACACGATTTTAATCAGTGTTGAAGCGACCTCCAAGAGATGAGAATCAGCACCGCATAAACAGGAGGATTCATGTACAAACAGATCTAGAACCGATGGACTCGACTTGACATTGTGCCAAACACAGACTTGTACATTGTGAGGAGCCGTTACCTTTGTCCTATATACATTGGAGATTGCTGGTGCAGGTGACAGTTACTGCTGGGAATCGGAGAGAAGCACGAGATTCGAACCCACAACTAAGCGAATGCAAGACCATCATGCTTCTGATGACGGCACCAGTGTCGGTTGAGTTATGTGGCGCCATCGAGGTGCGGCGCCAAGACCTCTCGACAAGACGACAATAATGGATTCACTATTTACAGGACACCAAAAGCCTTTCCAACTCTGGTGTCAAGATGTCCTGTGCCGGTACTACGAGGTGATGGAGGAGGTGATGGAGGAGGAAGGTGGAGAAGGAAGGTGGAGGTTAGAATGGAGGCAAGTGGAGGAGACGAGGGTGGAGAACGGGTCTGGATCAGTTGTTCGTGATTTTTTTTTTGTTTGCAAAGTTGAAAGTTGTGTGAATGTATTTGTACCCCGTCACCGATAACTATCACTGTTATCTTTGAAGAGGAGAGGCAATATCAAGAGAAGTTATACAAGTGGTGAATGTTGGAAGAAAGAAACTAATGACTCCTCGACTTTAGAAGTTTAGACTTCGTGGTGAATGGCAAGTTTAAGGAGGGAGTGTAAAGTTGAAAGCAATCGGTGTTCTTTTAGCAGAAACTATTCTCCAATCATAACAGAGGCTAAGTGTCTCTAGTCCGTAAGGGCGTCCCTAAAGTGCTTGTGCTGCCATTACCTCGTACGGGGAACACTCATAAATGTCTGAACCAGACAATCACGAACAAACTTTGCGTCTTGTTTACATCTTCGGAAATGAATGTTTGCAACCTTCTGCAGGAGGTAAAAGTCAAGTATAATATTTTTTCTTTTCTCTCTCTCTCTCTTTCTTTCTCTTTCTTTCTTTCGGAAGATATAAAAGAGTACCTCTCCCTCTTTCCAGACGGCCGACAGCAGCAGCTCAACCGGCAGCCTCCTCCAGCAGGACTACAGCAGCAGCAGCAACACCAATACCATCAACAACAAGAACAACAATAGCAATAATGACAACAACAGCGCGACGAGTCGCGTCGCTGCGCCCGCGCCCGCGCCCGTTCCCGTGCCTGCGGCCATCAAGCGTGGGCGGCCCTCGCGCTACGGGCGTGGGCGCACGAACGGGCTCTCCCTCTCCATCGACTCCTCGATGAAGGTGCTGCGCGACGCGCTGTACCTCGAAATCGCGCGCAAGAAGCAGCGCGAGCAGTTGAGGGTGGCCCAACAAAACCGCGAGTTTCTGCATTCCATCGGCAAGAGGGCCGTCTCGGCGCAGCAGCACAGCCTCACGTCAACCAGCAGGTAAAATGCACTTGGGGTTCTACAGAGGAGGTGGTAGGGAAACGAGAGTTGAGCCAAGAACACAACTGTATTCTTCTACCTGACGTTTCGACCCCAGGTAGTCTCCCCGAAGTTGAAATGTCAGAATATATCAGTGTTCCTGATTCAACCTGTTTCCCTATCACGGTTTCCATTCGACTGTCTCACCTTTATACATCTTTATATATACGTTTATATGCAGATATACACAAAAGTATACACAAATGCATTTGTGAAAGTGCATGCGCACTGGTTTGTATATACAAGTAAATGTTTGTATACATCTAGGTTGGCGTGCATGCATGTTCGTGCGTGTGTTTGGGTGCAAATGTGCGCGTTCAAAATCGAGGCTTTTATTATATATATATATATATATATATATATATATATATATATAGAGAGAGAGAGAGAGAGAGAGAGAGAGAGAGAGAGAGAGAAAGAATGCTCAATCACTTTCACTACATGTAATAAATTCATGACTTTTTTCTCATTGTGTTGCTCAAAATTCATAATCCACCAATCATTTCAGACACAATGAGAGAGCACGTCACCCACAGTCTATCACCACCACCGAACGTGTACACACACACAAGCACCCCCCACCCCCCCACGCACATTCTCCATATTATTTTATAAACACATTTTGAGATTTGAATCCTTCGGTATTTCTGATATTGTCTTCTTTCTGCCCTGCAGGGTGTAACGGTGGTGCCTAAGTACGCGGAAGAACCTCCCCTGTGGGCACTATGGTCGCCGTAGCAGCAGCAGTCAGTCAGTCAAGCAGAACCAGCGAGGTCGCCATCTCAAAGAGAAGAAACGTTGAACCGACTGGAACGCTGGTTCATCCTGGACGAGAACAAACGAGCACGTGACACTATCCTCGACATGAACCAACGAAGACAACGTCACTTCGACGCAAACGAGCTAGGACGTGGTTTTTTTCTTTTCTTTTTTTGACTGAAGACAAGAGACTTTGAGCACAGGTTCTACTTTGGCCAGAACCGTCGATGGTTCCATGCCCGGCCGAGAACCAAGGAACAAGTATTTTAGACAAAAATCAAATACCACCGTCTTCATCACTGAGGATGAAAGTCCTCGAAGAAGGATGTAGCGACGCGGCAGGAGGGACAACTTCCCGAAGTAAACTGTCGAAAATATATAAACAAAGAACTCTTCGTCCATTCCCCTCCCTCCCCTGGGCTTCTGTCTGCTCAATACCACTTGATAAACTCTCAACCTTCCCGTCTAGTTTCTCTTCGATCTTTTTGCTCGACCTCCTGGCAACAATAGAAACCATAGATTATCTATCACAGTCCTACGTCTACCCAGTCCAGACAATACAACATTTCTCCTTCGATATCAATTTCTCGATCTCCGGGAGAACCCAGACACCATCGCCACAGACCCCCCCCCCCCCGAGTTCGAGAATATCCGAAGTCAAAAAACCCGGGGCAGCAGGTACGGTAAGGCTCTTCGATCTACCCCTCAAACTTCGCTCCATCATCATGTTCAATAGTCTCTTCCTCTTCCTATAACCCACCCCACCCTCCAGCCCAATCCCTCACCTCTCACCCTCCACCTTCTCATTCCACTCCACACCAGCTCACCCTCCGTCCTCCACCGAATCTTCTCTCCGCCCAGATTTCCTCCACCTGACGCCACACTCCCCCTCACCTTCGCTCACCTCTCATCCTGTCTCCTCCTCCATTCTCCTTTCCTCCCCTCTCCTCTTCCTTCGCCAGTGACCCATATAACCCCATAATACGGCCTGACAGCTCCTCTCCAGCAGACATCACAGCACCTTTCGCCAAAAAGCCCTGTAACCTCCTCAGCTCCGAGTGGCACTTGACTTCTGTATCCCGCCTGGCGCCAGGCGATTTCATTCGTCTCCGTGGCACCCACACCCCACGGTAGTGAAGAGGCTATAACCTGTCTGTTCATCTGGCGTTGAACTATTTTTTAATTTCCGTGGTACCCTCCCCCATCCCCGGAGCCACGTTAAGTTCATTACACCCTAATGAATCTATTTCTCGAATCCATATAATTCTATTCATCTGAAGGGAGGACCGGGGACGATCTCCCCTCCCCACCCTCAATTGAATCAATTCCCCTGGCGCTTACAATAACAAAAGCTACAAAGTGCGCCACAACCAATGTTATGTTCGAGTGTCACAATGATAAAGTGTCCTGTGGTAACACTCGTTTCCAGGTAAATACACTTAAAGACTATTTTGGAATACGGTCGCGCACCAAATCGACTGCACCACTTCGGCCACAGCAGGTTGCGTTGTCGACCAACGCGATGTCTGTGTCTTCCCATTTTCTTTCAATTCTCTGCACCGCTCCTCGTTATCTCCCATGTCGCTGCCTGTCTTACCTCCCGTTTTCTTCCTTGTCGCTGCCTGCACCTCGCCCTTTTTTTCTTCCATGTCGCTACCTGTCTTACCTTCCGTTTTCTTTCAAGTCTCTGCCAACGCCTCTCCCCGTTTTCTTCCAAGTTGCTGCCTGTCCTACTTCCCGTTTCTTTCAAGTCTGTGTCAGCGCCACTCAGTTTTCTTCCGAGACTTCTATCGTCCCTTGCCCTTCGGTTGGACTGCGGACGCTCGATCTACAAGCTTTCTCTTCACACTCTCCGCTCTTCACAGACTCCCAACTTTGCGGTCCCGAGGCGAAACCACAAAACAAAAACAAAAAAAGACAAAGCAAACTTGATGGTCAAAGTCAAAAGTTAGTTATAAAGATTGACAAGACTTCAAAAGGTGCGCGAGCGCGCGTTCGCTCATGCGTGTTTGTGCGCGCACTTGACTACTTGTGTGACAGGGTTCGCGTGTGCGCGTGCGTGAGAGATTGCGCGCGCGCGCGCGCGTGTGTGTGTGTGTGTGTGTGTGTGTGTGTGTGACTGCATGTGTGAGACTGCGCGCGCGCACGCGCGTGTGTGTGTGTGAGAGACTGCGCGTGTGTGTGTGAGACTGCGCGTGTGAATGCGAGACTGTGTGCGTGTGTGAGAGACTGCGTGTGTGTGTGAGAGTGTGTGTGTGTGTGAGAGAGAGAGACTGCGTGTGTGTGAGAGACTGCGTGTGTATGTCTGTATGTGTGTGTGGGAGAGAGAGAACGTGTGTGCGTGCGTGTGTGTACGTGTAAGCTCCCACACTCACACCTATAACTAAACTTACAGCTACAGCCGCAGCTACACCTACGGCTACACCCACGCCTACCTATTGGTGATGAAATCGGAATACAGAGGTCTAACGCTGACACCGGGAACGGAACGGGAATGGGAATCGCGTCAGAGATGAAGGACCCCGATCCCACATTCAATTACTTCATAAAATGAACGATGAGCTCCCATAAAACACCCGAGTCTTGCATAAGCTCCGAGCAAACCTTCGACAAAAAGCTGCTCTCGTTTCCAGGCAATAGCAGCACTGGCAGCAGCAGCAGTAGCAACAGATCCTAAGGGCGTAGTGTGCAGCTGAACTGCAATCATACGACAGCTAGAGAGAGGTGTACGTGTGCGCACGTGTGTGTGTATGTGCGTGTGTGTGTGTGTGTGAGAGAATGAGTGAGAAAGTGAGAGTGTGAGTGAGTGAGGGTTGATTTAACACCGAGACGAATTTTCCTTCACCGAATAAAAGATCCTAACGATAATCATAATAAATACACAACTCCTGAAGTATAGAAATAAAAGAAAACAGGAACATGGCTCAGTTCCTAGAAGAGGCCTTTCGACACGGCGGCATGGCATGTTGGTTTCATTCAGGCGAAGATCAAGCGATTTCATGCAGCTGAAGGTACGGACTCCGGGCTGAAGGGAGTCTCGGAGGATCTAAACCCACTTTGGTGGGGAGTCTACTCCCAACAGCTGCGTAAAACCGCCTGTCCTCAGGTAGAGAGAAAAAAAAACACTTATGTAGACCAAAGATTCCAAGGATCTAACAAATAGAAAACTAGAATATTTCACACAAACACCATACACTTGTAATGATGAAACACACACACACACAAACACATACACACATACACACATACACACACTCGCACACCACACACACCACACACACCACACACACACACACACACACACACACACACACACACACACACACACACACACACACACACACACACACACACATACTCTTCCGACTAAATCGGCTTAGGAGGATCCGTCCGCAACTATACTGTGGAGTAAATTATGTTTGCGAGTAAATCAAACCAAGCAAAGGGCACGAGAGCCTCAATGTCCCGCGACAATAGGATCCGAATAGCTGATCTCAGTACCCGACCTCTCACGCAGCGGAAATGTAAATAAGCCTGAGTCAGCCTCGTAAATTATCTAAACAGTGATTTGCTATTCTGGGTGCCGCAATATCGTGGTCATATGGCGCAGCTACAAAATGTAAAAGATACCACCTAAGCACAAGGGACTAGGCATGATGGCCTTTATCGTAGCAACTCTGTGATTCAAGGCATGTCCTTACTGTCGTTACGCGTTGACTCTAGCGGGATTCTAACTGCTATTTACCTAGTTTCTCGCCTCCAGCCGCCAGCGCCCATGTCCACTCGCCCATCACGCTCCACGTGATGAAAAATTCTACTCTTTGAATTGCGCCACAACTGTTTCTCGTGTGCATCACCACTTCAATGGAGATAAAAGGAGCAACTTCGGAATTCTCAAGTAGTCAATATCGCGACTCCGATAAAAAAAATAACATGACAACTGTGTAAAAACATGCATATACACACGCGCCCATGCACACACAGACATGTACGCACGAGTATACACATACACAGTATATACATGCATACGCACGATTACACACACACACACTTATGCGCGTACACACTACAATACACACAATACGCATGATATACATGCGCGCACAGAGCACGCAATCATTCTTAGTTGAAACAGTTCTGAAAAAATAATAATGCATTACTTTGACATACATTTACTCTGGTGTCAGGTGCCGTTCCTTTGACTTAAGTGACGTGATTTGTAGGCTCTTGTCCTTTCTAAACCCGTACCATTTCCATTCTCCGGGTTTGTCCGAGACTCCTTTTGCCCTGAACCCGCCCGCCCTCAGACGAATAAAATCGTCTGGCGTTACTCAGGATGAAAACACAAGAGTGATGTGCCGGAAATAAAGGAAAGAGGGGGCGAGTGTGGTGTCAAACAATTTCATATTTCATAGATGAACACTCAGGCAGAAGGAACTTCATCAACGATCAAAGCAACAACGTAAATGGTAACCAAGCAGGCGTGAGGGCGTACATGCACACCCACACACACAAACGCATGCACACAAACCCACGCACAGGGTACATATGTATACACAAACACACACACACACACACACACGTATATGCACGCATGCACATTTGCCAATGTGTGTGCGAGCGTACGTGTGTTCGCACAAGCTTGTCTGTGTGAGCTTTCGATTACTATTAACACCTTGTTAATCTTAATCCATTTTGGTTTGATCCAATGTATGAAATGTTCATTGTGTTGCAACAGTGGTTTATAATTACTGACAATGACAGTTCTGGTTTGTATCAAATCGACAGTTGATTCAGTGTCCTGAATGCTGATGTCGGAGTTTTTTTGTTTTTTTTTTCAAAGAAAAAATGCATCCCATAAAAACATTCAATACAGAAGACCGTTCCATTCCCAAGACAAGAGACGAATAAATAAGTCACAACTGGTTTTTATTGCCCAATGACACATGAAAGACGACGTTGACTTCTTCAGATGGCTTGGCACCAAGAATGACGTCACTTCAAACTTGACACATTCCTCTGACCGATACTTTTCCGATATTTTCCGATACTTTCATTCCAATTAATATATTGTGCTCTGACCAAATCTGTATAACATAATGCTCAGTTATATTTAGAGCAGGAATATGCACCCAGGTGGAGTGATAATTTTGTAAAGAAAAAGTTAATAAAGACTGCTCCATGACCCTCTGACAGAATACTAATTACCAAAAGGTCGCAAATCGCGACGGAAAAGAAAGAAAACAAGGATCCTAAGGGGGAGACTTAAAGATAGACGTGCAGATCGATTCTATCATGGATTTATGTATAATTTTGTTTTCTCCTTTTATATATATATATATATAAATATATACATATATCTACATATATATACTGTGAGGCTGGTATCATTCCTTTTATTGCTGTTACAATCCTGAGCTTACAAGTGTGTAACCACCCGGAGACCAACCAAATGGACAAGTGTTCAATAAAGATATGAACAAAGTTACTGTGTGTTCTTTGACCTTCCCCAAAGGTATTTCGAGAACAAGATGGCTCATGTGTTCACTTGGCATGTGAAAAATATATGTCGTATTTACACTCTCCTGATACCCTACCCATCAACTCGCCCTCCTTTCAGTTTAGTTTCATTCAACGCTAACACGTCCACAGTTCTGCTCAAACATTTTATCAATCTCTCCTTTTATTCTCATCCGTGCCACATCCGCGCACATTTGATGTCGTAATTACAAAGGGTCTGGTTTGAATTCTCTGCCCAGACCTCCTTTTGCCTTGGTTTCTCGTAGGAGAAAAGTACAGAATGGGGACACGTCTTGTATACATATATAACAGACGAAAAGCAACCAAAATAAAGGAAAAGATGACTAGATACAACGAATTTATAATAGACAAAAAAAAAATAGTTCCTGCATCAAAGATTTCCAAATGCAGTCTAGAACAAAGTAGACGAGAATTCTCTCTTGCTCCGCCTCGGCATCATGAACAAATGCTTCCCCCTCCCCCTCCTCCTCCTCCCAAGGGGAATGACATGGCGACGCTCATTCCCGATCTCGACCCGATATCCGACCTCATTGTTCGGTGGTGCCGCGAGCTTTTTACACCTCTTGTTCGGCCCTGCTGCGACCATTAACCTCGACGTTCCTAATGTAAGGAGACTGAAGACACTGAGAGCCAGGACAACAATCTGGTAAGTTTTGTCTCTTGTATGAAGAGTCCATGGAGGAATTCCGATATTGTGATGCAACTTTGGGTATAGACTCGACCCAAAATTTAAGAAATTTTATAAAAACGCATTTTTTTTCTATTGCGTGCGTGTGTGTGTGTGTGTGTGTGTGTGTGTGTGTGTGTGTGTGTGTGTGTGTGTGTGTGTGTGTGTGTGTGTGTGTGTGTGGTGTGTGTGTGTGTGGTGTGTGTGGTGTGTGTGGTGTGTGTGGTGTGTGTGTGTGTGTGTGTGTGTGTGTGTGTGTGGTGTGTGTGTGGTGTGTGTGGTGTGTGTGTGTGTGTGTGTGTGTGGTGTGTGTGGTGTGTGTGGTGTGTGTGGTGTGTGTGTGTGTGTGTGTGTGTGTGTGTGTGTGTGTGTGTGTGTGTGTGTGTGTGTGTGTGTGTGTGTGTGTGTGTGTGTGCGTGCATGCGTGCGTGCATGTGTGCGTGCGTACGTATGTGCGCATGTATGTATATATGCTTGTATATGTGCACGTGTGAGCATGCGTGCGCACGCGTAAGTTTGTGTTTTTCGCCAGAGCTTTTCTGAAACGGAAGCCTGCTATCGTCTCGTGAAACCTGGCCAGAGTTGCATCGCTGAAGAGTGAGGGGAACCGGAGACAGACGGAAAATAAAACTACCTGACGTTATGATCAGCAGAGGCAACAGCAGGGAGCCAGAGACCTCGGCGCCACCGGCAACGGTGACTCTCCTCGTCCACGACTCTCGCATTTATTATTTCTGTGCTGGACGTACGTGTGTATTTACCTAGTTGTATTTACCTAGTTGTATTTTACGGGAAGGGGAGCTATGCTCGTGATGTCCCGTTTTCGTATCTCATTTTATCTAAACTATTTTTAAATTCATGTATTGTTTTTGCACACACCATTTTCTCATCTAACTTGTTCCAACTGTCTATTACTCTGTGAGGAAAGCTGTTCTTTTTCACATCTCTTCTATAGCTGTCTTTTTTTATTTTCTTTCCATGTCCTCTTGTATTTCTGTCATCCCATTTTATCAGATTCTCTCTATCAGTAATTTCTATGCCTTTCATGATTCTGTAAATAGCTATCAAATCTCCTCTCTCTCTTCTTTGCTCTAGTGTCTGTAGTTCAAGTTTTGCTAGTCTCTCTTCATATGATAGTTTTGAGAGTGTTGGTGCCAATTTTGTAATTGCTCTTTGTATTCTTTCAAGTTTTTTTATGCATTTTTTTGCACTTGGTGACCATATCGTTGCTGCATATTCCAATCTTGGTCTTATCAGAGTGATTAGAATTTTCTTCACCATTTCTTCATCCAGGTATGTAAATGCCACTTTGATTGTTCTTATTAAATTATAGGTTTCTCCAAAAATCTTATTTATATGTTTTTCAGGTGACATATTATTCATAATAATGACTCCCAGGTCCTTTTCATTTTCTACTTTTTTTATTCCATCTTCTCCCAATTTATACGATCCTGTTATTCTGTTTTTACTTTTTCCAAATTCCATTATACTACACTTTTTTGTATTGAACTCCATCTCCCACTTCCTACTCCATTCCTGTACTATATTTAGATATCTTTGTAGTGATTCACAATCTTCTTCCGTGTTCACTTTTTTCAATAGTTTTGCATCATCTGCAAAAAAGCTCATATAGCTTTCAATTCCTTCATCCATATCATTAATATATATAGCAAACATTATTGGGGCCAGAACTGTTCCTTGTGGAACACCGCTTATTACTTCATCCCATTTTGAGTGTTGATCTCTTATCACTACTCTCATTTTTCTTTCTTGCAAAAAGTCTTCCATCCAATTTAGCAGTTTGCCCTGTATTCCTCCTTCAGTTTCTAATTTCTTAAGCAATTTCTTATGTGGTACTTTGTCAAAAGCTTTTTTTAGGTCTAGAAATGCACAATCAGCCCATCCATCTCTTTCTTGTATTATATCTATTAGTCTTGAATAGAAACATATTAAATTGGTGACGCATGATCGTCCTTGTCTGAATCCAAATTGCCTTGGATTGAGCACATTGTTTTTTTTTTATTTCTAAATATTTTACCCATCTATTTTTGAAAATTCTTTCACAAATTTTTGCTATTGTACTTGTTAGAGAGACTGGCCTATAGTTGTTAGGGTCTTCTTTATTTCCTCCTTTATATATAGGTACTATATTTGCTTTTTTCCAATCTTCTGGAACTTTACCTTCTTTCAAGGAACTGTTTATTATGCTATGTATTATGTCTGCTAGTTCATTCCTGCATTCTTTCAAAATCCAGTTTGCTATTTCATCTGGTCCATGTGATTTTCTGACATCAAGATTACTCAAGTGGTTCAATATTTCATTCTTTGTTACTTCTATTTCTTCCATAGGGGGGACTTTCTCTTTCCATTCGATCTCTTCAGGTTGTATGTTCTCCCTTGTAAACACCGATTTAAAATGTTTGTTCATAATTTCCGCCATTTCAATTTCCTCTGTGTATTCAACTCCTCCTTGTCTTAATTTCTCCAAATCTTGTTTGTTTTTCAGTTTGTTGTTTACAAATATGTAGAATAGTTTTGGTTGATCTTTACATTTTTCTATGACATCTTTTTCATATTTTCTCTTTTCCTCTCTGCACGCTTGTACATATTCATTTCTATAACAAGTATATATTTTCCATTTTTCTGGTCTTTTTTTCTTCAATTTGGTCCAAGCTTTGTCTCTTTTATCTTTTATCTCCCTACAACTTTTGTTGTACCAGCATTTTACATATTCTTTTTCTTGTTTTTGTCTTGGGACATACTTTTCTACTCCTTTTTTATAGATTCTTGTCAAAATATTCCATTTCTCTTCTACTGTTGTATCTTCTTTGTGTATTCTTTCCCAGTTTTCATTTTGAAACAACTCTTATTTTATCAAAATTTGTTTTTTCATACATCAATCTTCCTTTTCTATATTGTTCATTTCTTTTCATGTATTTTTTCTCATTTAGTTCTAGTTCTATCAATATATGGTCACTTTTGCATATTGGTGCCTGGTATATCTTTTCCACTATTTTAGGTTCTGATGTGATTACTAGGTCTAGTCTCGATGGTTCTTCTTCATTTCTATACCTAGTGTTCTCTTGGATCCATTGTGTCATTGTGTGGTCAATAATCATCTCAAGTAGAACACTTCCCCATGAGTCTTCTCCACCCTTTACGGTCATCTCTTCCCAGCATATTTCTTTGCAATTATAGTCGCCCATCATAACTATTCTTCCTCCATCTTCCATTATCTCGTTTAGTGTTACTCTTGTGTCTTCTAACATGCTTTTATGTTCATTCTCTTCCCATGAGGCTGTTTTTGGGGGCACGTAGTTTATTACAAACTTTCTGCTCTTCTTATCTCTATCTTCTACTTCTATCATTATCATCTCTACTCTATTGTTCCCATATGTGACTCTCTTCACGTTTATATCCTTCTTAGTCAGGAACATAACTCCACCCCTTGTTTTATCTTTCTGTTTCTAATCCAATAATTATATGCATTGTGTCCTATGCTGTTGGGTGGTAGTGGGCCTTTTAATTTTGTCTCAACAATTCCCATTATGTCCGGATCTTTTTCTTTCAGATATTTGTTCAGTTCATTCAGTCCTGTTATTAATCCATCTATATTTGTGTAGGATACTCTTAACTTTCTGTTATTTCCATTGTATTCTCTGTTTCTTTTGTGTTTCTCTCTTTTATGTTCCATTTCTTCAGTTTCATATTCACTACTCTCCAGTAGAATTCTTGTTTTTCTGTCTCCATTCTGGCCTCGTTTTTGTTTTTTTCTTTTTTCATGTCTATTCCTTATTTCCTCCTCTCTTTCCTCTTTATTCATTTCCCTTTTTATCCATACCTTTTTATATTGTTCACTTGTTGCTAGTTTCCCTGTTTTGGATAAGATATTCTCAGCCGTAGTTTGTGACCTGAATTTAATCTTAATTGGTCTGGTTTTGTCTGTACTATATTTCCCGAGCCTGAATTTCTCTTCGATTTGTTTCATTATTTCTGGTTCATCTTCCTGAACTAATTCTAGTAAATTTCTTACTTTTTCATTTTCCTCTTTGATTCTTGTGGTTCTATCTGGGTTATGTTTCTCTTCCATTCCTAATATAATTATACATTTCTTTCTGTCTGCTAAGTCTCTTACTATATTCTCCTTCTGTCTCATCACTTTAATAACTGAGTCTTCAGTTTGTTCATTCATTTGCTGTCTGATTATGTCAGTGAATGCAACTTTGCTATTTTCTTGGATTTTTTTCCAACCCTCCTTGTTCTCCTTATTATTCTCCTTTAAGACTTTATTCTCTTCTTTTACTTCTTTTAACTGTTTTTTTTTTAAATTCTTCAATTTCCTTAGTTAAGTTTTTGTTCGCCTTCTCTAGTTCTTCCAATTTTTCAACTCTTTGCACAATGTTGTTAACGTGACCGAACCTAAATTCCCAGTGCTCGATCATCTTATCGAGTTTCTCTTCTAGTCTTGTTAATCGGGGGGGGGGGGGGGAGAGGTGTTGTGTCCCCCCCCCACCCTCTTTAAATACCTGGAAAATATTCTCATCATCTTCTACTGTATTGCTCTTATCTATACTTCTAATCTTTACATTTTTGTTAGACATTTCATCATCGCTAAATTGGTCCGGACCTCGTTTGTTTAGATTTCGTCTGCCTGCCTGGGCCAAGTCCTCACCTTCCTCATTTCCTTCCATTTCCCTCAGTAATCCCTCCCCTTCTCCTTTTTCCTTACTTTCCCTACACCACGAGCAATTTCCCCCCCCACCCTGTAAATACAATAGGTACTTCCTTTGCTTTGGGATCCACGAAATTTCACTTTTTCTTCAGAACGTCTTCTAAGCCGTCCGTTCGTTGAAGTGTGTGTGTGTGTGTGTGTGTGTGTGTGTGTGTGAGCGTGTGTGTGTATGTGTGTGTGTGTGTGTGTGTACGCACGCGCGTTTGTACATGCGAGTTTGTGCATGTGATTTTGTGCATGTTATTTCGTGCATGTGATTTCATGCATGCAAGTTTGTGCATGTAAGTTTGCAAAGTGCGTTTTTGTACACGTGTTCGTGTGTATGTGTGTATTTGTGGGCATGTGTGTATTTGTGGGCATGTGTGTTCGTGTGCATGTGTAGGTGTGTGTTCGTGTGTGTGTGTTTGTGTTTGTGTGTTCGTGTGTGTGTGTTCGTGTGTGTGTGTTCGTGTGTGTGTGTGTGTGTTTGTGTGTTCGTGTGTGTGTGTTCGTGTGTGTGTGTTCGTGTGTGTGTGTGCGTTTGTGTTTGTGTTCGTGTGTGTGTGTTCGTGTGTGTGTGTGTTTGTGTTTGTGTTCGTGTGTGTGTGTTCGTGTGTGTGTGTGTGTTTGTGTTTGTGTTCGTGTGTGTGTGTTCGTGTGTGTGTGTGTTTGTGTTCGTGTGTGTGTGTGTGTGTGTGTGTGTGTGTGTGTGTGTGTGTGTGTGTGTGTGTGTGTGTGTGTGTGTGTGTGTGTGTGTGTGTGTGTGTGTGTGTGTGTGTGTGTGTGTGTGTGTCTGTGTGTGTGTGTGTCTGTGTGTGTGTCTGTGTGTGTGTGTTCGCGTGTGTGGTCGTGTGTGTGTGTGTTTACACGTGCGTGTGTGTGTGTGTGTGTGTTTACACGTGCGTGTGTACACGTGTGTGTGTGTGTGTGTGTGTTTACACGTGCGTGTGTACACGTGTGTGTGTGTGTGTGTGTGTACACGTGTGTATGTGTTTACACGTGCGTGTGTACACGTCCGTGTGTACGCGCGCGCGCGCGCGTGTGTGTGTGTGTGTGTGTGTGTGTGTGTGTGTGTGTGTGTGTGTGTGTGTGTGTGTGTGTATACACCTGTGTGTGTGTGTGTGTGTACACCTGTGTGCGTGTACACCTGTGTGCTTATACACCTGTGTGCGTGTTCACCTGTGTGTGCGTGCACCTGTGTGCGTGCACCTGTGTGTGCGTGCACCTGTGTGTCCGTGCACCTGTGTGTGCGTGCACCTGTGTGTGCGTGCACCTGAGTGTCCGTGCACATGTGTGTGCGTGCACCTGTGTGTGCGTGCACCTGTGTGTGCGTGCACATGTGTGTGCGTTCACATGTGTGTGCGTGCACATGTGTGTGCGTGCACATGTGTGTGCGTGCACATGTGTGTGCGTGCACATGTGTGTGCGTGCACATGTGTGTGCGTGCACATGTGTGTGCGTGCACATGTGTGTGCGTGCACATGTGTGTGCGTGCACCTGTGTGTGCGTGCACCTGTGTGTGCGTGCACCTGTGTTTGCGTGCACCTGTGTTTGCGTACACCTGTGTTTGCGTACACCTGTGTTTGTGTACACCTGTGTTTGTGTATATGTATGTGTATGTACATGTGTTTGTGTTTATGCCCGTGTTCGGGAACATGATCGTGTTCGTGTGCATGCACGTGTGCATGCATGTGCGTGCGTGCATGTGTGCATGTGTACGTGTGTGTGCGTGCATGTGTGTACCTGCGCGTGTGCGTGCGTGTGTGTCCGTGCACGTTTGTGCATGCATATGAAATTCTGCGTGCACGTGTGCGCGAGTACGTGTGCATGTATGCGTGTCTGCGTCCATGTGTGTTTGTGCGTACACCTGTTTGTGCGTGCGTGCGTGCTTGTGCATGCACGTCTTTATGCGTGCACGTGTGTGCGTGCGTGTGTGCGTGCGCGCGTGCGTGTGCATGCACGTCTTTATGCGTGCACGTGTGCGTGTGCATATGTGCGTGAGTGTGTGTGCGTGTGTGTGCGCGCGCGTGCGTGTTTGTGCTTGCACGTCTTTATGCGTTCACGTGTGTGTACGTGCATGTGTGCGTGTGCGTGTGTGTGTGTGTGTGTGTGTGTGTGTGTGTGTGTGTGTGTGTGTGTGTGTGTGTGTGTACGTGTGTGCTTGTATGTATATATGCGTGTGCGTGTGTGTATGTGTGTGTGTATGTGTGTGTGTGTGTATTTACCTAGTTGTATTTTACGGGAAGGGGAGCTATGCTCGTGGTGTCCCGTCTTCATATCTCATTTTATATAGACTGTGTGCGCGCGCGTTTGTGTGCGTGTGCATATGTGTGTGTGCACGTGTTTGTGCGTGCGTGTGCTTGTGTGAGTGCCTGCGTGTATGCTTGTGCGTGCATGTGAACTTGTGCGTGCACGTGTTTGTGCATCCGCTTGCGTGCATGCACGTGTGTGTGCATCCGCTTGCGTGCATGCAAGTGTGTGTGTGTGTGTGTGTGTGTGTGTGTGTGTGTGTGTGTGTGTGTGTGTGTGTGTGTGTGTGTGTGTGTGTGTGTGTGTGTGTGTGTGTGTGTGTGTGTGTGTGTGTGTGTGTGTGTGTGTGTGTGTGTGTGTGTGTGTGTGTGTGTGCATGTATCTGTGCGTGCGTGTGTATGTGTGCATGTATCTGTGCAAGCATGTGTCCTTGTGGATGCACGTGTATTCATACTCCTGTGTGGGCGTGTGTGTGGGTGTGGGTGTGTGTAGGCGTGCGCGTGTGTGGGTGTGCTTGCGTGTGTGGGTGTGCTTGCGTGTGTGGGTGTGCTTGCGTGTGTGGGTGTGCTTGCGTGTGTGGGTGTGCTTGCGTGTGTGGGTGTGCTTGCGTGCCTGGATCGTTTACGTTTTGCATTGTTGACGATCGTGGTGCATTGCCTAGGATTGGCAATTTCCTTTTCCATTTCATTTTACTTGGCAACTTATTTACGCAGCTATTTATCTTTCTCTCTTTATACATTCATTAGTTTCTTATTTATTCACTTGTTCATTCATTTCTTTATTCAAAGTCTTTACTAATACGACCCGAGGCTCTACAAAGGAAAACAATGGTCATTCCTTATTTCAGTATTAAGACAACATTCTTTCGAAAGGCAAGGGTACCATAACATGCCTGGTACATTACCAATTCCCTTCAAATACCATATTCCATTAAGTACATATCACTCTTTTTCCTCCTCTTCATTTGAAGAAGATGAAAAAAAAAACATTCGAGTTTGACAAGAAGTAAATCTCTGCCTCTGTTCTTACTCGCGCTACCAGTCTTTTGGACCTCACGAGATGTAGTTTCCAGCGTTCCTGGAAACTAAGTCCCTCCGTGAGTCTGTGCGCCACGTAATTACGCCTTCGTTGACAATTTGCTCCTCCTCGATCTTCCAGAAGATCCACGAGCGAAGCCGCATAGGAAACGTCACTCGAGCAGAAGAACGATATTGAATAACTAAATTCCAGCGTCTGGTTATACGTGTACATAATGCCATTGATGGTACAATACCCGACAGCTCTACCCATCTGGAGTTCATTGCCCGACTGATCGTTATACTTTTGTTATTTTTCGAGTCTGAATCCAAACTTCAATTCCTTTACCTTCGATGACGTGCGATCGAGAATATCTCGCTTTTTGCGACGATGACAGGGTAAGTCGGAGGCAAGGGGAGAAGGGGCAGAAGAACAGACAATGGAAACCAGACCATCGAGACAGCAGGCAAGCAGGCACAGAAAGGAGATAAACGAAGGAAGAAAGATGGTGGGCAAGAGAAGGGGGAAGACCGAAGAAAGGGGTGGAGAAAGGAGGGAAGGAAATAGAAAGAGAGAACGAAGGTACGAGATAGTGAATGAGTGAGTGAGTGAGTGAGTGAGTGAGTGAGTGAGTGAGTGAGTGAGTGAGTGAGTGAGTGAGTGAGTGAGTGAGTGAGTGAGGTAGTGAGTGAGGTAGTGAGTGGGTGAGGCAAGGAGAGTCAGTGAGTCAATGAGTCAGTCAAAGAGTCGGTATATATATGGGACGGAGAGAAGTCCAGTAGGAAGGAAGATCTGAAACAATTTCTGGGGAAAGAGTATACAAGACAAGAAAACCTTGGCAGACTGTCAAGTAGATTATGTCACGTCTTACACAAAGAGGGGCCAGAAATGGTGCCCCTGCAAAACGGACGTCAGATAGGAACATCTCCCCGATGTTTGTCTTCAAATCTCATCAACACCCTCACCTCCTTCTGGAAGCCTCCAAGGAGGTGGTACTCTGTCTCTGTCCTCCAGCTCCAACTTTCTTTCCCCTCCCTCCCTCCCTCCCTCTCTCTCTCTCTCCTTTCCCCTCCCCCCTCTCTCTCCTTTCCCCTCCCTCCCTCTCTCTCCTTTCCCCTCCCTCCCTCTCTCTCCTTTCCCCTCCCTCCCTCTCTCTCCTTTCCCCTCCCTCCCCCCCTCTCTCTCTCTCTCTCTCTCTCCTTTCCCCTCCCTCCCTCTCTCTCCTTTCCCCTCCCTCCCTCTCTCTCCTTTCCCCTCCCTCCCTCTCTCTCCTTTCCCCTCCCTCCCTCTCTCTCCTTTCCCCTCCCTCCCTCTCTCTCCTTTCCCCTCCCTCCCTCTCTCTCTCTCCTTTCCCCTCTCTCTCTCTCCTTTCCCCTCCCTCCCTCCCCATCCTTCTCCCTCCCTCTCTCCTCCCCCCTCTCTCTCGCCCCCTCCCTCTCTCTCTCTCTCTTTCTCTTCCTCCCTCCCACCGCCACTACAGATAGGGACAGATGGGGCCAAACAGAAATAGAAAAAGAAGCAAGAGACAGTGACAGAATGAAAGTATTCCAAAGAGACATAGAGACAGAGCCGGAAATGGGGGAAGGGAGGGGAGGAGAGGGAAGGGTTCTGCAGACTTTATCTCGTGGCACTTCGCAAAGCCTCGACGTCGTGTGCAAGAACCCTCCTTCTTCGTGACTCCTCCCCCAGCTGCTGTCTTCTTCCTCGCCCCACCTGGCGCCCCTTCCTCGCTCGCCCACGCCATCTTCGTCCACTGCTCTCTCCTCGATCCCTCCTGGAGGGGGGCGAGCCGGAGAAGAAAGTCCTCAGAGGCAGGACTCCATCCCGCTGATCCAATTCCTCGTGCGACTCGATCTATTTACGTCATCGGAATTGCGTAGCCGATCGACCGCCGAAGACAGACTGAGGCTACTAACTCCCCCTGCCCCCCCCCTGCCCCCTTTTTTTATTTTATATTTTTCTTACTTTTTTCTTTTTCTTTTTCTTTTTTCATCTTCGCAGACACTCAAGCCTCTTCCCTTCCCACTTACGGTCTTCTTTCCAATGCGAATCGTCATCTGCCCCGTTTCGTCTCTTCATCCAATCTCCTACGTTCGCGTATACAACACCATAACCGCCTTTCACACGACAGCGGCGCGTGGCGGTTGTCCTCAAGGATAGAAGCGCTGGTAAACTTCAGCCCATAACATACTATAATGTTAGTGCACTAATGCATATCCTCGCGAAATGTATAGAAAAAAATCACACTTGTTCAAGAAAACCTAAATGGTCAACCATACTCAAATCCACATACACGCTCACACGTACACGCGCGCACACACAGAAGTAAAGGAACTTGTTACAGAAAGTTTACATACCGACAAAGGAAAGGAAAGACAAAACTAGGAATAGCAGACAATCATGCAAGTCTATCAGAGACGATTTTCAGAGAAACAAGAAATGTACAGTCGAGAATAAAAGAATGATTGAAAGAAATTTGAAAATGGAGTTGCACTGAAACAGAAGGAAAAAGAATTACGACAGTTTTTCTGCATATTACGGACTTGTTCACCAAACAAAATACAATGAATGACAAAACGGGAGGATATATGAAGAAGAGACGCGAGAAATTTCAATGACTTCAAGCCCACAGCCCAACTGTAGCCGGCAACGGTCCCACGTCTATCCTATAGATCTCGCATAAGAAATGTTTGCATATTGTTGGTGATATAAGGGGAGCAGTCGCCGGTTGGGGTTAAATAAGAATGAACGTGGACAAATACTGGGACAAAAAAATATATATGATATACATATACATATATATATAATTGTATATATCATATACATATATATATACATAAAATTATATATATACATATATAAAATTATATATATACATATATAAAATTATATACACAAAATTATATATACACATATAAAATTGTATACACATATACATATGTATATGTATATATATCATATACATATATGTATATATCATATACATATATATATGTATATCATATACATATATGTATATATCATATACATATATATATATATATGTATATATATCATATACATATATATATATATACATATATCATATACATATGTATATATATATATACATATATATATAATACATAATATATTATATACATATATAAATACATAATATACATAATATATCATACATATATATATATATATATATATATATATATATATAATATCATATACATATATACATATATCATATACATATACATATCATATAAATATATATATATGTATATATATATCATATACATATATATATATATA
>NC_134818.1:7441869-7446869 GCF_046742065.1 Oratosquilla oratoria
AAGAGCAAGCACAAGAGCAAGAACAAGAAGAACAAGAACAGGATATAAGATAGAAAAAGATAAAAAAGGAAAGAAAATACGAAATAAAAAAATTAATAAAAAAGGAGAGACAGGAAAAAAGGAAAGACAGAAGGAAAAAAATTGTTCGTAGCTGGTGCAAAACTAATTCCACTGTACTTTCACAAATCCTCATCACGGCACACATACAAACGAAACCATAAATACACTCAACTCGTAATCATGTAACATTCATTTAAAACTTACTCAAAAATATACTGTATATACACACACACTCAACCACCCAGCCACACACACACACACGTACACACACACACGCACACAAACACACACACGTGTATACACACACAAACACACACGCACACGTGTACACACACACACGCACACGTGTATACACACACACACACACACGTGTGTACACACACACACACACACACGTGTGTATACACACACACACACACACACACACACACACGTGGACGTGTACACACACACACACACGTGTGTACACACACACACACACACACACGTGTGTACACACACACACACACGTGTGTACACACACACACACACACACACACGTGTGTACACACACACACACACACACACACACACACACACACACACACACACACACACACACACACACACACACACACACACACACACACACCACGTATTCACTACGCATCCATATGTTATGTGCTGGACATCCGTCATCCATCTATTCACTCATCCATCCATCCACCCATACTCTACAAAAAGCACACACTAAATACAGAAAATGGAGAGAAGGCCTCGTCAGGCTTCCCTCAATTTCTGGTCGCCAATTTGCCCTCCACCATTGGCCCAGGCCCGTCGCCCTGGGTGCTGGGCTCCTATCCTCGACTCCTCGACTCCCAGACTAATTGCTTTTAATCGTTCTCACTCACTAAGCCTTAACCCCCTATTGCACTTGTGCTGCCACCACCCAAACCCACCCCCGAATCTCACCTTCGCCTCCATCCCTAACCTTCCATCCCCTTCGGCAATCTTCCCGAGAGAGGTGGGTAGAGAGATAGAGACAGATGGAGAAACAGTGACGGAGTAATGGAAAGAGAGAGAGAGAGAGAGAGAGAGAGAGAGAGAGAGAGAGAGAGAGAGAGAGAGAGAGAGAGAGAGAGAGAGAGAGAAAGAAGGGGTGAAAAGAATGACAGGCAGAGACAGAGGTAGAAACAGAGACAGACAGAGAGAGAGAGAGAGACAGCAGCGGAGACACAGAAACAAAGAGACAAAGACAGACAGAGATAGAGAGGCAGAGAGAGATGGAGAAACAGAGAGGCTGAGGCAGAGAGACAGCCAGCCAGATAGAACGCATTCGCAAGTTCATGTCTGAATGATGATCGCCCCCCCCCACCTCCAAACCAACAAGTTCTGACGCTCCATCTTGCTTAAGCGACAATGGCACTGCCTGGCTCCAAACCCACTCGAGGCCTGATCCTCGAGGTACAGCTGTCTGTCACATCGCCAACAATACCTCCGACCTGACTTCGGCCGAAATGAAGAGAAGTGCCGGTTCCGGCAGCCTAGCTGAACTCCAAAGGGGGAGGGGGGAGGGGAGGGGGGAGGGTGAAGAGGGGAATGGGGGATGGGGAAGAGGGGATGGGGGACAGGAAAAGGCGGAAGAGGGGATGAGGAAGGCGGAAGAGAGGATGGGGAAAGCAGAGGAGAGGATGGGGGGCGAAAGAAGGAAGGGGGAAGGCGAAAGAGAGAAGGACGAAGGGGGAAAAGGGAAGGGTGAAGGCGGAAAAGGGAAGGGGGAAGGCGGAAAAGGGAAGGGGGAGGCGGAAAAGGGAAGTGGGGAGGCGGAAAAGGGAAGGGGGATGGCGGAAGGCTGAAGAGACGTGCAAAGCGGAGCATCAACAGTCGTTCGTCATTAAACAGACGGGGAATGGATAGTGGCAGAGGGCGGGGAATAGAGGGGAACGGGGGGTGGGGGCTGGCTGGGAAGGGGAAAAGGGGAAACAGGGAAATTGAGGAACGGAACGGAACGGAACAGAACCGGATAGAACCTCAGCTCGACGGGTGTCCTTAGTGTGGTAGTAGAGAGTAGAGAGAAGACAGAAAAGAGCAGAGAGAAAAGGGAAGAGAGAGGGGAGAGAAATAGAAGAGAGGAGAGTAGAGATAGAAAAGAGAAGAGTAGAGAGGGAAGAGCAGAGAGAGCGATAGAAGAGAGTAGAGAAAAGAGAAAAGAGTCACGAGTAGAGAGAAGAGAGAGAAGAGAAGGGTAGAGAGTAGAGAAAAGGAGAGAAAACATAGAAGAGAGTAGAGAGAGAGACAGAGAGACAGAGAGAAAGAGAGAGAGAGACAGCGAGGCAGAGAGAAAGCAAGACAGAGACGGAGAGAGAGACAGAGACACTGGAAGAGAGAGAGAGAGAGAGAGAGAGAGAGAGAGAGAGAGAGAGAGAGAGAGAGAGAGAGAGAGAGAGAGAGAGAGAGAGAGAGAGAGAGAGAGAGAGAGAGAGAGACGGAGAGAGAGAGAGACGGAGAGAGAGAGAGACGGAGAGAGAGAGAGACAGGCGGAGACAGAGTGAAAGAGAGAGTCGCTAACTAACGACAAGTCAGACACTCCGGCTACTGCGCTTGAGTCCTCACATTCCTTCGATGGACGCTGAAGACATCAGAAACTTGGTCCTTCACCCCCTCCCTCCTCCACTCCCCCCCCATTCAACCCCTCCCCTCTTCAACCTCACCCTCGAACCACCTTAGCGGCATCCGTCGCTCGCTCCTGCACTTGCACACGTACACACACACACACACACGCACGTACACACACGTACACGCACGCACACACACACACACACACACACACACACACACACACACACACACACACACACACACACAACGTACACACACGTAAACGCACACACACACGCACACGCACACACGATACTGAGAGAAATGTCAAACATAACCAACGGATAAAAACAAGAGATACCTGACACCAGGAGGCGTTCATCTCGAACCAAACAAATTTTGCTCTAGATGCACACAGCCTGGACAACTGACCATCACCAGTAACTGTTAGGTTTGATCCATTAATGGAGAGAAGAGATCTTGCGATTCAGGAGGGAGGGAGGAGAGGGTCAAGCAACTTTAACAAGATCAAACGTGTAAAGAACAGTTTTCTTTATATTCGAACTTCGAAGCTTGGCAGATTGTAAGGGGAGATGGCAGGCGGAACTTTAGAGTAGGGGATATAGACGGAGCGGTAATAGATAGTGTCGACTAGTGGTGGTGGGAGTGATGGTGTAGTGGGTGTGGGGGTGGTGGTGTGGTGGTGGCGACGTTGATGGCGGTGTTTACTATGATGGTAAGTACGATGACATGTACAATGGCAAGTGCGATGGCAAAATTATGGCAAATACGATGGCAAGAACGATGGCAAGTTGTGTGGTAAATACGATGGCAAGAACGATGGTAAGCGATGGTGGTGGTGATGGCGTTGATGGCGGTGTTTACTATGATGGTAAGAAAGATGCTAATTACAATGGCAAATACGATGGCAAGTACGATGGTAAATACGATGGCAAGAATTATAGTAAACACGACGGTAAGCACGATGGCAAGGACGACGGTGGCAAACGACACTATAATTATCAGGTGGTCATGAAAATAAAAAACAAAATTCCTCTTTTTGTGCACGTTTCCGATCTGCTAAACCATCTAGTGCAACAAGACTCTTTAGATGTCACAAGAATGACCCCAAGTCTGAAACTAACAAGACGTAAAAGAAAAAACGAAGTCAGATCGAAGCGACTGTGACTTTCAAGATCGTGAGACTCTTCGAACGACTCAAGAGGAGGAGGAGGAGGAAGAATCCCGAAGTGGCGGCCCCGCCAGGCAGGATCCGCAGTCACGCCCAAAATTGAGTTGCTCCCCTCTTCAGCACCTGCTCATCACTAGACAGGTGGAGGATAGAAGAAACTAACGGGAGAGGACGAGGACGGGAGAGGTGGGGAGGGGAAGAAAAGTGAAGGAAGAGGGGAGAAAGAGGATGAGAGGAAGAGGATGTGAGGAAGAAGATGTGAGAGGTGGGGAGGGAAGAGGAAGGGAGGAAGAGATCGGGAAAGGTGAGGAAGGGAGGGGGGAGGGGAGAGGTGAGGAGGGGAGAGGTGAGGAGGGGAGAGGTGGGGAGGGGAGAGGTGGGGAGGGGAGAGGTGGGGAGGGGAGAGGTGGGGAAGGGAGAGGTGGGGAGGGGAAAGGTGGGGAGGGAAGAGAGGAGGAGGGAGAGGTGGGGAGGGGGAGGTGGGGAGGGGAGAGGTGGGGAGGGGAGAGGTGGGGAGGGGAGAGGTGAGGAGGGGAGAGGTGGGGAGGGGAGAGGTGGGGAGGGGAGAGGTGGGGAGGGGAGAGGTGGGGAGGGGAGAGGTGGGGAGGGGAGAGGTGGGGAGGGGAGAGGTGGGGAGGGGAGAGGTGGGGAGGGGAGAGGTGGGGAGGGGAGAGGTGGGGAGGGGAGAGGTGGGGAGGGGAGAGGTGGGGAGGGGAGAGGAATAGGTTGTAAGATGGTGGAAGATAAGGGGAGGGAAATGGGAGGGGAAGTGAGGGGAGGAGTGGGACCTCGTTCAAAAGAGGGAGGGGGAAAAAGCAAACGAGAGAATGAAAACGAAAGAGGAGGCAAAAAGAAGAAAGGAGGAAGAGGAGGTAAATAGAAGGAGGGAGGACGAGAACCCGTGAGATAGGAGGCAAGAGGACACCAGAGAGGGGATGGGGGGATAAGCTCACAAGGGCCCAAGTTCCTGCATAGTCATCTCTAAGGATCTGAGGGGCATGGATGAAGTGTAGAGAAGTGCATGAAGATTCATAGAGATGGGATGGAGTTAACCGGGTGGAGAAAGCCAAGGTGGAGAAGACGTCAAGTGATGGGAGACAGACAAGGTCATACACGATGGGGTGGGGAGGAAGGAGGGGGTGGGGAGGAAGGAGGGGGTGGGGAGGAAGGG
>NC_134818.1:7454369-7464369 GCF_046742065.1 Oratosquilla oratoria
TTACCTATCCCAGAGTTGACACCTTGACGTGGTTGATAGGCTTGACAATTTTAATGACTACAAAAGCTATGTCGATAGAGAGAATCTCTGCAGGGTCACCCATATCGAACAGGTTTTGTAAGAAAGATCAGACAAAGAGCAGCTCACACGCACAGTCGCAGGACCCACTGCGAACTGGCACGTCCCTGATGGCGAACAAGGAAACTCCTCATAGATATATGGGGTACCGTCATAATGACGGCATGGACCTTTGGGCACCCTATGGATTAGGGCTTCACCGAATATAATGAATAAGGTGACACCAGAGAAATATCTCATCAGAAACCAGTTAGCACGGAGGCGAGATTACTTCCAACCCCCCTTTATAGCCAATATGAACAGCACAACCAAAACAAAACCGGGCGTTCCTGTTGGATCATCGTCTCCTAAAGGTCCAACCGCATTGCCTCGTGTGCTTACGGGCAGTGTGCCACCGAATGTGAGTAAGCACTGTCCAAACAGATCCAAGTCTTGGACATTAAACAACATGAAGAAAATGAAGATCTATACTTACAAAATAAGAAGTCTCTTAATATCACAGGCTGGAGAGTAAATATGGAAGAACTAGACTGAGCGAAGTTCGAAGAGCGGAAGAAAAGCTGATACAATTACAAGATGGTCACCACATGTTCTACTATAGAGGTAAGGACAAAGAAAGATCTAGTGGAGTAGGATTCTTGATAAACCGAGAGGTTGCTGGTAACGTAGTCAAATTCAGTAGTTTGTCAGACAGGGTAGCTTGGATTGTGATTAGGCTGTGTAAAAGGTACACTCTAAAAATAGTTCAGGTTTATGCACCAATTTCACAGAGTTCAGACGATGAAATTGAGTCGTTCTATGATGATTTAAGTCAGGTAATGGACAAAGAAAAAAGTAAGTACACGTTGGTAATAGGCGACTTTAATGCTAAAGTGGGGAAGAAGATGGGCGATGAGACGTGCATTGGTAAGTTTGGAGTAGGAAGTGGAATTGGGCAGGTAAGTTAGTGCGAACGACTGATGAGCGATGGAGCAAGTGTGTTACTGAGTGGACGCCGCGAGATGGGAAGCGTGGAAGAGGGAGACTAGACAGAAGGTGGAGAGACGAGATTGAGAAGTTTGCAGGAGTGACGTGGCAGAGGATGGCGCGGTCGTGTGAATCATGGAATGCTATGGAGGAGGCCTTTGTTCAGCAGTGGACTCAGGATGGCTGATTTGATTGATTGACTGATTGATATCATTTAAGCATAGCAAACTACTAGACAGGTAATTTATGAAGACAAAAGGCGAATGTTAAACGTAAAAGCAATAAGTAAGATACGGTTACCACGAAGTATAAAAATACTTTAGGGACTAAAGTCTGATTTTGTATCAAAGAATAGAACCAAAATTCGATTCCTAGGAAGTATCACAATCTTAAGAATAACTTCGTATTCATTTTACTTATCCATTTACCTCTTTATTCATCTACTGATCCATCTACTCGTTTCTCTATATTTATATGTCTATTCATTCATTCACTCGACACTCGCTCGCTCGTCCACTCGTCACTCGCTCGCTCGTTCTCTCGTCACTCGCTCGCTCGTTCTCTCGTCACTCGTTCGCTCGTCACTCGTTCGCTCGTCACTCGTTCGCTCGTCACTCGCTCGCTCGTTCACTCGCTCGCTCGTTCACTCGCCACTCGCTCACTAGTCACTCGTTTACTCACCCAATCATTTATTCACTCATCCACTAATTTACTCGTTTACTTATTCACTCACTCGTTCGCCTATTTTAAAGCCCCGCAGGCATGTTGGGGTCTGCTTTACCTGAGCACACCTCTCTTCCATACAAACGAACCCTTCCTGAGCTCTGAAGTACAGTTTTAACCGAAACCCAAAGTCCATGTTTTACACCCTCGGGGTTTTTTTGTTTTGTTTTTTTCTAACTTTTGCTCCGTGTTTTCCGCCACATAATGGTGATTACGACTTCTTAATGACTTCTTTTGTCTTTGGCACTCCTCCTCTAAGAAGCCATTCTTGGTTGGAGAAAGCTTCTGCAACAGTCTTCATTTTTTCACCATCCTTACCTGAAGGTCAAGTAACATTCTATGGACAACCTTCGACATTCTTTTCTTCTATTTTGTATATTTTTTCTTAAGTTCAGTTTATGAGTCATTAAAAATTCAAGACCCCGGCTAGAACACCTCTAGTAAAAATCTCTTTAATTTTTTCTCGGGTCGTTTTCATTCTAGAATGTTCCGTTTCTATCTGAATATTAACAATTTTGTTCGTAGTTTTTCCTACTCAAGCCTAAAGGCAAACTGAGACGCAGGTGACACAGGCGACGCAGCACAGAGCAAAGGCAGACTTCCTGTTGCTGAACTGAAGTATAGTTTGAACTCATCTTACTGGAAGTAGCCTATGTCAAGTAAGAAAACTTCAAACTTTACTTCAATTCAGCAACAGGAAGTCTGCCTTTGCTCTGTGCTGCTTCGCCTGTGTCGCCTGCGTCTCAGTTTGCACTTAGGCTGAGGCAGAACCAATGACAGGTATAGATCTGCATGTGATGATCCTGCAAGATGGACAACGAAGTTCCCCATATTCAGGTCCCGTGGACACCTTTATCGCCTCCATCAGGACGAGCAGCCCCGAGGGGCTGAGATTCGATCTCCGGACTGTGCCCCAAGATATCAGGGTTATGCGATGCCCCTCTAGTGGAAGACAGGCGATTTCATTCAGCCGAGGACAGGCACCTGAGGTAAAAGGGTGAAGAGCCCGTTTCCCTACACATGAATTTGATTCACTGGAAAACTCGCAATCTCACGGGAAGTAGCTACGGTCCAGAGTCGAAGTTATATACTCGACCTGTATAGCAATAAGCGAACACGCAAACACGTCAACCTGGGGAACATTATGCCCATCAGTTCCCGTCTAAACTTGGCATCTTTTGAAAACTTTCGACCGCAAACAAGCTTTGCCTTCGAGGCTGCTTCCCGTGCTGGGGGTGGGGGATGGGGGATGGATGGGGGTTGGAGGGGGGTGTTGGGTGGAGTGTGTGGGTGTTGGGTGGGGGTATTGGGTGGGGGGTGGTGTTGTTGGGTGGAGGTATTGGGTGGGGGTGGTGGTGTTGGGTGTTGGGTGGGGAGGAGTGTTGGTCAGAAGCCTTTTTTCAGCTTTGACGTCACTGGGACCCTCCGTGAGCGATGCTGACGACATGCCGTCGCCATCCGGACACTCGGAACACTATAAACGAAATTTATTGCTGGTTAACCACATTTACCGTTTCTTCTCCTTAGAGGCAACCATCACATAATATATATTTCTCCTTTGTTCGTTACCCTTTCCATTTCGGGCTCTCTTTAGATCCTGAATCTTTTTCGGAGGATTTGTGGTTTCATCTCTTATGTCTTGTAAGGCAACACCAGCCTGCTGACTTCTCCCTCACGGCCCCAATGCACCCGTCTCTCTCTCTCTCTCTCTCTCTCTCTCTCTCTCTCTCTCTCTCTCTCTCTTCTCTTTTCTCTCTCTCTCTCTTATTTAACAACTGTAGGCCGCCAACAATTTCAATCCGCCTTTGGCGTTCTCCCACTCCAGACTCAGATTCTTCGGTTACTCAAGGGCCTTTGAAAAGTTGTGATGGGACACCATGGCACAGTACGTCACACGTATATATCTAGATATACATGCATGTACGCTCACGCAAGCACACGTGCACACAGGCCGGTACGCACGCACTCAGGCGCACACATATGTATGCACACGCGCTCATACACGCACACGTACACACATGCACGAGCATACACGCGCACACCCACCCACACATGTACGCAAACAAATTAATAAATCAATAAACAATTGATAGATAAATATAAACAAGTAAACAGGTAAATAAACAAATAAATGAACAAACAAATGAATAAACAAGTAAATGAATAAACACAAGTAAATTAAAAACGATAAAACAATGAACAAATGAACAAAAACTAATAAACAAACAAAATAAACAAAAACAAATAAAATAACAATCTAGAAAATGTAAAGAAAATTAATTAATGAATAAATAGATAAACGAATGTATAGCGTGGCTATAAACAGAAATGGCCGAAATCTCTCAAAAGCTGCCCTCCGACAGCGAGAGTCCCCATCCCAAAGGCTCTTGTTCAACTCTCCAGTTGCACCAATGAAAGCAGACCTCGATCTTCATCCTCGTGACCAATTAAAAGCCATTGACTCCACCCCTCACACTCCCACTCCCACCCTCACACTCCCACTCTTCACGCGCCCTCTTCGCCTCCCCCCCCCATCAGCTAAGGCTCCCTTCCTATCACATTCACACACACTCGCACGCAGACGCACACACAGAGAAACAAGAGGGCATGAAAAGAAACTAAAAAAGGACACTTATAGAAGAGACCTGAAAAAGAATAGCTTCCCACATAGTGATTGATATCTGGAACAAACTGAACAGAGAAACAGTGAATGTCAAAACTATACACGATTTTAAGAATAAACTGGATGCGGAGAGATACGAAAACGGGTCACTTCGAGCATAGCTCTCGTCCCGGAAAATACAACTAGGTAAATACACACACACACACACACACAGTTCGAAGCTTTAGGATTAATTTAGATAAACACCTAACCAAGATGCTGTAATGCCTGCCATTTTATATTTGTTTGTTTGTTTGTTATTATTTGTCTGTTTATTATTATTTGCTTGATTTTCATTTATTATCATGTCAATTTATTATTTACTATTTACCCGTTTGTTTATTATTTAACTATACCTATACTATGTTTTTTTTTCACATCCGCCCTAGTTATGGATCAAAAGGTCTCCTGTTGGCATGCTCCTCCTTTGTAATCACACGTGCATGCGCGTGCGTGCACACACACACACACACACACACACACACACATTCAGGTAATCAAAGGAAAGGAAAATTTGGCGAGATACAGTAGACAAAAAGAAGCATATAGTAGTATTTGGTCTAAAAAAAAAACTAGTTAGATTTGTGAGACAAATAGAAAGAATTAGCAAGAGTTATTTTAAGAGTAGTACAAGATAAAGAGCAAGAATTAGAAAAGGAAATAGAGGAAGTGCATAGAATGGGAGTGTAGAAGGAAATCGACCCCTAAAGATCAAACTAAGGTCACAAAGGACAGCGGAAGAGATACTAGCAAGAACAGGTAAGTTAGGAAATACTGAGCACTATAATGAGGGGAAAATAGGAGAGAAAAAACTAAGAAGCGAAGCTAAAGGAGAAAAAAAAAGAGAAAAGAACAGATACCGAGAAAAATAACTTCTTTTTAGAGAGTGTAAGACACGAGACTGAGAAAATCGTATCTTCAAGTAAAGGAAACTAAAGGAACAAAGAACGAGATGGAGAGTGCAAAATTTTTAAAGTGGCTTATTCTAATATAAATGGTTTAATTTCAGGGTTAAATGAGCATAATGATTACTTGTCAGAAGCAAAAACAGACGTAATGGCAATTGTAGAGACAAAATCCAGGGACCCACCATCACCTAACAGTATTGGAAATGGGTAATATAATCACTGGCTTAGAAATAAAGAGGAAAAACAGGGTGGTGGAGTCATGTTCTTGGCTGAGAAAAAAATAAATGTGACGAAGGTTGCAAATTGAGGGAACAGTGTGGAAATGATCACGATAAAAGTTAAAGATAAGGACATGAAAAAGTGTTTGTGGTAATTTATGTGCCCCTAAAACGGATTCTTGGAGAGATTACTCTAAAATGTTAGAATATACAAGGATTTCATTAAATGGGGCGCTGAAAGATCAAGGAAACGTGATACTTATGGGAGGTTTTAACTGCAAAGAAATCTGTTGGGAAGAGATGACAGTGAAAGGTGGAGAGAAATTATGGGAAAAAGTATTACTTGACATGACTATGGAATATACAATGACATAATGGGTAAAGGAAAACACCAAATATAGAAATAATTAAGAACCGTCCTCCTCTTCCTCCTCCTTATCTTCCCCTCCTCCTCCTCTTGTCCACTTTCTACTCCTTTTCTAAACGCGAATCGTGTGGAGGAAAGCCTATAGCCTTCGTTAGTGCGTAATCAAATCTCTCCTTTCTCTTCTTCATTTTCTAAAGGCTCTCCTTGTTTCCCTTGATCCACAATTTCTACAAAATATTCGTTTTTTATTCTATGAAAGCGGGATCGTCATTCTCAACCTCCTCCTCTTCTTCTTCCTCCCAAGTAAATTTTATGACTCTTTGTATTCGGGTGTGGACTCTTGTTTGCAGTTTTCGTCTCTTCTACCAACTGGAAAGCAAAGAAGCAACTCCTCTCTGAATTTTATCAATTCCCTCTCCTTCCCTCTCTCTCTCGCCATCTCCCTCCCTCTCTCTCTCTCTCTCTCTCTCTCTCTCTCTCTCTCTCTCTCTCTCTCTCTCTCTCTCGCCATCTCTCTCGCCATCTCCCTCTCTCTCTCTCTCTCTCTCTCTCTCTCTCTCTCTCTCTCTCTCTCTCTCTCTCTCTCTCTCTCTCTCTCTCTCTCTCTCTCGCCATCTCTCTCTCTCTCTCTCGCCATCTCTCTCTCTCTCTCTCTCTCTCTCTCTCTCTCTCTCGCTCTCGCCATCTCTCTCTCTCGCTCTCGCCATCTCTCTCTCTCTCTCTCTCTCGCCATCTCTCTCTCTCTCTCGCTCTCGCCATCTCTCTCTCTCTCTCGCTCTCGCCATCTCTCTCTCTCTCTCTCTCTCTCTCTCTCGCCATCTCTCTCTCTCTCTCTCTCTCTCGCTCTCGCCATCTCTCTCTCTCTCTCGCTCTCGCCATCTCTCTCTCTCTCTCTCGCTCTCGCCATCTCTCTCTCTCTCGCTCTCGCCATCTCTCTCTCTCTCTCTCTCTCTCTCGCCATCTCTCTCTCTCTCTCTCTCTCTCTCGCTCTCGCCATCTCTCTCTCTCTCTCTCGCTCTCGCCATCTCTCTCTCTCTCTCGCTCTCGCCATTTCTCTCTCTCTCTCTCGCTCTCGCCATCTCTCTCTCTCTCTCTCTATCTCGCTCTCGCCATCTCTCTCTCTCTCTCTCTATCTCGCTCTCGCCATCTCTCTCTCTCTCTCTCGCTCTCGCCATCTCTCTCTCTCTCTCGCTCTCGCCATCTCTCTCTCTCTCTCGCTCTCGCCATCTCTCTCTCTCTCTCGCTCTCACCATCTCTCTCTCTCTCTCGCTCTCTCTCTCGCTCTCGCCATCTCTCTCTCTCTCTCTCGCTCTCGCCATCTCTCTCTCGCTCTCGCCATCTCTCTCTCTCTCTCTCTCTCTCTCTCTCTCTCGCTCTCGCCATCTCTCTCTCTCTCTCTCCCTCTCTCTCTCTCTCTCTCTCTCTCTCTCTCTCTCTCTCTCTCTCTCTCTCTCTCTCTCGCCATTCTCTCTCTCTCTCTCTCGCCATCTCTCTCTCTCTCTCGCCATCTCTCTCTCTCGCCATCTCTCTCTCGCTATCTCGCCATCTCTCTCTCGCTATCTCTCTCTCGCTATCTCTCTCTCGCTCTCGCTCTCGCCATCTCTCTCTCTCGCCATCTCTCTCTCTCGCCATCTCTCTCTTGCCATCTCTCTCTCGCTCTCTCTCTCTCTCTCTCGCCATCTCTCTCTCTCTCTCGCCATCTCTCTCTCTCTCGCCATCTCTCTCTCTCTCTCTCTCGCCATCTCTCTCTCTCTCTCTCTCGCCATCTCTCTCTCTCTCGCCATCTCTCTCTCTCTCTCTCGCCATCTCTCTCTCTCTCGCCATCTCTCTCTCTCTCGCCATCTCTCTCTCTCTCGCCATCTCTCTCTCTCTCGCCATCTCTCTCTCTCTCTCTCGCCATCTCTCTCTCTCTCGCCATCTCTCTCTCTCTCTCTCGCCATCTCTCTCTCTCTCTCTCGCCATCTCTCTCTCTCGCCATCTCTCTCTCTCGCCATCTCTCTCTCTCGCCATCTCTCTCTCTCGCCATCTCTCTCGCCATCTCTCTCTCTCTCGCCATCTCTCTCTCTCCCTCGCCATCTCTCTCTCTCTCGTCATCTCTCTCTCTCGTCATCTCTCTCTCTCGTCATCTCTCTCTCTCGTCATCTCTCTCTCTCGTCATCTCTCTCTCTCGTCATCTCTCTCTCTCGTCATCTCTCTCTCGTCATCTCTCTCTCGCCATCTCTCTCTCTCTCGCCATCTCTCTCTCTCTCGCCATCTCTCTCTCTCTCTCTCGTCATCTCTCTCTCGTTATCTCTCTCTCTCGCTATTTCTCTCTCTCTCGCCATTTCTCTCTCGCCATCTCTCTCTCGCTCTCATCTCTCTCTCGCTCTCGCCATCTCTCTCTCGCTCTCGCCATCTCTCTCTCACCATCTCTCTCTTACCATCTCTCTCTCACCATCTCTCTCGCTCTCGCCATCTCTCTCGCTCTCGCCATCTCTCTCTCGCTCTCGCCATCCTTCTCTCGCTCTCGCCATCCTTCTCTCGCTCTCGCTCTCGCCATCTCTCGCTCTCGCTCTCGCCATCTCTCTCTCGCTCTCGCCATCTCTCTCTCGCTCTCGCTCTCGCCATCTCTCTCTCGCTCTCGCCATCTCTCTCTCGCTCTCGCTCTCGCCATCTCTCGCTCTCGCCATCTCTCTCTCTCTCGCTCTCGCCATCTCTCTCTCGCTCTCGCCATCTCTCTCTCGCTCTCGCTCTCGCCATCTCTCGCTCTCGCCATCTCTCTCTCTCTCGCTCTCGCCATCTCTCTCTCGCTCTCACCATCTCTCTCTCGCTCTCGCCATCTCTCTCTCGCTCTCGCCATCTCTCTCTCGCTCTCGCCATCTCTCGCTCTCGCCATCTCACTCTCGCTCTCGCCATCTCTCTCTCACTCTCGCTCTCGCCATCTCGCTCTCGCCATCTCTCTCTCGCCATCTCTCTCTCGCCATTCTCTCTCGCCATCTCTCTCTCTCTCTCTCTCGCCATCTCTCTCTCGCTCTCGCCATCTCTCTCTCGCCATCTCTCTCTCGCCATCTCTCTCTCTCTCACACTCTCGCCATCTCTCTCTCTCTCGCTCTCGCCATCTCTCTCTCTCGCTCTCGCCATCTCTCTCTCTCTCTCTCGCTCTCGCCATCTCTCTCTCTCTCTCTCTCGCCATCTCTCTCTCTCTCTCGCTCTCGCCATCTCTCTCTCTCTCTCGCTCTCGCCATCTCTCTCTCTCTCTCGCTCTCGCCATCTCTCTCTCTCTCTCGCTCTCGCCATCTCTCTCTCTCTCGCTCTCGCCATCTCTCTCTCTCTCTCGCTCTCGCCATCTCTCTCTCTCTCGCTCTCGCCATCTCTCTCTCTCTCGCTCTCGCCATCTCTCTCTCTCTCTCTCGCTCTCGCCATATCTCTCTCTCTCGCTCTCATCTCTCTCTCGCCATCTCTCTCTCTCTCGCCATCTCTCTCTCTCGCTCTCGCCATCTCTCTCTCTCGCTCTCGCCATCTCTCTCGCTCTCGCCATCTCTCTCGCTCTCGCCATCTCTCTCTCTCGCTCTCGCCATCTCTCTCGCTCTCGACATCTCTCTCTCTCGCTCTCGCCATCTCTCTCTCTCGCTCTCGCCATCTCTCTCTCTCGCTCTCGCCATCTCTCTCTCTCGCTCTCGCCATCTCTCTCTCTCGCTCTCGCCATCTCTCTCTCTCGCTCTCGCCATCTCTCTCTCTCGCTCTCGCCATCTCTCTCTCTCGCTCTCGCCATCTCTCTCTCTCGCTCTCGCCATCTCTCTCTCTCGCTCTCGCCATCTCTCTCTCGCTCTCGCCATCTCTCTCTCTCGCTCTCGCCATCTCTCTCTCGCTCTCGCCATCTCTCTCGCTCTCGCCATCTCTCTCTCTCGCTCTCGCCATCTCTCTCGCTCTCGACATCTCTCTCTCTCGCTCTCGACATCTCTCTCTCTCGCTCTCGACATCTCTCTCGCTCTCGCCATCTCTCTCTCTCGCTCTCGCCATCTCTCTCTCGCTCTCGCCATCTCTCTCTCTCGCTCTCGCCATCTCTCTCGCTCTCGCCATCTCTCTCTCTCTCGTTCTC
>NC_134818.1:7474369-7501869 GCF_046742065.1 Oratosquilla oratoria
CCACTACTCCCACTCGTCCTCCAATCGCTGCAAAGCGAAAGAAGTATTAAAGCGTCTTAGGAGAGATGAAAATGAAAGAACGTGGGGGGACTACGACCCGGGACCTGGCGTTGAGGGGAGGGGGGCAAAGGTGGAAAGGGGGGAGAGGTGGAAGGGGGAGAAGGAGAGGTGGAAGGGGGAGGGGGAGAGGTGGAAGGGGGGAGGGGGAGAGGTGGAAGGGGGAGGGGAGAGGTGGAAGGGGGGAGGGGGAGAGGTGGAAGGGGGGAGGGGGAGAGGTGGAAGGGGAGGGGGAGAGGTGGAAGGAGGTGAAGGGAAGAGGTGGAGGGGGGAGGGGGAGAGGTGGAAGGGGGGGGGGGGGGGGGGGGGGGGGTGGGGGGGGAGAGTGGGAGGGGGGGAGAGGGGGGGGGGGGAGGGGGGAGGTGGGAAGGGAGTGGGTGGAAGGGGGAGGGAGAGGGGAAGGGGGGAGGGGGTGGGGCGAGAGGGGAGGGGGAGGGGGGGGGGGGGGGGAGGAGAGGTGGAAGGGAGGGGAGAGGTGGGATGGGAGGGAGAGTGGGAAGGGAGAGAGAGTGGGAAGGGAGAGAGAGTGGGAAGGGGGGAAGTGGGAAGGGGGGTGGGAAGGGAGAAAGAGTGGGAAGGGGGAGAGTGGGAGGGAGGGAGAGTGGGAAGGGAGGGAGAGTGGGAAGGGAGAGAGAGTGGGAAGGGAGGGAGAGTGGGAAGGGAGGGAGAGTGGGAAGGGAGGGAGAGTGGGAAGGGAGGGAGAGTGGGAAGGGAGGGAGAGTGGGAAGGGAGGGAGAGTGGGAAGGGAGGGAGAGTGGGAAGGGAGGGAGAGTGGGAAGGGAGGGAGTGTGGGAACGGGGGAAGGGAAGGGAGAGTGGGAAGGGAGGGAGAGTGGGAAGGGAGGGAGAGTGGGAAGGGAGGGAGAGTGGGAAGGGGGGAGAGTGGGAAGGGAGGGAGAGTGGGAAGGGGGGAGAGTGGGAAGGGGGAGAGTGGGAAGGGGGAGACTGGGAAGGGGAGAGTGGGAAGGGGGAGAGTGGGAAAGGGGGAGAGTGGGAAGGGAGGGAGAGTGGGAAGGGAGGGAGAGTGGGAAGGGAGGGAGAGTGGGAAGGGAGGGAGAGTGGGAAGGGAGGGAGAGTGGGAAGGGAGGGAGAGTGGGAAGGGAGGGAGAGTGGGAAGGGAGGGAGAGTGGGAAGGGAGGGAGAGTGGGAAGGGAGGGAGAGTGGGAAGGGAGGGAGAGTGGGAAGGGAGGGAGAGTGGGGAGGGAGGGAGAGTGGGAAGAGAGGGAGAGTGGGAAGGGAGGGAAGCATGAGGAACAGAGAAGATAGGATGGGAGGGTAAGGCTGGGGAAAGGAAGGGAAAAGATGACCAGGTTAGGGAGGGGAAGGGAGGGGAAGAAATGAGAGGAGAGGGAAGGGAAGGGAAGGGGAGTGGAGGGGAGAGGAAGGAAGGGCAGGGAAGGGAAGGAGAGGGGAAGGGAGTGACATATTGGGTAAAAGAATGGAGAAAGGAGACTGGGAGAGAAGGGAAGGGGTGAGACTGGAATGGGAGGACAAGAGTGAGAAGCGGACGAGGGAGGGAAGGAATGGGTCGAGTGGGACTGAGGAAAGCAGAAATGAACAGAGGAGGAATATACGGCAGGATTGTGTGTGTGTGTGTGGTGTGTGTGTGTGTGTGTGTGTGTGTGTGTGTGTGTGTGTGTGTGTGTGTGTGTGTGTGTGTGTGTGTGTGTGTGTGTGTGTGTGTGTGTGTGTGTGTGTGTGTTTTCTGTTGGTCTTTCGTCTTCGTGTCCCATCGTGGCGCGCTGAATTTCGAACAACTCTTCTCGTAACACTGTGAGCTCGAGTTAGATCCCCAATGGTTCATAATGACTGTCACTACTTAAGGCAGTCGATGCACAAAGGACAAAGGTGACTTATCACGGCCCAAGGTTGAGAACATCCTGCCGTATATTCCTCCACACTGTGTGTGTGAGTGTGTGTGTGTGTGTGTGTGTGTGTGTGTGTGTGTGTGTGTGTGTGTGTGTGTGTGTGTGTGTGTGTGTGTGTGTGTGTGTGTGTGTGTGTGTGTGTGTGTGTGTGTGTGTGTGTGTGTGTGTGTGTTTTATATTATATATATACACGTGTGTATATACACATGTATATACGTGAAACAAACGCGTAAAAATAGAAAATCTAAAATAAATTAATTTTGAGCAAGGGTGACCACAGAATAGGAAAATACCGTGTGTATTGTTTGGTTACGTTCACAAATAGTTTATGATAAAAAAAAATACAAAAAAAGACTACGTACATGTGCACACACGCACACTCACGCAACCACACTCACGCAACCACACTCACGCAATCACACGTTCACACATACACGCGCACGCAAAGCATACACACACACGCACACGCACACTCACGCGAGCGTGGGCCTAGTATAGGTTTTCCATACAAACAGTCTTGGCATTTTTCAAATGTAATTTCGCCGGTCCTGGACATCGAAGAGCGGGAGTACGATAAGTGGGAGTGAGGTATGCGGGACCATGACAAGTAGAATCCGGGAGGCGTTGGGGGGGGAGTAGACGTGGGAGTGTACAGGATGGTGTCCAAGGGATTGGAGTACAAGAGGACGGCTTTGGAGTAAGGGTGCAAGAAATTGGTTTCGTCCATTTGAATTAGAGTGAATTTCACAATGTAAACACTTTGTTTGTGGGACTAAATTCCAATGAGAGTGAGGAAGGCTTCAACTGTTTCTTCAGCAATAACCAGCGCTTCTATCCTTGAAGATAATATTACAGTCCAGAGGAGGGAAAGGAAATATTCAGGACGTCACAGTACAATAGTGACAATGACTGGGAACGTATAAAGATTATGATATCAGAAAGTATATAGCCAGTGTCCAAGTTTGTTGACAGTCTTGCAGTACCATTACCTGCCCAACTTTGCCTACCTACACTGTGTCACGGAATTTCATCACAGTGCCACTGAATTTCAGCACGGTGCCACTGAATTTCAGCACAGTGCCACTGAATTTCAGCACGGTGTCTCCGATTTTCAGTACAATGCCACTCAATTTCAGCAGAATTCCACTGAACGTCAGCAGTGTCACTGAATATCAGCGCAATGTCACTAACTTTCAGCACAGTGCCACTGAATTTTATCACCGTAAAACTGAATGTCAGCACAGTGTCACTAATTTTCAGCACACAGACTGATTTTCAAAACACCGGTACTGAATTTCAGCACAGTGGCACATATTTTGACACTGAATTTCATCACAATACCTCTGAATTTCAGCAGTGTCACTGTTTGCATGCCTCTGAAGGAATACGGTTTCTTCGTCTACATTCTTCATGTGTCGTCTTGGCACTACTAATGGCCTTGTCGGCGGCTGGGCGCCGGAAATGATTACATGGTTTACGTGTACAACCAGAATCCCCCACCTCCTTCCTTCCTCTCTCCCTCCAACTTCAAGAATCCTCCTCCACTCCTGCCTCCATCCCTCGTCCCTTTCTCATATCTCCCATATTTCCTCCCCTCTCCCCTTTTCCCTCTTCCTCCCTTTTTCTTTCCCCTTATCTCTCTTCCTTCCTCATAATATCTTTCCCTATTCTTCCTAACTCCTCACCCAATGTTTCTTTCCTCTTCCCTCTCTCTCTCTCTATCCCCCCCACTCCTTCCTCCTCACCCTTTCCCTCCTCCTCCTCCCTCTCCTTCCCTCCCCCTTTGTTCCCTCCCCTCCTTTCTTCCCTCTCTCCGCCACCTTCCTCCTCTTCTCTCATTTTCCCACTGATCAGCCACGTTCGTTTCGGCAACTTCTTTTCCTGTGATTAGCGTTCCGAGAATGGAAACAGGGCAGGTAACGAAGCTGGCGACTGCAAATGATAGAACTATGCATTTACTTCTGCTTTCTCCTTTCCGGTGACATGCAAATGTGGAACTCCTTAGAATACGTATAAATATAAATATATACGTATGTATGTGTGTATGTGTATATGTGTGTATATGTATATATGTACATATGTAGATACGTATATGTACATATATATACATATATGTATATATGTAGATATATGTTTATATGCATATATGTATATATACATATGTATATATATGTAGATATGTATATATATGCATATATGTATATACGCATATATGTATATGTATATATGTATATGTATGTATGTATATTTATACATGTCAGTCCTCCTTCGCTTTTTGGCTCCCAAGGAGAAGAGGGTGCATTCATTTCTCGTCCTCTTAATAAAAACTTCAAAGTTCTGCTTCGAAACCGGAGGCAAATGAAACTATTAGAAATCGACTTCGAACCCCGTTCATTCCCTCTTCTTTTTTTAGTCTCATCTCAGCTTTCCTCGGAAAATGTGCCTTGACCAATGAACAGTAACAGGCTGCCTCACTACGTGTCTTCTCGGTAAGGTTGGTAAGCGTGGATGACTGTCGTAAAGACCGTTAAACACTGGGCCAATCCTCCGTAACGGTTATAAATTTGAATAGCTGCAAGACGACATCGTGTACAATATTCTAGATAGCCACAAGAACAAATCAATAATATGCCCAATATTCGTATTATCTTAGGTTCTCTAAATTCGTCGTTCACTTTCTCAATATATGAAGCAAAGGTATTTCGACATTTTGGAGATTCGGGAAAAAAGGCGTTGTCACCGAAGTAGTTTCTACTCAAACGAACTCGCAACAGTTGACGAGAATTTGTCCAGTGTGACACACCGCGTCTCCATATGCCTCTAAATGTCCACGAATTGCGTACATTTAAGAGACCCTAGTGTCATAATTACTTATTAGCAAGGGTAATATTATCTATTAGTATTCATTACTATTACTGATTTATCATTATTATTTCATTACTGTATTTTTGGTATCTATCAGCCTGCGATCACAGACCTTCCCATAATAATAAATCGGAAAATACTTTCTAAAATATTTTTGTGAGATAATGTACATTTTTTTCACCTTTCGTTCTTTTGTTTTATCCTTTCCGTTGTATTACGGCCAGACGCAAGAGGGAACTGTATAAATGTATCTCAATAAAAGTAATTTTATTTTGCATGTAGCAGTTTCTCGGCAGCATCACAGTGTGCTCCTATGCACGGTAAAGATTTGATTTTATCATAACGAGTTACATTGAGTTACAATAAGTTATTTTCAAATTCCCAAATTGTATTACATTTCATTGCACTGGAAGTTAACGTTTTCTTTGCTGAAGACACGAATAGTGAAAATCCTTCTACTTCTAAATAAAATCTACCTTCTGAGGGTTTGAAACATTAGTATTCAATTCGAAAATATTTTCAATCTTTATATCAATTTCCTTTAGAATATTAAAGACTTGCATTAATTCCCTTCAGTCTCTTTTTATGTCTGGTAAGAGTTTTGGGACTCACTACAATATATCAATGTCTTAAACGAGATTTGTGGACTACACAGGAAGAGTATATCCAAGTGTAGGTGAACCAGTGAATTGGTTGACGAGAGTTACGTTTTTAAAGCCAGAAGATGGCGCTGCCAATCCCAGAATCCTATTTGCTTTCAAAGACAAATACGAAGATGCATTTTGGCCGTCGTTGATAATTACACCAAGAAACTCTAGATTCTCCACTTTGATTAAAGTTTTCCAAACAACTTGCAGACTTAACCCGTAATATCTCTACCAATGTGTACAACTTTACACTCGATTTGAATTTCGCTTACCGTTTTCGAGACTAATGTTTTAGTTTGTCTAAAGCTTGAACATCCACCTGATCGTTCAACTGATCATTTGCTATCCCGTAGAAAAAAGAAAACTTTAAAACTAATTGTACATCTGTTTACTTTCATTTCTCAAGAAATGATCTACAAAAAAATAGAATCTCGGCAGACAATCGATAAAAAGCTCCAATGTTTGTGGTAAGATACAAAGCCTTTGATACAAAAGGCAGAGAGGTCACTATTGCTGGAGGAACATGCAAAGAATAAAAACTTCAGGGAGACTTCAGTTTAAAAAAAATGCTGTTCTTTGGTAATCTTCTGCATTTAGAACAACTACAACTTGCTTTCGGCTTGGCTACCTCCCTCATAGGGTGGAAAAAAGCTCTTGGTATATACAGTATATATACAGACAATTGACCAAACATCTGAGATTAATTGTACACAATCATCGCCAAAATCACTAGAGCTATAATATCTACACCTCCCCCCCCCACTCCAAGTACGAAACCAAAGAAGAAAATAGGGAGATAATAGAAGAGGATTGATTAAATATCAAACGAAAAAGGAAAACCGTGCATCATCTCTCACCTTCTTTTATCCTTTTCTTCTTCCTCCACACTACTTAGGTCAGGGAGCTAATGCAATTTTAACTTTTTAATTAGCCAAACAGGAGCCCCGAGAAGAAAAAGAAGGAGAGGAAAGTGTCACGCACGGCCAGGGGCAGACTCTAGCAGCTTCCCCGTCGAAAGAATAAACGAAAAAGATCGCGAAAAAGCGCGAAAAAATCGCGAAAACAGTGAAAAAAAGAATCGCGAAATTTTTGCGAAAATCGCTAAAAAAAATCGCGGAAAAGGGAATACACAGTCCATACCTGTCCTTTAGCCTTTCGGTATTTTAAGACTTAATTTGTTTACTATGGCTACAGCCAAACGATTTTATTCAGCTGGATTTGTCCTTTTTCTGCAGTTAAAGAAGGGTTAAATTTGCTCTCCAATCATCTCGAAAAAGTGTTAGGATACCGCGTTTTTTCTACTTTATCAAAAGTCGAAATGGACATGTGGAATTCCACTGTAAAGCTTATTTCTATTAACCCACTCTATACACTTTCCTTTTTTTTTCAGTGACCAACTCCCACCCCCCGATTTCAGCGACGAACGAAACACTTCTTTTTTTTTTTGTGGAGAATACGACACCAAAATACCATCCCCATGTATGGAACTGTGTGTTTTTCTTTTATACAGAGACTTCGGCAAATCATAGGACCCATAGATCCCTCCCCGTGTTAACATTTGGGAGTCCCACGGGTCGGAGTCGTTCAAAGGTTTTCCTTTGTTGCCCCCCCCCCTTTTTTTGGTCTCTACGTGCCACCCTGCCCCCGGGCTTTGATCCGGTGCAAAAAGAATAAAACCAAATTTCTGGATGGTAATTCATTTAAGCAATCAGGGAACGTTACCATGAACGAGACAGCCTGTCCACAGGTGGGGTTGGGTGTTGGGTGTGTATGCGTGTGTGTGTGTGTGTGTGTGTGTGTGTGTGTGTGTGTGTGTGTGTGTGTGTGTGTGTGTGTGTGTGTGTGTGTGTGTGTGTGTGTGTGTGTGTGTGTGTGTGTGTGTGTGTGTGTGTGTGTGTGTGTGTGTGTGTGTGTGTGCATGTGTGTGCGTGCGTGTGCGTGCGTGTGCGTGCGTGTGCGTGCGTGTTCGTTCGCGCGCGTGCTTTCGTTTATTTGTTTGCTTATTTATCTATTATAGTTTCAAACAATACTACAGCTCACATGAAATCGCGTACATAACGCACAAGTTGAAGACGGTCGATATAATAACAATGCAACAGTCATCCTCCACTTCTTCGTCTTCTCAAGAATCCCACACATTTACCAAGAAACTGCGCACAGTGCGCCAATGAAAATAAAATTTACAGATATTTAAAACAAATCTCGAGATAATCGGCTCCCAAGTCTGTAGTCGTCCGTGTGGAAAGTTTTGGGGCAGACGTTTTAGAATCAGAAAAAATAAATCAATAAAACAATTGGATTCATGAACGAACCATTCTTCCCATGAGCAGTAAGACTGCAGTCACCTCAATGAACCCTAGTACAGAGTATACGATAAAAAAAAAAAATGCAGGAAAAGAAGAGTGCAATTTGAACAAGAGCTCTTCAAGATGCATCCAGACAAACAGATTTTAACTCCAGCACCTCACTCCCCATACAAGTATTTATTTTTCATCATCACCGTCATCCTCATCCTCCTCCACCTCCTCTCCCCCCTCCTCATCCACCTCCTCTCCCTACTCCCCCTATATACATATATATATAAACGCACGCACGCACGCACACATACACACATACATACACACACACACACACACACACACACACGATGACGCGGTGGTAGTGTTCATAGCTGCCACTTCGGCGGTGCGGGTTCGAATCCCACCCAGGGCTGAAATAATTTCACTATCGCTGCGCTGCGAGTCGTTACTCCAACTCTCGTGGGTGGGGAGTTGGGTGTGTATGCGTGTAAAGTCATAGCATTACCCATAGATCGGTCATATACGAGCTCTGAGCTCTCTTCAGGGAGGGTAATAGCTGTCTATCACGAGTCCAACACGTGATCCAAGACCATGGTGAATCACACGCACACACGAGCATTTTAGATATTCACCAACGAAAGATATATTTGCAGATTTCCGATATACCCTGGGTCAGGTCGAAGTGTCCGTGTGCGTGCCTGTACGTGAGTGCACTTACATTTGCATAGACATTTGCACGCACGCTCATATCAGACGTCACCACGAGTATGCGTGTGCATGCTAATGTGTGTGTGCGTGTGTGTGTATGTGTGTGTGCGTGTGTGTGCGTGTGAGTGTGTGTGTCTGTGTGTGTGCGTGTGAGTGAGTGTGTGTGTGTGTGTGCGTGCGTGCGTGTGTTTGCGTGCGTGTGTGTGTGTGTGTGTGTGTGTGTGTGTGTGTGTGTGTGTGTGTGTGTGTGTGTGTGTGTGTGTGTGTGTGTGTGTGTGTGTTAGTGTGCGTGCGAGTGTGTGTGCGAGTGTGCGTGTGAGTGCACGTTCTGGCGCACATATAATTCAAGTGTATTGCAAAAGTATAAACACAAGTGCAGTTCCATATTTGAATCATGGTACACACCAAAAAAATACATATTTTGTGTGGATGTCGTCCACTCAGAATGAAGCTGAAAGCAATCTATCTAATTAAACAGTTAAAATCTATTGGTCAACTTTGCAAGTGCACAGCCACTCAGTGGGACGCGCACAAATCCTAGAGCAAACGTTTCCCAATGCATAGGCAACCAGCAATGTAAACATCACTAATACAGTCAGTGACGTCACAAATCAGCCCGACGGGACACTCCTTTTGGTATTTATCAACCTCACATTCGTTATTCAACCTGCTGATTGTCGTTATGATTACTGAAATAGATCTTGGAAATTGAGATCACCAGGATTTCGGGAATTAGTCCCTAAAGTCGATTAAAGCCCCGGGTCACGTTTTCAAAGTTTAATAAAAGACTGTCAACCCAAGGTGTTATTTTTTCCAACAAGAAGGTCAACTCTGCCTATTGCCTTATGTGGGTTTATGCTGGGTAAGATGGAGTTCGAGTTCCTCTCCCCCCCCCAAAAAAAAAAAAAAATTGACACTCGAACTCTAGACATCGAATATTCCGTGTCTTCGCCAAAGACACTTCTTACCAGATAAAAAAAAAAAAAAAAAAAAGAGGTAAAGCCCATCATAACTCCTCCCACCTTTCTAAGACGATAGGGAAGGAAAGGACAAACAAGAACGACAGAAGAACTGGAGTAATAGCTGGAACTTTGGAAATGAATTTAGACGAAAAGAGGAGGGACAATCAAGAGCGATATAAAAAGTAGAGGTAGATAGAGAGAGGTGTTGTCGGCAAGTTTCTTGCCAGCATGGCTGAGCCTACCAGGGCACCAGGAGGAATCCCAGAATCCCACAGCCGAGTGCTCTCGACCGACAGGCAAACGAGGACACAAAAGCAGACCCACCACAAACAAGGCAGCTTGCCTCGCACAGGAGACGGTATGGCGGTAGTGATGGTGGTAGTACTGGGAGTGGTAGAGATGATAGTAGTACTACTAGCGGTGGTGGTGATGGAGTGGTGGAAGTGGTGCGAGTGGAGGTGGGAGTGGTGGTGGTTGTAGGAGTGGTGGAGGTGGTGGGATTGGTGGTGGTGGGAGTGGTGGGAGTGGTGGAGGTGGTGGGAGTGGTGGTGGTGGAGGTGGAAGTGGTGGAGGTGGAAGTGCTGGGTGTAGTGGAGGTGGTTGTGGAAGTGGTAGTGGGAGTGGTTGTGAGTGGTGGAGGTGGTTGTGGGAGTGGTGGAGGTGGTTGTGGGAGTGGTGGAGGTGGTTGTAGGAGTGGGAGTAGTGGAGGTGGTTGTGGGAGTAGTGGTGGTGGGAGTGGTGGTTGTGGGAGTGGTGGAGGTGGTTGTGGGAGTGGTGGAGATGGTTGTGGGAGTGGGAGTAGTGGAGGTGGTTGTGGGAGTAGTGGTGGTGGTGGTGGGAGTGGTGGTGGTGGTGGTGGGAGTGGTGGTGGTGGTGGGAGTGGTGGTGGTGGTGGTGGTGGTGGTGGTGGTGGTGGTGGGTGTGGTGGTGGTGGTGGGTGTGGTGGTGGTGGTGGGAGTGGTGGTGGTGGTGATGGGAGTGGTGGTGGTGGTGATGGGAGTGGTGGTGGTGGTGATGGGAGTGGTGGTGGTGATGGGAGTGGTGGTGGTGATGGGAGTGGTGGTGGTGATGGGAGTGGTGGTGGTGATGGGAGTGATGGTGGTGGGAGTGGTTGTGGTGGGAGTGGTGGTGCTGGTGGTGGGAGTGGTGGTGGTGGGAGTGGTGGTGGTGGTGGTGATGGGAGTGGTGGTGGTGGTGATGGGAGTGGTGGTGGTGGGAGTGGTGGTGGTGGGAGTGGTGGTGGTGGTGGTGGGAGGTGGTGGTGGTGGTGGTGGGAGTGGTGGTGGGAGTGGTGGTGGGAGTGGTGGTGGTGGTAGTGGGAGTGGTGGTGGTGGGAGTGGGAGTGGGAGTGGTGGTGGTGGTGGGAGTGGGAGTGGGAGTGGTGGTGGTGGTGGGAGTGGTGGTGGTGGTAGTGGGAGTGGTGATGAGGAGTGGTGATGAGGAGTGGTGGTGGTGGGAGTGGTGATGAGGAGTGGTGGTGGTGAGTGGTGGTGGTGAGGAGTGGTGGTGAGGAGTGGTGGTGGTGGGAGTGGTGGTGAGGAGTGGTGGTGGTGGGGTGGGAGTGGTGGTGGTGATGGGAGTGGTGGTGGTGATGGGAGTGGTGGTGGTGATGGGAGTGGTGGTGGTGATGGGAGTGGTGGTGGTGATGGGAGTGGTGGTGGTGATGGGAGTGGTGGTGGTGATGGGAGTGGTGGTGGTGATGGGAGTGGTGGTGGTGATGGGAGTGGTGGTGGTGATGGGAGTGGTGGTGGTGATGGGAGTGGTGGTGGTGGTGATGGGAGTGGTGGTGGTGATGGGAGTGATGGTGGTGGGAGTGGTTGTGGTGGGAGTGGTGGTGATGGTGGTGGGAGTGGTGGTGGTGGTGATGGGAGTGGTGGTGGTGGTGGTGATGGGAGTGGTGGTGGGAGTGGTGGTGGTGGTGGGAGTGGTGGTGGTGGTGGTGGGAGTGGTGGTGGTGGGAGTGGTGGTGGTGGTGGTGGTGGTGGTGATGGGAGTGGTGGTGGTGGTGATGGGAGTGGTGGTGGTGGTGATGGGAGTGGTGGTGGTGGTGATGGGAGTGGTGGTGGTGATGGGAGTGGTGGTGGTGGTGATGGGAGTGGTGGTGGTGATGGGAGTGGTGGTGGTGATGGGAGTGGTGGTGGTGATGGGAGTGGTGGTGGTGATGGGAGTGGTGGTGGTGATGGGAGTGGTGGTGGTGATGGGAGTGATGGTGGTGGGAGTGGTTGTGGTGGGAGTGGTTATGGTAGTGATGATGGTGGTGGTTATGGCAGTGATGATGGTAGTGGTGGTGGTACTAGGGGGGATGGCGGTGGTAGTGCTGGTAGGAGTGGTGATGGTGGTGGTGGTAGTGGTCGTTATTAGTGGTGGTGCTTGTAGTGGTGGTGGTGCCGATAGTGCTGGTAGTGCTGTTGGTACTGATAGTACTGTTGGTAGTGGTGGTGCTGGTAGTAGTGGTGCTGGTAGTAGTGGTGCTGGTAGTGGTGGTGGTGGATGAGGGAATGGCAGGGGTAGGGGTGCTTGTGGAGGTGCTTGTGGAGGTGCTTGTGGAGGTGGTGGTGGAGGTGGTGGTAGTGTTGGTGGTGGTGATGGTGGTGGTTGTAATTCGTGGATTCCAACGCTAAGAAAACCCAACGAGCTGCTTGCGTGTATGTGTACAAGTGTATCTGTTGACAACTCGAACGTGGGACGAAGGGCACACCAACAAGAGCGACGACCTCCAAGCACATTCCATCCCGGTCTCTTTGGAGGACCCGAACCTTACATCAAGATTCGTCGTTTACAATTCTTCCGATCCTCCTGTTAGGTCTTAAGCTTGTTTCACGTCCCCGTAAGGAACTCCCATTACCACTCAAGCGTGCTTAATGAATCTTCTCAATGAGATCTTGGGTAAAACTATTACCGGTAATGGCATTATCCTTATGACGTTGTTAAAGTTTATGATTAATCACCTGTCCTTTGATAAACCATTATGCGGAAAGGTTCCATTACAACTTGTTTCTGGTATGGCATCCAAAGTTGGTTGGATTCTTCATCACCTACAATTACAAAGTTCCTACTCTCCGGTTTTAAAAGATGCATGTGGACCTCTGAGCCAAATTTGGTGATGATTCGTTGAGAAATACTGATGCACAATCCTAACAGAAATATGCTCTCTTCAGTTCGAATTCCATGACAATCATTCTTGTCATGTACGCTAAAAATTATATATATATATATATATATATATATATATATATATATATATATATATATATATATATATATATGCATTATGTTGGATTGCATGTCGCCTATAGTTTCAAACATACAAAACGTCCGTTAGAAAACGTGGAAATTATTTAAGAACAGACAGATAAATACAGACTGTAACATAATTTAAGAGCAGAAGCGGAAATACAAACTGAGAAACACGCAAACTTATGCGCTCATTGTTTATATTCGGACCTCGCTAAATTCGTTTTCATTCGGATGTAGTTGAAGACGCACGCTCTCCCAACTTCCCAACTTTATATCACAGGCCCCTAAACTTTCCGACAACGAAAATTATCTTGGATTAATTCATCAAACTCGCTTTGCATGCAAGGTTTTGCAATATATTCGCGCCTGCGCCTGTGAATTCATAAAAAAGAAATATCAATTCGAGTGGAGGCAAAGAGGAATATTATCCTAATTATCTTGAGAATGAACGCTATGATTTCACCGAGTTATAGGCAAAGAAATGGATTCTAATCCTCAAGTTTGATTAATTAGAGGATTCGAATCCGACGTGGGTGAGCTTGTTATGACCTAGGAGCAATATTCATAACCCAAATACCCGATATAAAGGTATACACTCGCTACCCTTGCTGAAGATGCCTGCCATTGTGGTACTTATGGGCAGCAGTTCTGGAATCCAGGACCTTTACTGGAAATTCACGACGAGTTCCCAGTTACTAATGGAAATCGTAAACTTTGTGAGTTTCTGACACGTTCCAGAAGCGTTGCTTGCCTCCGGGAGTGTCAATGTGGCACTTCAAGCTGCCTCCGAGCCACTTACCCACCCACCCTCACACACACACACACACACACACACACACACACACACACACACACACACACACACACACACACACACACACACACACACACACACACACACACACACATTCACTCACCCACTCTCTCCCTTCCAGAGATGAAGGTCCCCAATGCTATGGGGAAAAAATAATCTCATCCTTCATCCCTCACCCCACCACACCTCACCCCTTCACACCACCGCCAGACCTCACCACCACCACCCCTCACCCCTACCCTATGGTCATTTAGAAAATAAAATCAGGTTACAAAACAAATGATAATTATCTACCATCCACCACATTCCATCGCAATCCTTTCTCCCTCTCACTCATTCCAACTTTTCACCCATTCCCTCCCCCCCCTCTCACACCCTCTTCCATGTCCAAAATGACAGAGTTCAAAAATGGAAATGATCGCCCTCCTTCCCTTCCTTTCACGTCGTTCTTTCACCATTCAGGGGGATGTGGGAGATGGGGGAAGCCGGGAGGGGGGGGGGAGGGACTGCAGGTCTCCCACAGAACTCCCAGCCAGTATTGAAATTGCCCACTTCCCCAGTCCTCTCCGCTCCTCTCTACCCAAAAGGACGCCCACCCACAGACGAATCCAAACTATTCCCACCCAGATCCACCCAGCCCACCTTTCTACCTACCTACCTACCTACCTTCCTACGTTCATTCATTCATTCTTCCCCCTTACTTCTTCCCTCCTTTCCTTCCTTTGTTTCTTTTCTTTTTCTTCCTCGTTCCTCATCCTCCTTCCCCTCTCTCATCCTCCTTCCCCTCTCTCATCCTCCTTCCCCTCTCTCATCCTCCTTCTCCTCTCTCATCCTCCTTCTCCTCTCTCATCCTCCTTCCCCTCTCATTCTCATTCCTCTTATTTCCATATCCCCCTCTCTCATCCTCCTTAATTTCCTCCTCAGAAATTAATTGACTAGTAAATTAAAATTCATTATAGTACACCGCTCAGGCCTTTTCACAGCCCCCCCTCCCCCGTCCCTCTTTCAAAGCATCCCTTCAAAAAAGCAGAGTGGAGCAATGCTTCCCACTCATCATCCCCCTCCCCCTCCCCTCCCCCCATCACCACTGGAATGGGGTCACACTGTTATTTTGCCCTCATCTAATTCCTAAAGTTTGTTCTCATTAAATTTCGCTCCCTTTCCAGATCATATCGCCTGGCCTCTCGAGAGGTCTGTCTCAGTAACTGATCGATATTTTTCCGGCCATCGTTCACCTTTTGTCCGTCCGAATTCCCCCGAATTCATCATTTTAGAGGCCAAGGAAGGTGAAGACATCACGCCAGGAGGCGCTGAACTGCAGTCAAAGTCATCCCTTTTGTCTCCGAGTTTGTGTTGTGATAGCTAGGGCGAGTGACAGTCATCGGTAATTGTAGATTTGTGATCTACAGATGGTTGCTGTTGGTGGTGATGGTGTTTACACGGCACTCAGCACACACACACACACACACACACACACACACACACACACACACACACACACACACACACACACACACACACACACACACACACACACACACACACACACACACGCACACACACGCACACACACACGCACACACACGCACACACACACGCACACACACACGCACACACACACGCATACACACACGCACACACACACGCACACACACGCACACACACGCACACACACGCACACACACGCACACACACACGCACACACACACACGTATGCGCGCGCATCTTTGCCTGAAAACCACTTTGAAATAAGCTCTGTAATAGCTCGGCAGTTTCTGTGGAATTCTTTTTCAAAGAAGCGGCGCCGGCAGCGACACGAGCTTCAAATCCTCTTCACGAAACTCTTGGGGACAGCTTCGACACATGTGCGCGGCCGAGATCCAGGGCTTCCACCGAACTCCGCCCACACACTCCACCCACAGTCCACACCCCAAACGTGCGACCGAGGAGGGCCCCTTAGCTATTCCCCAGGCGTTTCCCCCGTCACTCTCGCTCCGAAGAGGTGCGGGGGGGGGGGGGGGAAGTGGGAGGTGGAATGGGGAGGTGGAAGGAGATGGAAGGCGGAAGTGGAGGGAGAGGTGGAAGGGGGAGGCGAGGTGGAAGGGGGAGGCGAGGTGGAAGGGGGAGGCGAGGTGGAAGGGGGAGGCGAGGTGGAAGGGGGAGGGAGAGGTGGAAGGTGGAGGGAGAGGTGGAAGGTGGAGGGGTATGTGAAAAGTGGTGGGTAGGTGGAAGGTGGAGGGGGAGGTGGAAGGTGGAGGGGGAGGTGGAAGGTGGAGGGGGAGGTGGAAGGTGGAGGGGGAGGTGGAAGGTGGAAGGTGGAGGGGGAGGTGGAAGGTGGAGGGGGAGGTGGAAGGTGGAGGGGGAGGTGGAAGGTGGAAGATGGAGGGGGAAGTGGAAGGTGGAAGATGGAGGGGGAGGTGGAAGGTGGAAGATGGAGGGGGAGGTGGAAGGTGGAGGGGGAGGTGGAAGGTGGAAGATGGAGGGGGAGGTGGAAGGTGGAGGGGGAGGTGGAAGGTGGAGGGGGAGATGGAAGGTGGAGGGGGAGGTGGAAGGTGGAGGGGGAGGTGGAGGGGAGAGGTGGAAGGGTGAGGTGGAAGGGGGAGGGGTGGGGAGGGGGAAAGAGGAGGGCGAGGGGGAGGTGGAGGGGGAGGGGGAGGGGGGGGGGGGGGGAGGAGGGGAGGGGGGAGGAGTGGGGGGGGAGGAGGCGAGGTGGAGGGGGGGAGGAGGCGAGGTGGAGGGGGGGAGGAGGCGAGGTGGAGGGGGGGAGGAGAGGGGAGGGGGGAGGTGGAGGGGGGGGGGGAGGGTGGAGGGGGAGGAGGCGAGGTGGAGGGGGGAGGAGGAGAGGTGGAGGGGGGAGGAGGAGAGGTGGAGGGGGGGAGGAGGAGAGGTGGAGGGGGGAGGAGGTGAGGTGGAGGGGGAGGAGGTGAGGTGGAGGGGGAGGAGGTGAGGTGGAGGGGAGAGAGGTGAGGGGGGGGGGGGGAGGGGGGGGGGGAGAGGTGGAGGGGGGAGAGGTGGAGGGGGAGAGGTGGAGGGGGGAGAGGTGGAGGGGGAGGAGGCGAGGTGGAGGGGGAGGAGGAGAGGTGGAGGTGGAGGAGGCGAGGTGGAGGTGGAGGTGGAGGCGAGGTGGAGGTGGAGGAGGCGAGGTGGAGGGGGGAGGAGGCGAGGTGGAGGGGGGAGGAGGCGAGGTGGAGGGGGGAGGAGGCGAGGTGGAGGGGGGAGGAGGCGAGGTGGAGGGGGGAGGAGGCGAGGTGGAGGGGGGAGGAGGAGAGGTGGAGGGAGGTGTGGGGGAGGAGGCGAGGTGGGGGGAGGAGGCGAGGTGGAGGGGGGAGGAGGCGAGGTGGAGGGGGGAGGAGGCGAGGTGGAGGGGGAGGAGGCGAGGTGGAGGGGGGAGGAGTCGAGGTGGAGGGGGGAGGAGGCGAGGTGGATGGGGTAGGAGTCTAGGAGGAGGGGGGAGGCGAGGTGGAGGGGGGAGGCGAGGTGGAGGGGGGAGGAGAGGTGGAGGGGGAGGAGGAGAGGTGGAGGGGGAGGACAGGTGGAGGGGAGAGGAGGACAGGTGGAGGGGAGAGGAGGAGAGGTGGAGGAGGGAGGAGAGTTGGAGGGGGAGGAGAGGTGGAGGGGGGAGGAGAGGTGGAGGGGGAGGAGGAGAGGTGTAGGGGGAGGAGGAGAGGGTAGGGGAGGAGGCGAGGTGTAGGGGGAGGAGGAGAGGTGGAAGGGGGAGGAGGCGAGGTGGAAGGGGGAGGAGGCGAGGTGGAAGGGGGAGGAGGCGAGGTGGAAGGGGGAGGAGAGGTGTAGGGGAGGAGGAGGAGAGGTGTAGGGGGAGGAGGAGAGGTGGAGGGGGAGGAGGAGAGGTGTAGGGGGAGAAGGCGAGGTGGAAGGGGGAGGAGGCGAGGTGGAAGGGGGAGGAGGCGAGGTGGAAGGGGAGGAGGCGAGGTGGAAGGGGGAGGAGGCGAGGTGGAAGGGGGAGGAGGCGAGGTGGAAGGGGGAGGAGGCGAGGTGGAAGGGGGTGGAGGGGAGATGGAAGGGGGTGGAGGGGAGATGGAAGGGGGTGGAGGGGAGATGGAAGGGGGTGGAGGGGAGATGGAAGGGGGTGGAGGGGAGATGGAAGGGGGTGGAGGGGAGATGGAAGGGGGTGGAGGGGAGATGGAAGGGGGTGGAGGGGAGATGGAAGGGGGTGGAGGGGAGATGGAAGGGGGTGGAGGGGAGATGGAAGGGGGTGGAGGGGAGATGGAAGGGGGTGGAGGGGAGATGGAAGGGGGAGGAGGGGAAGTTGAAAGGGAGGGGAGATGGAAGGGGAGGGGAGATGGAAGGGGAGGGGAGATGGAAGGGGAGTGGAGATGGAAGGGGAGGGGAGATGGAAGGGGGAGGGGAGATGGAAGGGGGAGGGGATATGGAAGGGGGAGGAGGGGAAGTTGAAGGGGAGGGGAGAAGGAAGTGGAGGGGAGAAGGAAGTGGAGGGGAGAAGGAAGTGGAGGGGAGATGGAAGGGGAGGGGAGAAGGAAGGGGAGGGGAGAAGGAAGGGGAGGGGAGAAGGAAGGGGAGGGGAGAAGGAAGGGGAGGGGAGATGGAAGGGGAGTGGAGATGGAAGGGGAGTGGAGATGGAAGGATGCATCTATTCAATTCCATGTAAAAATTGTGACAAATGCTATATAGGTCAGACTGGAAAAGAAATAAAAGTAAGGTTAAAACAACATCAGTATAGCGTCAGGAGTGTCTAACGCATTATTTGTTCATTTAAGGGATTTTAATCATTGCATTAAATGGAATGGTGACAAAGAAAATGTTAGAAATAAGTCATATTTGCCTAGAAATATAATAGAATCTACTCTGATTAAAGATACATTTGTCAGCAACTTAAATTTAAGTCAAGGAATGTACAAACTTGATCATTTTATTGTTAAAAAATTGATGGCCCAAACGTCCGCTGCCGCGAACGGTATGGGTTAACCACGAGAGACTCCCTCACAACCTTTTCCTGTTCCCATCCATTGCCTCCCACTTTGTATGTATATTCATGTTTGTATCACCATTGTATGCACCCTGAGGATGTCTAAATAGACGAAAACGCTCGGTCATCGATTTATTATTTTCCTGGATGGTTTTTCGGCATATTTGGAATCACGAGTTCATGTAATTCCTCATGCACACACACACACAATATATGTGTGTGTGTATGTGTGTGCGTGTGTGCGTGTGTGCGCGCGCGCGTGTGTGTGTGCGTGTATGTGCGTGTGTGCGTGTGCGCGTGAGTGCGCACGCGCGCTGTCCACATACACAGCTAAGTTATAGCGACCGTATCAATTTGCTTATGAACAAACTCACTGGGTCATGAAATACTCCTCCATGTCGTTAATCTACGACTCAGGCCCACGTCCTCTTCAAGAGATCCCGAGTGACGTCAGCCGCAGTATGTGGTGGCAACTGTACATGCAATGTTGGAACACCACTCACCCGACGGCGTTTCCTCCCCGAAGGACAAGAGCATGGGTCGTGTCCCAAGGGCGTGACAAACACGACGGGAGCGTGTCCTCGCTAATCAGGCGTGACGGCGTGACAAGGCGCTCTCCGTTGTCAACAGCCTATTAGCAAAACAACCTTGGCAGAGCCCCCTGTCGCTCGCAACGCCTTCGCCTCCATCCAGGCGCCGAGGAGACAACGATGCAACCTTAGGTTGCCCGAAGCAGTCCTGCAACCTTAAGGTGGTATGACCAGGTTTGCAAGGCCAAGTCTGACGCGTTTGTGTTGTCATCAGGTTGTGGGTATGGACAGGTTGCGATCAGGTTGCGAGAGGCAAACTTGCAAACAGGTTGCTGGTATTAACAGGTCGTAAGTAGGTTGCAAGTGGTGACAGTGCAAATTAAGAGTATTAGCAGGTTGCAAGTAGGTTGAGAATAATAGCAGGTTGCAAGCAGGTTGAAAGTATTAGCAGGTCGCAAGTAGCGACCATGCAACCAGGTTGCGGGTATTACCGGGTTGCAAGCAGGTTGTGATCGCCCGTGATGCAGCAATTGAGCGAGGGATCAAGAGAAAACGACGCGTAATGGCAATATCACTTCCCCCCGTGTGATATGACCATTCAAATGGGCCCGGAAGGTCTCATGCAACTGAGAAGCGACGCCGTGGATCAACGGAGTTGGGTCTGTTCGTGAATACGAAGCCTCTCGTTCGGCCCCCAAGAACAATATATTCTATTTTTATCTTATCTATTTATATATTTGTTTATTTGTTCATTTGTATATTTACTAAATCAACAGGATTAATAAGAAAAAATACAGGGAATAAAATAAAACCGGAGTAAATCATCTAAAACACAGGAACGACAAAAACCAACGGCGACAAAAAAAAAAAAAAAAAAACGGCAACAAAAATACAACGGTAACGACCAAAAAAAACGGTAACGACAAAAAAAACAACGGGAAAAAAAGGCAACAAAAAAACAACAGCAACGACAAAAAAACGGTAACGACAAAAAAAGGCAACGAAAAAAACGGCGACCAAAAAAAGAAAAAAAAAAACCGGCAACGACAAAAAAAACAACGGCAACGACAACAACAACAACAACAACGGCAACGACATAAGCAATTCGCCATCGGAAGCTACTGGGTCTCACATGTTGCGGGTTCGAGTCCTGACCTGACCTGACCTGATCCAACAGTTCTTAAAACGCACACCTCATTGGCTACGGCTCGGACGAGGCTAGGCGTCTCCTGGTGTATGCTCCTCACACCAAGAGCAAATACAGCAATAACAACAGCAGCAACAACGACTACATCTACAACAACCACCACCGGTTAATCTAGTACACACAAGATTTCACGTGATCAAATTTACAAGCCGGATTGGTTGAAAATTGATAAATGAAGAACAAATGAAGGAGTAGTTATACAAATACATAAATTAACAAATGTGAATATAGAAAATGAACAAGTGTATGAATGAATGATCAAGTGAATGAATGAATTATTAAATGATTAAATTAATAATCGAGTGAATGAATGATAAAGTGAATGAATGATGAAGTGATTGAATGAATGATGAAGTGATTGAATTAGTGATCAACTGAATGAATGACCAACTGAATGAATAAATGATCAAGTGATTGAATGAATGATCAAATGAATGAATTATCAAGTGATTGAATGAATTACCAAGGAAATGAACAAATGAATAAATGAACAAGTAAATGAACGAGTGAATGAACAAGTGAACGAACGAACGATTGACTAATTTATTGATTGACTGAGTGAACAAACAAACGAACGAGTGAATGAATGTACAACCGAACGAATGATTGAATGAATGAATAAATGAACAAACGAACGAATGTATGAAAAACAAACACGATCAAATGAATGAATGAACGAACAAACGGAATGAACGAATGAACTGGTTAATTAAAAAGACAAAGAAAATGGAACAAGATGACTGAAAATAAAAGAAAAGAAAAGAAAAATAAACAAGTAAAACAAGAAACCAAAGTCATAACCAAGACAAGAAATACAAGACCTAGAAAAGAACACAACACGCCGAAATAAAACAAAAACCCAAAAGTCAAGCCTGTGATAATGAAAGCCTCGTTCTACAGGTCCCTTCATCCAACCCCCTACCCCCAACCCCCCCTGCCCCAGGTCTCAGTTCCCTTTCCCCAAATGAAATGCTCAGGACACCATCTCAAACACCTGTCTCCTGTTCCTGGACTTAATTAAGGTCATTCAGGCCTTATTACGCCCACTACCTCCCCATTTTTTCTTGTTTGTCTCGTTCTCATGACAATAGTGGCTCATGCAAGTTGAACCTACGACCAGATCGCGGGAGGGGTGACGCCTTTCACAGGATCGGCAGTATCAGCGGCGGCGGCGACGGCATCCCGACACGAAATTTTGACTCGATGAGAGATAGAGTTCGTTCCCAACGGTCACGTCTACCGACCACTCCCTTTGCTTTGCTTTCCTTTCCCCTTCCCTCCCTCCTCCAACCTCCCCTCCTCTCCCTTCCTAACCTCTCTTACCTCACCCTGCCTACCTATCATCGCTTCACCTCTTATCTCACTCTATACCATCTATTTCCTTCTCTCCCTCTCCACCGTCTTTTCCTCTCCTCTCCTTTCCCTCTCTTATTTTCTCTCCTCTTCTCACTCTCTACCATCTCCTCTTCCCTTTTCTCCCTCTCTACCACCTCTTCTCCTCTCCTCTCTCCTTACCATCTCTTCTCCTCTCCTCTCTCTCTCCCTACTATCTTTCCTCTCCTCTCTCTCCTTACCATCTCTCCTCCCCCACTAATATCTCTCTCTTTTCCTCCCCACTCCCGCCGTACCATTACCTCAGCTTACCTCCCGTCTCTCCTCTTCCCTATTGGTCCCTATTGGTCCCTCTTCTTCCCCATCTTCCCTTCTCCCTTCCCTTCCTGTTGCTCCTGTCACTCCTCAGCCCCGCCGCTGCCTCCCCCACGGGGGGAAGATGACGTCATGTGACGAAACGTTTCTGAAGACGTTTTCGTCGAATCCTACGTTTGCAATAAACCTGTCCATCTTGCTCACGACAGCAATTGCAATTTCCCTCTCCTCTCCCTCACTACCCTCTCTCTTTTCCTCTCCTCTCCCTCACTACCCTCTCTCTTTTCCTCTCCTCTCCTCTCCGTTCCTTTCCCTCTCTACCATCTCCTCTTACCTCTTCTCTCCTCTCTTCTCCTCACGACAAGATGCAAATAGTGATGGGGAGCACATCGGAGACAATAGTGACACATGAGGTGGGCGTGCGAATAAGGTGGGCGTGCGAATAAGGTGGGCGTGCGAATAAGGTGGGCGTGCAAATAAGGTGGGCGTGCAAATAAGGTGGGCGTGCAAATAAGGTGGGCGTGCAAATAAGGTGGGCGTGCAAATAAGGTGGGCGTGCAAATAAGGTGGGCGTGCAAATAAGGTGGGCGTGCGAATAAGGTGGGCGTGCGAATAAGGTGGGCGTGCGAATAAGGTGGGCGTGCGAATAAGGTGGGCGTGCGAATAAGGTGGGCGTGCGAATAAGGTGGGCGTGCGAATAAGGTGGGCGTGCGAATAAGGTGAGCGTGCGAATAAGGTGGGCGTGCAAATAAGGTGGGCGTGCGAATAAGGTGGGCGTGCGAATAAGGTGGGCGTGCGAATAAGGTGAGCGTGCGAATAAGGTGGGCGTGCGAATAAGGTGAGCGTGCGAATAAGGTGAGCGTGCGAATAAGGTGGGCGTGCGAATAAGGTGGGCGTGCGAGTAAGGTGGGCGTGCGAGTAAGGTGGGCGTATGATTCAAAGATATTTTCAGTAGCTAAGGTGATGAACAGGTCGTTTACTTTTATGTTCATTCTCGTTAGCGTTAGACGATTTTATTCATTGTGCATGTGTGGGGACGGAAGGGTGATTAACTTGCTTTCCATAGACTATAATGTTACGATATTTAAAGTTAAAAAATACTAAAAAAAAAAAATGCAAAAAAGTTAATGCATTTTGAAGTATTTACTTTATTACTACACACATACCCAATTTTATTTTTGATTAAGAACTCGCAATGCATTGCAGTACAACTTACTATGATTGCGTGAATTGCAAGTCCTTAAACACGCACGCATGGCTTCATGCAAGGACATGATGCAAGTCCATCTGGTGGTCATGCACAGGTCACTCGCCACCATGACATTGCTCGTGTGTATAAAACTATCTCGCTAGAAGTTTCTGTGCGCACTCGTGGATTAGCAATACATCCACGCACAACTCGTGGAGCGGTTGGTAGAGTTCCCGGCTGCCACTACGGAGGTCCGGGTTCGAACCCCGCCCAGAGCTGAAATAATTTCAGTATCGCTGCGCTGCGGATTGTTACTCTAACTCTCGTGGGCAGGAAGTTGGGGGGGGGTGCGTGTAAGGTCACAGCATTACCCAAAGATCGGTTATATACGAGCTCTGAGCTCTCTTCCGCGAGGGAAATAAATGTCGATTACGAGTCCAACACGTGATCCAAAAGATCATGGTGAATCACAAACGCCTGCATCTACGCACACGTATACACACATACCCACGCATAGGCATTGTCACGTCTTTGCATAATTATAGAAATATAATTTCTATATATTCATGTGTTTTACATAAATATTAGTAGTATAAGGAATATGTAACGAACGTATTAGAAGTACGATTTGAACGTCACACAAAACCGCTGGCGTTAGACTAAACAACCCCTGTGATTCATTTAGTGGAGGCGTGAAATCGGATAGAGTTGGAGTAACGTTCTAAACGAACTTTAATTTGAATGTGAAAGAACTAACATCCTTAACGATTTTTTCCGTGTGACACCATGACCACGCGAGTATATAAATCCCTACAGACGAGCATACAAGTTAGGATGGAGGACTTAACCCTGGATTACTAGACATAAAATTTGATGACAATTTAGGTCGACCTGTATCCAAATGGAATCACAATAGGAAAATAACTACGCATTACGTGATTCCAAGTGGCACACGTCTAGTAATCCAGAGTTAAGAAAGAAGTGGAAAGATGTGGAGATGAATAGTCTTGTATTGACTCACTCTCCTGATGTTAACTAATTGCAGACCCTTGCATCGTCCTGACAGGAGACTAGAATAGTGTTATTTCATAATCACCGTCAACAACTAGGTAAACAATTTATCTTCTTTACTATAAAATAAAGTGTTTTATAGACAAAGTAAAAATGAAAGTGATAAAAAATGTATATAGCCAGTGTAGTGAAAATCAAGTGATAAAATATTTTCAGTCTCACTTCCTCCATAGTCTTATATTATTAAAAAGTTTATCACTTCAATTTTCATATATTTATAAATATGATACTTAGTAATAAAGTTTTGTAAATGGTAAACGTTCACATTGTTTTTCCTATCCTCTAAAATTTATCTGAACCTGGATAAATATTATTAATTCTATTGAATTTGGACTTGTTGACTTTAGCAATTAAGTCTTAAAAAGAGTGACATAATACGTATACACAAACCCAACACATACGCACGCACACACATGTACACGCACACACTTGTACACGCACGCACGCACATGTACACGCACGCACGCACATGTACACGCACGCACGCACATGTACACGCACGCACACATAGGTATACACGTACTCACGCACGCACATGTACACGCACACACGCACGCACACATACCCACGCACAAATACACGCACGCACACACGCACGTAAGCACACATACGCACGAACGCATATGCACGCACAAGGAGGACTACATGTCAAAAGAACGTAAATACAGTTTTCCATATAGATGCAAATACTTGGAATAGCTTAGGAGATATAGCCCAAGCAGGAACAATACAAGAATTTAAATCTAAATATGATCATTGGAAATCAAGGATATAGATTTAGTTGGAACGGCGCACGAATTTGAGGTTTGGTAGGATAAAAATTGGAGAATAGGAAGTTTAATCCAATAAATGTTGCTCCTTTCTACGATTTCTACATTACTACATTTAGGTAAACATATACCCACTTACACGCACACACACACACACACACGCACATATGCGGATGCACACACATGCACGCAGACGTACCCATGCACACGCATAGACACGTACGCACGCACACACATGCACACATACGCACGCACACAAATGCACACGTACAACATTCGAGTAAAGACGCCCTGCAGAAAATGGCCATCATGGTCTTATTCGCAACTACTTAAGAAAAATAACATTTAAGCTGCTTTGCATCAATTGACATTGGAGGTTGAGGTGCACCATGCCTCTCGTTAAGCTGACATTCGTCAATTAGTAGCTGCAAGAACCAATTCTCTTGGCCATTACGATCAATTCATTTTTTTTTCTTTTTTTTTTCAGAAAGTGTTGCACCACTTTTTCACTCCCACAAAAAATAACGGAAACGTGAGACTGCAAGAAGAAGAAAAAGAAGAAGTTTACGAAAATAAAATAATCTTTTCGGCTTGGGCCCTTGACATTTCTTTTTTCTAACTCAAAAGGAAGTGAAAGCAGGTCCGGCCAGCCTGCCCCGGACCTGCAGGCCAAAAGTGACCCGTGGCTTCACTTTTTTTTTTTTTCTTTTTTTCTTTTTTTTTTAACATGGTAAGGAGCCTACGCCAGCAGGCCCACATCCCCCCGCCCCCGAGACTCGAAATCTATTTTAAGTGGCCAAGCTCAGAATCATCTTGCTCAGCCGAGGGAGGGGGGAGAGAACTCTTCATTCCCCCCAGTAGGGCAATATCCCAATAACAAAATCACCCGGTGCTTGCAGAGAAACGACATCCGTGTTCAGGAAACAAAAAAGAAACAGTCTTGAGAGCATTCTGTACATAAAAGGCCACGCAAATGCTGCTTTAAATTAACGGGTAAGAGTCCAATCACAAACGCTGAGGAAGAAAAGAGGGAAGAAGTGGTCTCTGGAGGGAGGAACTTGGTGTCACCTGGCGATATACAAGCCGGCGAGCTGGGGAGGGAGGAGGGGGGGTTCGAGTATTTGCATCAAGGTACAGGCACAGAAAGCTTTGGATCTTTCGGGCCCGCGCTGTTGCGGTCGGATTTACACAGTACAGAGAAGCGGGGCAGGTTTACTCAAGAGCAGAAAGGTTATATATGCATCTATTGATCTATTTATGTATTTATGTGCACCCGCGTCCATGAAAAAGTACGTGAGGCATCCATGATCATGCATGTGGACAAGCGCGCGCGCGCACGCACACACACACACACGCACACACACACACGAGTATAGTCACAAAGGCACGCATGCACGCACATGCACACACAAACACGTAAGACATATTCACGCACAAGTTACACAAGCACACGAGTACACACACATACAGGCATGCACAGGAATATACACATACAAGCACGCACGAGCATACATAAACACCTTCACCAGGTGCAGCCCCAAGGGGCTGGCGTTCTATTTCCCGACCGGACTCGAGCTCTGCAATCTACTAATTTTCCATCAACAAATGACACAAGACGAGCTGACAATTGCAGCGAGTAACACTGCATTAGCCTCACAGTCACACAATATGTTCTCTTGGAGAGATCTTTGCGAGGGCCCAAGGACAGTTGCCGACTTCCGCGGGGCCTCGGGTTACTAGTCAAGATACTTAAAGCAGCGCGTGTTTGCATTCAAAACACCCACACCCCTTCCAGTGAAAGCATAAAAAAAAGAAAAACGAAAAATAAAAATCAGGGCATAGATCGCTCTAATGTAAGTGCAGCGCAAATCAAGGGCGATTTGACCGTTATTTCCGTTAATTCCGTTACGTAACGACGCACGCTCCTGAATGCCAACGATTCTATTTTCCCAGGCCATTAATAAACGAGTGGTGCTCAGTCCTGTCGGCGCTTCTATACAAGTTATGAAATGATGGGGGCTCTAATCGAGCTGGCTGGGTGAATGGGGCGTGTGAATGGAGTGGATGAGTGGGGTGGGTGAGTGGGTGGGTGAGTGGGTGGGTGAAGGGTGGGTGGTTGGGTGGGTGGGTGAATGGGTGGGTGGGTGGGTGGGTGAGTGGGTGGGTGGGTAACTGGGTAGGTTGGTGAGTGGGTGGGTAACTGGGTAGGTTGGTGAGTGGGTGGGTAACTGGGTAGGTTGGTGAGTGGGTGGGTAACTGGGTAGGTTGGTGAGTGGGTGGGTAACTGGATAGGTTGGTGAGTGGGTGGGTGAGTGGGTGGGTGGGTGGTTGGTGAGTGGGTGGGTGGTTGGTGAGTGGGTGGGTGAGTGGGTGAGTGGGTGGTTGGTGAGTGGGTGGTTGGTTGGGTGAGTGGGTGGTTGGTTGGGTGAGTGGGTGGGTGGTTGGTTGGGTGAGTGGGTGGTTGGTGAGTGGGTGGGTCGGTGAGTGGGTGGTTGGTGAGTGGGTGGTTGGTGAGTGGGTGGTTGGTGAGTGGGTGGGTCGGTGGTTGGTTGGGTGGGTGGGTGGGTCGGTGGTTGGTTGGGTGGGTGGGTCGGTGGTTGGTTGGGTAGGTGGGTCGGTGGTTGGTTGGGTGGGTGGGTTAGTGGTTGGTTGGGTGGGTAGGTCGGTGGTTGGTTGGGTGGGTG
>NC_134818.1:7506869-7519369 GCF_046742065.1 Oratosquilla oratoria
CGTGCGAGCGCGTGGATGTGTGCGTGCGAGTGCCTGCATGCATACATGTAAGTGTGAATGTATGTGTACGTGTAAGTGCGCATGAATGTGAACGTGTAAGTGCGCATGCATGTGTACGTGTGTATGCATGTGTACGTGTGTATGCATGTGTACGTGTGTATGCATGTGTACGTGTGTATGCATGTGTACGTGTGTATGCATGTGTACGTGTGTATGCATATGTACGCGTGTACACTTGTACCCGTACCCATGTTACATGCACAGGACGACTCGTGACTGTCTCACCCAAACCTTGTTATACTCGGGAAGAACATTCCAATGTCGAAAGAGCCCTCACTACCTTACTTGTCATCACTTGACCGTGTGATTGTTCAATATAAAGAGTAATATCTGAGTGTCGGAGACGAGTTGGGCGTTGCTGTGTCAAGAATGCATATACCATAACCATCAAAACCCTTCACGGGATTGAGACGTGTGCATATGTCCGCTACGCCAAGACGACCTCATAGTCCTTAGGGTACAAATGTACAATAGATGAAGTATTGTACATCAGACTTTGATTAGCGCCATTAAGCCTCCTAAGATGTAGTCCAAATCGGATACACACTTGCATAAGTCCACATGTTATGTGTGTATGCACAGCCACGATCCTCAGTTTCTACCACTCCCAGATCCCCCAGAGGTGAGGACCATACTCTTATACCCTCCTGGTCGGAAGGTGCAAAAGTTCTTAAGTCAAAGGCAGTTTGTAAACGCTGCCGTCTCAGAACGCAATAGTTCCTCACGAAATATGTTTGCATTTTAAAATTTATTTGACAGTTACAGATTAATTCATGAGGATTAGTCATGACTATATGTAGGAATGTTTTTATTTTAGAAAATTATGACGTCAATAAGGTTCGTTGTAATAGGCGGCAGATACTCAAAAATCATGGTAACTTACAAGGTTGTGGAGACTAACTGGTTTACTTCAAATTTTACAATGTGACTACTGTACAAGGTCCTGTACAACCTATACTCGAAAGCCTTTCTCGGACATTGTAGCTATGATCTTACAAGTCGTGGGATTTACAATCACCGACCTCCACACACATCAGCTGATATTGGTTTCAGCCAATGAAAACTCAACTTCCCATGGGGCTTCAGCCAATAACAAAGCATCTTTTCGCAGCTGCTAGATGTAAACACAGAAGTGTCGCATAAGCAACCACCCAACTCGCCGTAAAATAGTGATTAATTACGAAAGCAATTTGTTTCGGTAAATTTCTTCAGTTAAATTCTCCAGTTTACCTAATCCTAAAAGTTCTTTAATTGTATCATTACATGTATACAGAAACCATGAAGAGGAAGACCGTGCATCACCAATGAAAGCCTGATTTGGCTCAACACTAGAATCAAAATATGTGTAGAATGACAGATGCATGAAATTAAAATGCTGGATTAGGTTAAAATTGAAAGTGTACCACGCCAACATATGGACAAATTTCAAGCGCTGACATCACTCCTAAAATTAGGATGAAAATCACCAAATATAAACGCTCTAGTCAAATTACAAATGCAGTATATATAAATAAAAGCCTACTAAGTATTTTAGCGGCTTTGACCCATCGTTTTCCGCTCATATTTCCGAAATAACCATTCACATCATCATGATATATTAGCACAGACTAATTCACACCCTGCTCTAATTTTTGACGTTATAGTACATTCACAAGGGTATTTAATTACGGCGTTTACTCTTGATATTAAGTGTGTCGTAGCCGACACCCGTGAAGTAAATCGAACAAGTAAAGTTGTGATGTCATCACAAAATACCTCGCTTATCGCAACCAAGGAGGTGTGGGCGGGTGCTGTGAGAAGGTCCAGATCGTTCGAAGAAGAGTACTGGTCATCGGACAACATACATGAAAGTGTGAAACCCGTCATCATCACCATGGACAGCGATGACGAGGATGAAATGTTTATCCATAGTGGTATGGAATGAAATAAAATGCATGTCCAGTTATTATCATAATTTCCCTATCCATCATATGTATAAACTTGTTATTGAATTCCCTTTCCGGGTGCATGGTATTCAATTATTATTACATTTTTTTTTAGAGAGAGAGAGAGAGAGAGAGAGAGAGCGAGAGAGAAAGAGGAGGAGGAGGAGAAGGAGGAGGGAGAAAATGGGGAGGAAGGAGGGAAGGGGAGGAGGATTGGATACACGAGGTAGTTTGTGATAACGTCACAACTTCACTTGTTCGATTTACTTCACGGGTGTCGGCTGCGAGACATTTGATGTCAAGAGTAAACGCCGTATTTAAATACACTTGTGAATGCACTATAACGTAAACAATTAGGGCAGGGTGTGAATTAAGCTGTGCTAATATATTATGCTGATGTGAATAGTTATTTCGGAAATATGAACGAAAAACGATGGGTCAAAGCAGCTGAAATACTTAGTAGATTCAAAACATTGTGTGTAGGATGACATGAAATTCAAATGCTGGAGTAGGATTAAAACTAAAAATGTGCGAGACAAAATTCAAACTCTGGGATTACTCAATGGTAGGATAAAAAAAATAGACGAATTTAAAAGGTTAGTCAAATTACTAAATCACAAAAAACGTGTAGAATGACATATTTGAAATTCAAACGCATGGATCACTCAGAAATAGGATGAAAATGACGGACCGAATCCAAACACTAGTCAATTTGCCAAATAAACATATAAATCAGACGCTAGAATCAAAATACCAGGTGTAGGATGAAATACGCGAAATTCAAATGCTGGAGTATGATGAAAAATATATTCAAAATGTACTATAACAACCTATAGACAAAATCCAAACGCTGGAGGCCACGAGGAGAGAGAAAAGACGAGAAGGGAGACTTGCGGGCTCCACAGCACCGCTGAAAGTCTTTGAGAGAGACTAACAGGCTTCTTCTTCACAAGAGGAGTTTCTGGGGCTCCTTGACAGTTTTCAAGGATTTCATAAAAATGCAAAGAGAAAATTTTCACGCTCGAAATTGCGTGCACTCGTATGGAAAAGTCTAAAAGAAAGTATGCGAACATAGGTATATACAAACGCGCGAGTTCACACACATGTATATCCATACATGTACACGCACACACACAAATGCATACACGAATGAACACGCACGCTCACTCAGACGCATGCACAAATACATATGCGCGCGCACATGCGCGCGCGTACGTATACAAATACACACGCGCACGCACACACTCGCGCGCGTACACACACACACACACACGCTGGTAAACACGTGTTGAAAACTGAACACCAGCACACGTAGGCTGAGGCGTGCGAGCCACCGAATCGGTCCTGGTTTTGCACGGCATCAGCTGCACTGCGGCAAGTGGCAAGGCTTTTTCCTCGTCTTCTTCGCGCACGAGAGAGAGATAGAGATAGAGATGGAGAAGAGATAGAGATAGAGAGATAGAGGGAGAGGGTGAGAGAGAGAGTGTGCAAAGATCGGATTGAATGAGAACATGACATTAATGACGCATTCCTACTTCTACTGCCCCGGACACGCTTTTTTTTTGTTTTTTGTTTTTTGGGGGGGAGGGTTACATACGTCAGCGTCACGACCCTCCATGCCGCCAGTCCGGGGGCGAGACGGAACTTTTCAAAACTTGCCGCGGTGACCTTTTCATCGCGAAAAGCGAATGGATGGTTACGTTGTGTCACGTTATGTTACGTTACGTCACGTATGCGATGTTACTTTACGTTGTGTTACGTTACGCTACGTTATGTAACACATCATTTTATGGTATTTGTGAATTTTCGTCTCACCCGCTAGCACAGCAATTTGCAGGGACAAACGTAGGTTATGTTAGTTGCTCGACTCGCATTAAGAATAGGGAGAAAAATGCTTCACGCACAAAAGAAAAAATGGTGGGCGAATTGAAACTTCATAAATTCCCATTTTGTGTTGTGTTAAGTTACATTGTTATTTAATGTTATTTGGGAGAGTGTATTTGCTTAGAAGGGAATAATGACAAAAAACGAGAAATAGACACCTGGATCCACACCACAAAAATATCAAACGGTAAAACTTTAAAAGTGCACACCTACGCAATATAGCAATAAAAAATTAATTATAAACTTTGTAAATTATAATACATCAACGTAATATGCGGTTTTCTTAGCGGAAATCAATAATAAAAAATTTGTTAAACGGGTTTACTAACGAACGAAGTCGCGGCGGTTGAATGATACGCCATGTTTGGTTATTTGTTCAGTTGTGCACATGGACGCGATATAGCGTTAGAAAATTAAGGTTTGTAAATTATAATACATGAACGTAATATGCGATTTCATTGGCGGAAATAAAAATAAAAAATACCTTGCTACGAGCAAATATATTAATGAACGAAGTCGCTAGCATAGGATCTTACTTCCGCCAATACATCGTGAGGTATATATTCTTGAAGGAATGCTATGGAGCTGAAATCCATGCGTTCCTTCAAGCTATGAAAAACCTACAGTATATACCCCGCAATCAGTGATTGAACAGGCCGCCAACATCCGTGACGACGGCGACGACGATCCGGATGACCTTAAATTACAGGTACCGATTTATTAAATACACGTTAAGTTAGGTTAGACGAATTTATCATCCTTGCATTTCTTCGACGTCGACATCTATCACAACAGACATGGCGTACCATTCGTCCGGCGCGACTTCGTTACTTACGAAATTTGTTTTAGCAACTTTGTTTTTTATTTCCGCCAAGAACATTGCATATTGTGTTGATACATTATAATTTACAAAATTAATAATTAATTTTCCAACGCTATATCGAAGAAATGAAAGGATAATAAATTAGTCTATTCTAACCTAACCTACCTAACTAACTAACCTACGTAACCAAACCACTGTTTAGTAATTCGGTACCTCAAATTCTAGATCATCCGTGTCGTCGTCGTCACGGATGCTGACTGCCTGATTATTATTATTGTGGTACCTCGGGCAATTAACAGACGACGGCAGAACCCCGTGTTCTCTCAAAGTCCAAGGAAGCCCTATTGTCTTTGTAATAACGCTTATTAACGTCACCTGGAGTTGGAGAACATGTCTGATAGTGACTGGACTGGCATTGCGTCCGTACCGTATCCTAGCGGCTTCGTTAGTAAATTTGCTTGTAGCAAGATTTTATTTCCGCCGAGAAAATCACATATTACGTTCATGTATTATAATTTACAAAATTATTATTTAATTTTCTAATGCTATATCACGTAGGTGTGCACAACTAAGATAATACCGTTAGAATAGAATAGAATTTATCTCACCTTTCTCACCATACACCAGGTAGGGTTTCCCCTGTCAGTCATGGTGCCTCGTGAATGCTCTCCACTCTCCTCTGTCTGCAAACAACTCCATCTCCTCAACGTGGTCTAGTGCAGTGGTTCCCAAACTTTTTTCTGTCATTTCCCCCTTGCACCCAGTTCAACCATCCAGATTTCCCCCTTTCATGTGTATGAGGGAAAGAGTAGTTAAAACACACTGTGACTATTTACTATTTTATTTTTCAAATATACATATACACTGATAAACAGGCATTCTCTCTCTCTCAGACATGAGAAAATTTATCTGAGATTTCTTTAGTTAGTAGGTAGTGTAATTATTTCCCCCCTGGTAGCTTCAAATTTCCCCCCAGGGGGAAATTTCCCCCAGTTTGGGAACCCCTGGTCTAGTGTCCCCCCTCGGGCAGCCACTGCTTCACGTATTCCATCTTTCCATCGCCTCCTTAGCCTTCCGACGGGTCTCTTACCGGCTGGATTCCATTTGTAGTATTTCATTTGTAATATTTTTATCGAATGGATGAAAATAGAGGACCGTTGAAATACTACAAATAGAATTTATCATCCTTTCATTTCTTCGACCTCGGCATTTATCAAAACAAACATGGCGTTTCATTGATTATTTGATTTTGAAAATTATAATAAATCAACGTAAAATGCGATTTTCTTGGCGGAAATTAATAACATAAAAGTTGCTAAAACCGATTTATTAACCATGGCGGGGCGCCATGGTTAATAAATCGGTTTTAGCAACTTTTATGTTATTAATTTCCGCCAAGAAAATCGCATTTTACGTTGATTTATTATAATTTTCAAAATCAATTAATTTTCTATTGCTATATCGCGTAGGTGTGCATTTCTAAAATTTTACCGTTTGATATTTTTGTGGTGTGGGTGTCTATTTCTCGTAACGAGCTTTTTTTTTTCCATATGAACAAGTTCTCATTTTGAGCAACTTTCTTGGCATTCTACGGTTCCAGTGCTTAAATATCTCCTGCAGATCGTTATTGGGGGAGTGGGACCTGTTAAATAACAAGTAACTGCTGCTGCTGTAGGGAACGAGACAGTACCCCTACCACTACCAACACCTTCCTTCCAAAACTATGTTTATATAAGGGAAACACTTGTAATATTTCTCCTCGTCTCATTAATTATCGTTCTTTGGTCCCACCACTACCTAAATCTTTAGCCTGATTAATATTTAGGAAACAGACAAATGTCGACAAGGCGTTTGTTTACTTACCTCATTCTCCTGCAAAATCCACGACGACTGCAGTTATATTCTTGCGGCTCCACTTATCTTTTAGACTTCTGAGGCACTCCTGAATTCCTAGTTCATCAAGAGAATTGACTAAGAGCCACGCGAAACCGCGGGAATGCACGCACAACACAACAACACAACCAACTTGTCTAAAGTGAATGGCAAAAATTCAAGAAAACAAAGACGAAGTCTACGGTTCCTTACGAGTGTCAGCAGCACGTTTTCGAGCTGCTTTTTCGAGAACATACAAATAAAAAAAATCTGGTATTTCTTCACTTGTTTCATAATTAGAATTCACTAATATAATGTATATATATTGCGTGATTTTTTCAATCAACGTGACTGGCTGGAAAACGTCGTCAGCTACAAGTGACGACAAAGCTATGACGTAATGTCGTCCACAAATTAATTATGGAGCGCACAGTTGACAATCAATATATTTTACCATAACAGATTTAATCAATATAATTTACCATGACAACATACGAGTATTTAGTGTGGGGAGGGTTTTGTTTGTATATTTACCTAGTCACATTTACTTCGTTGTAGTACACGGGGTTTGAGTTGTGCTCATAGGACCCCGTCTCTGCCTCCACACATCAAACTTTACCTTAAATTCGTCCCTGTTGTTGGCCTGGATTATATTTTCATCCAATTTGTTCCACAATTTGTGTGTGTGTTGGAGGGGGGCGAAGGATGAGGACGGGAGAGGAGGGAAGGACTGAAGGACGGGAGAGAGTCTTTGTGTGTGTATTTAACTAGCTGTATCTTACGGGGAGGGGAGATATGCTCGTGAAGTCCCGTTTCTGTATCTCGCAGTGTCTAATTTGCTCATACATTCGTGTATTGTTTTTTCACACACTATTGTATCGTCTAATATGTTCCATACATCCAACACTCTGTGGGGAAAGCTGTTCTTTTTCAGGTCTCTTCAATAACTGTCCTTTTTGAGCTTCTTTCCATCTCCTCTTGTGTTTCTCTTATCCCAATTGAAAGTCTTCTCTACCAAGGACTTCCATACCTCTCATAATTCTGTAGATGGTCAACAAGTCACCTCTTTCTTTCCTCTGTTCCAGAGTCGGTAAATTCTAGTTTTGACAATCTCTCTTCATATGACAGTTTTGATAGCGCTGGGGCCATCTTCGTTTTTCTCTTGATTCTCTCAATTTTCCTTTTATTCGTTTTAGTACTGGATGACCATAATGTCGCTGCGTACTACAATTTTGGCCTTATCAGTGTGACTAGTATTTTCTTTACCATTTCTTCATCCAAGTAAGTAAAACCCACTTTTATTGATCTTAGCAAGTTATAGGTTTTACCGACAATTTTGTTTATCTGTTTGTCAGGGGACATATAATTTGTGATGATCACTCCCAGGTGTTTTTCAGATCCCATTTTCTTTACTTCCTTTGCACCAAATTTATATTGTCCTGATATCCTTTTTTTATTTTTTCCAAATTCCATTGTGTGTGTGTGTGTGTGTGTGTGTGTGTGTGTGTGTGTGTGTGTGTGTGTGTGTGTGTGTGTGTGTGTGTGTGTGTGTGTGTGTGTGTGTGTGTGTGTGTGTGTGTGTGTGTGTGTGTGTGTGTGTTTACCTAATTGTATTTAACTAGTTGTATTTTACGGGAAGGGAGCTATGCTCATAGTGACCTGTCTTTGTATCTTTCAGCATCTAGTTTGTTCTTATGTAAATTCTTGTATGGTTTTTGCACACACTATTGTTTCGTCCAATTTGTTCCAGACATCCACCACTCTGTGTGGAAAACTATTTTTTTTTTCAGATCTCTTCCATAACTATCTTTTTGAGTTTCTTTTCATGTCCTCTTGTTTTTTTTTCCCACTTTCATAAATCTTCTCTGTCAAGAACTTCCATGCCTTTCAGGATTCTGTAAATGGCCAGTAGATCTCCTCTTTCTTATGGTATTTGTGTGTGTGTGTGTGTGTGTGTGTGTGTGTGTGTGTGTGTGTGTGTGTGTGTGTGTGTGTGTGTGTGTGTGTGTGTGTGTGTGTGTGTGTGTGTGTGTGTGTGCATGTGTGTACGTATGTGTATCCGTACCTTTAGAGTTACATATTTCATATCCATGTCTTCTCTAGACAAACACTAGGAATCAAGGGTACCTTGATTTGGCTCTGTCATTTTAGAAAAATATAAGAAAAATAAGAAAAGAAGACATATAAATTAGATTAGATAGCTGAAATAAAACAGATAATTTGATAAATGTACCAATTGACTAATTAATTGGTTGATTAGTTATTCAATAGCAAAACAAGTAAACGAACAGATAAATGACAAAATAAATAATTGAATAAATAGATAAAATGAGATAAATGAATCAGCACAATTCTAGAACAGCTCACTTGACAACAGTCCCTAAATTTAGAACTCACACGGCTCACTTGACAACAGTTCCTAAATTTAGAACTCACACACACACCATTTGGGTCATCAGGAGCTAAAAGTACCTGAAGAAAGCTTCGAAGAAAAAAAAAAAAACGAAAAAAAAAACGATGAGGATACCCTGGGGTTTACAAAGGATTACAAAGGCGGAGTAAGCTGACAGGAAACCTTTTGATCCATAACTAGGTTGGATGCAAAAAGAAATTATAATAATGATAAAAAATAAATAAATGAATAAAGATTATCATAATACAAATAATAATAAATAAAATAAATAAATGCATAGGTATAGTTAGATGATAAAATGTCCATTTAACAGCCAAAGGAGCAATTACCTTTCTGCCAACGCGTCATTATCATTATCTTAATGTATCGTAACATGACCTGACCTTATAATCACAAATCGGTGATGATGGGCCCTGACATGCCAACATGGACCCCCCCCCTCCCGCCCCCAACGCCCCGGCAGCAACCGCCAACTGTCATTAAGATACATGTGGCTTTGGAGCTCAATCACCCGCAAGAAAATTACCTCCGAGCAATATATTTTCAAATTCCATAAATAATTGCATCTTATTTTACAGCAAAGTAATTGCTACACAATTACTGGCTAATGTTATATAATAGCAACATATATTCTCTATTGTGATATTTTCTGATCCAGCGGGAAGCGGTTGGTGTTTTCTATTGGGTAATATTCCAGTGTAATAAAAGGATAATGAGTACCTAAGCTACAAAGACCAATGGATCACAAAGAGCCCCACCAACCATTTATTATTTCTCGTCCACGTTCATGCGGGTCAATGAGGAGGTGGCGTAATAGGAAGCGTGCTGGTCTCGCGTTCTCTTAGTTGGGGTTCGAGTCCCGCACTCCTTTCAGATTCCCAGCAGGGACTGTTTGTTACCTGCTCCCCCCCCCCCAATAGGTCAAAGGTGACGGCTTCGGCCGCAGCTACTCAGCGCCTCCTGGCGTGTGCTCTTCACTTTTATTGAGGAGTGTTGCCAGGATCCACAGTTTAACGATAACCTTGTGTTCACTGCTGTTCATGAATAATTGATGAACAGTCCCGCAATGCCCATCATCATCATCATCATCATCATCATCATCATCATCATCATCATCATCATCATCATCATCATCATCATCATCATCATCATCATCATCATCATCATCGTTATTTTCATCATCGTTATTTTCATCATCATCGTTATTTTCATCATCATCGTTATTTTCATCATCATCGTTATTTTCATCATCATCGTTATTTTCATCATCGTTATTTTCATCATCATTGTTATTTTCATCATCATTGTTATTTTCATCATCATTGTTATTTTCATCATCATTGTTATTTTCATCATCATTGTTGTTTTCATCATTGTTGTTTTCATCATCATTGTTGTTTTCATCATTGTTATTTTCATCATTGTTATTTTCATCATCATTGTTATTTTCACCATCATTGTTTTCACCATCATTGTTATTTTCATTATCATTGTTATTTTCATCATCATTGTTATTTTCATCATTGTTATTCTCATCATCATTGTTATTTTCATCATCATCGTTATTTTCATCATCATTGTTATTTTCATCATCATTGTTATTTTCATTATCATTGTTATTTTCATCATTGTTATTTTCATCATCATTGTTATTTTCATCATCATTGTTATTTTCATCATTGTTATTTTCATCATCATTGTTATTTTCATCATCATTGTTGTTTTCATTATCATTGTTGTTTTCATCATTGTTGTTTTCATCATTGTTATTTTCATCATTGTTATTTTCATCATTGTTATTTTCATCATTGTTATTTTCATCAGTTATTTTCATCATTGTTATTTTCATCATCATTGTTATTTTCATCATCATTGTTATTTTCATCATCATTGTTATTTCCATCATTGTTATTTTCATCATCATTGTTATTTTCATCATCATTGTTATTTTCATCATCATTGTTATTTTCATCATCATTGTTATTTTCATCATTGTTATTTTCATCATCATTGTTATTTTCATCATTGTTATTTTCATCATCATTGTTATTTTCATCATCATTGTTATTTTCACCATCATTGTTATTTTCACCATCATTGTTATTTTCACCATCATTGTTATTTTCACCATCATTGTTATTTTCACCATCATTGTTATTTTCACCATCAGTTATTTTCGCCATTATTTTCACCATCATTGTTATTTTCACCGTCATTTTTATTTTCACCATCATTGTTATTTTCATCATTGTTATTTTCATCAACATTGTTATTTCCATCATCATTGTTATTTTCGTCATCATTGTTATTTTCATCATCATTGTAATTTTCATCATTTTTATTTTCATCATTTTTATTTTCATCATCATTGTTATTTTCATTATCAATATTATCAACTTTACTAGTAACGTCATCATTGTTATTTTCATCATCATTGTTATTTTCATCATCATTGTTATTTTCATCGTTGTTATTTTCATCATCATTGTTATTTTCATCATCATTGTTATTTTCATCACCATTGTTATTTTCATCATCATTGTTATTTTTATCATCATTGTTATTTTCATAATTATTGTTATTTCCATCATTGTTATTTTCATCATTGTTATTTTCATCATCATTGTTATTTTCATCATCATTGTTATTTTCATTATCATTATTATCAACTTTACTAGTAACGTTCACTTCAGTTCTTATTCTAGCTAATAAGAGACGATCTTATTCAGCTAAGGGTACGTCGTTGTATCTAAGGCCTGTTGTACCTCTTTTTCTCTCTTTTTTTTTTAATCTGATTGACACCAAACTATTTAGACCGGCAAAGGGATTAGGTACAATTTGGCACGTCATTCTCTCTCTCTCTCTCACTCTCTCTCTCTCTCTCTCTCTCTCTCTCTCTCTCTCTCTCTCTCTCTCTCTCTCTCTCTCTCTCTCTCTCTCTCTCTCTCTCTCTCTCTCTCTCTCTCTCTCTCTCTCTCTCTCTCCCTCTCTCTCTCTCTCTCTCTCTCTCTCTCTCTGTGTGTGTGTGTGTGTGTGTGTGTCGAGTTGGACTCGAACCTGTATTACAAAGAAACACCATCACTAACCTAAACCTAGTTGTGTCCATACCAACTTAACTCACTCCAAACGTTAATCTAACACTCGTATCAACATCGTTCCGGACAATGACTGAGGATCAAAACAGGCACGTTCCGACGGAGCTCCAGCGGGAGAGGAACCACTCGCATGACTGAAAACAAAAAGACGGATGAACAGAGGAAAGAACGAAGGAGCAGTGTGCGAGATTGGATTATACGATTTGGAAACAAACGAGCTGCTTTGAAAGGTGTGGAAATAAACACGTGTGTGTGTGTGTGTGTGTGTGTGTGTGTGTGTGTGTGTGTGTGTGTGTGTGTGTGTGTGTGTGTGTGTGTGTGTGTGTGTGTGTGTGTGTGTGTGTGTGTGTGTGTGTGTGTGTGTGTGTGTGTGTGTGTGTGTGTGTGGGTGGGTGGTGGTGTGTGTGTGTGTGCGTGTGTGTGCGTGT
>NC_134818.1:7529369-7531869 GCF_046742065.1 Oratosquilla oratoria
TAATACCCCATATATGTATATGTATGTATGTACGTATGTAGGTAGGTAGGTAGGTAGGTATGTGTGTATGCATGTGTGTGTGTGTGTGTGTGTGTGTGTGTGTGTGTGTGTGTGTGTGTGTGTGTGTGTGTGTGTGTGTGTGTGTGTGTGTGTGTGTGTGTGTGTGTGTGTGTGTGTGTGTGTGTGTGATTCACCATGGTCTTGGATCACGTGTTGGCCTCGTGATCGATAGCTATTTCCCTCCCGGAAGAGAGCTCAGAGCTCGTATATGGCCGATCTATGGTTAATGCTGTGACCTTACACGCACACACACACACACCCAATTCCCCATCCACGAGAGTTGGAGTAACGACCCGCAGCGTAGTGATACTGAAATTATTTAAATTCTGGGCGGGATTCGAACCCGGACCTCCGTAGTGGCAGCCGGGAACTCTACCAACTGCGCCACGAGTTGTGTGTGTGTGTGTGTGTGTAGAAGTATAATGTTTTCTAGTTATGAGATATATTTAGAAGCTTTTTTAGTAAACTCACTTGTGGGTGTACGTGATATCTATTTGCAGATACACCAACAAATATTCCTCAAAATACAATAAATATATTTTTTAATTTTTACTTTTTGAAAATAAACTTTCTGCAAAAAGGGCCAATAACCCCCTGAAGCGGTTTGAGTTATTAAACACATTGATTGAAACCTTATCTTAGTAATTTTGAAAAATGACAGATTAAGAAGAAAAAATAAGAACGCATTTTTTCCAAAAGCAAAGAAATTCAGAACACTATTCTCAAAGAAAAGTCTGGATTATGATTCAAAAGAATTCTTGAGTTAATGTTGGCAAACCTTAATGCAAGTACAAAGCTCTGAGATTTTTTAATTACTGACAAAAAGTGTACTTACTTAACCTAGAAGAGGCTGTTAATTACCTACGGTGGCATTTTGTATAACAAATTCACAAATATAAATTAGAAAGAGCTAGGATAATCATGCTACTGTAATTAACTCACTATTGTTCACAAAGAGCTTAACTTTATTTTCCAAAACACTACGAGAAGGGTCACCCTCCTCCTCCTCTTCCTCTTCCTTCTTCTCTTCTTCCTCTTCCTCCTCCTAATCCTCCTGCTCCTCCTCCTCTTGCTCCTCCTCCTCCTCCTCTTCTTCCTCCTCCTCCTCTTCCACTTCCTCCTCTTCCTCTTTCTCCTTCTCTTCTTCCTCCTCTTCCTCCTGCTCCTCCTCTTCCTGCTCCTCCTCCTCCTCCTCCCTTTCCTTTTCCTCCTCTTCCTTCTCCTCTTCCTTCTCCTCCTCCTTCGCCTCCTCCTCCTACTCCTCTTCCTCCTCCTCCTCCTCCTCCTCTTCCTCCTCTTCCTCCTCCTCACCTCTTCGTCCTCATCCCTCGCCTCCTCCTCCTCCTCCTCTTCCTCCTCCTTCTTCTCATCCTCCTCCTCCTCCTCTCTCGACTCCCCGCTCAAATGATAAAATGGAAAACTTTTACATTTCCATTTTTACATCGTCCCCTTTTCACTAAAACTTCAGCCCGTTTGATGCAAGCTTCCACGGACTCCTTGCGCGCATTTCCGTTCACTCTTTGATGCAAGTCTCTCTCTCTCTATCCTGTCTCCTTCGGTTCTCCTTGAAGGCGTTATCACATTGGGCAATTTTTCCTCCGACTGTCGGAGCAGATTTCCAGCCTGCAGCTTTCTGGAAGGAATATGATATGCTAAAGGAAAATAATATTCCTCCACCATATCAAATGACATTTTTTTTTTTTTTTTTTTTTTTTAACAAAATAGTTTACCATTGTAATTCTATAGCGGAAAAGGTTCTGGAGGTGGACGGTAGCGCCAAAGAATCGTAGGTTGGGGGAAAAGTAGCCCAATAGGATAACCCCTTTAGTTAACATGCCCTCGCACCTTCTAAAAGGAACCTTACTTCACCAAAACTTCATTCTTGAGCGGAAGAACAAATAAATCCGTGTTAGACTACATGTTAGAACAATTAATGGGCCTAATCAGAGTCCGGTTTAAGAAGGAATTAGGCAAGAACTGGTTTAACGATAGAGTGGTCAACAAATGGAATAGACTTGGTAACCACGTAGTGAGATCTGAAACTATCGGTTGTTTTAAGGAAAGGTTAGACAACTTTATGGATGGGGATGGCAGGTGGTCATGGACATGGAACCTCCTAGTGTAGGCCTTATGGTCTTTTGTAGTCCCCTTTATTCTTGGACCGCGAGGTCTTGGACGCACAAGCCTTAATCTCCTATAGAAGGGTTTCGATAGATACGTTATACAGATAGTAGTACCCAACTCTATAGACCCTCGACACTTCGCATTGCATCAGCCTATATTTAGCAAAGGACTTAATCAGATGATGTTTACGCAGTGAGGCTCTTTCGACATTAGAATGTCCTGTCTGAGGTTTAGAAAGCAGGCATGAGTCTCACGACCTGAAGAAAATGCAAAACACCAGGATACACAAGTCCAGAGTACTCACACCTTGCCATTC
>NC_134818.1:7534369-7536869 GCF_046742065.1 Oratosquilla oratoria
GAAGATTTAGCGAAATCTCCCGGATCAACTTTTCACCTTGGCGCAGTGCAGCTGGAACGCGCCAGCTGGTGCTCCCTCCCCCCCCCCTCACAAGGGGAGGTACCATCTGCCCGCAGGTACTCTCGTTACCACCTGTGACAGTGACTAATGAATCAATGTACGAAGGTCTTTGAGTACTGGAGCGGGGTTTTCCTCAACTGAATAAAATCGTCAGACAATAAGAACATGAGAATATAAGAATGAAGGAGACTGCAAGAGACCATAATGCCTGCACTAAGCAGCTCCATGTCCATTACCGCCTATTATCCCCATCCATAAAATTATGCTCATAGAACAACCGGTAGTTTCGGCGTTAACTAGATGGTTACTAAAGTTGTTCCATTCGACAGAATGAGTATACAAATCGACCTTCTTAGTGAATAAGTGTAGTCATAAACGTATTGTTATTCTATACCAGAGACAAAATTCTTTTCAATTTTAGTAATGTAGGATTTGTAGTTATGGGTTTAAATCGGACAAATTTAGGTTTAAGAAGAGAATAGACAAGAACTGGTTTACCATTGGAATGGTTAACGAATGGAATAGACTTAGTAACCAAGCAGTGAGCGCTGAAAAAATTGATTGCTTTAAGAGAAGATTAAATAAATTTATGTACGGGAATGACAGGTGGCAATTGACATGGAGCTACCTAGTGCAGGCCTTATGGTCTCTTGTAGTCTCCTCCATTCTTTATTATAATTCATTATCTATTTTTATTCATTATTGTTTATCAATGATCTGTTTGTTTATTATTTATCATTATCTATTCATTCATTCTATTTACTTATTTATTTTTTTATTATTGTTATCTAATTATTTTCATTATTTTTTCCCGCATCTGACCTTGCTATAGACCAAAAGGTCTCGTGTCGATATGCTCTTCCTTTGTAATCCTTCTTATGTGTTCTTATGCGTCGAACTGTACCTCAGGGAATACATTCTGACTGAGATCAGGTAATTTTATCCAGATTAGTAGACATCCAGTGATGAAGGGTTAGTGGCCCAATTTCTTCTGGAGTTTTGAGAATGAGACTTTCGGTTGAAACGCGTTTCAAAGCCACGGAAGAAAGGTCCGCGAAGAAGCGTGACAAGACGACGAAGACATCTCGAAAATCGTCGTCGTTATTATCGGTTGATGACAGGCAGGCATCACCGCGCGTCGCGGGATAGAGGACAAAGTGACAGGGAGAGGACAAGAACATAAAGGCAACAATAGATACCCTGGAAGGAAGCCCTCTCTACGCGAGATCGAAACACACAAAGAAAAGCATCAACATCCTTTCAGCTGAAGGCTTTCTTATAGCGAAGCTTTTTATTTTTTCGTATAATTCCTTGGCTTCTTCCTTTATGTCTCTTTTATTTTCTCTCTCTCTCTCTTTCGTTATTAATTTCAATTCTACCCTTTCTATGTCTCGTTTGTTTTCTCTATAACTTAATCTCTCTCACTATCTCGCTCTCCCTCTCTTTCTCTCGATCTCTTTCTTGCCCTGACAATCTTTCATGTCGCCTTCTCGTTAAATTGTCTATTTGTTCTCACCTACGTTTCATTTTCTTGTCCTGATTTTGCGTCCGCCTCTCCTTCTCCAGCTGCCCGTTTCCTCTGTCTGTTCCTCCCTCCTGTTTCCTCTTCCTGTTTCCCGTTTCTTGTCTCCTCTTCCCTCAGCCTGTTTGCTCTTCCTGTTCCCTGTTTCTTGATTCCCTCACTCTGTTCGCTCTTCCAGGTTCTGTTTACATGAGCCTGTTTGTCCTTTCTGTTTCCTGTTTTCTATCTTCCCTCTGCACTGATGGACGTCTCATCATTAAAATGTTACCATTGAAGATGAATGATGGCTACATGAATGTATGGCTAAAGCCAGACCAAGAAGAAAAGTGCCACCCAACAGGGAAGGTCCTGGCTGTCGATTTGTTCACGTGAACAGCGAAAGAACAAAAAGAACATTCTTCTCGCTAAGAACCCACCTTACCCTCCGTTCTTCCATACATGGAACGTGCGGGAATATGTTCACAAAAACAAAAAAAATCTCCAGTGATTTATACATGTAAATGGATATCGCCAATGCTATTTCCCCCATACCCTTTCATCCTAACTCCTGCGCTGCTTGTTAAAAACAGTCACGTACACCTAAACCAAAGCCAAGGCCATATGCATCCCATGGGATGCAGCCGACGAAAGGCACTGTGGGACGGCGTAGCACCAAAAAAAGAGCCAGCAGGAACACTGAAGAACAATTCTTATGTATTCTCAAGAACATCAATAGTTTCAACAGGCAATGACTTTCTCATTATAACTGTCTAAAGTAATAAAAATTGGGATTCTGTAGAAACGTTAGGGGCGGTAAGTAGTGCGACATGACGTAGAATCGTCGACATAACCATAAACGCACAACATTGGTCGTGCAGTAAGTAGATGTCGACAGTATTGTTCATCGCTTGTTCCCAGAGGGAAAAATTATCACCTAAA
>NC_134818.1:7541869-7544369 GCF_046742065.1 Oratosquilla oratoria
GTAGGTGTTGGTGTAGGCATAGGTGTATGCGTAGGTGTAGGTGTACGTGTAGGTGTAGATGTAGGTGTAGGTTTAGGTGTAGGTGTAGGATTAAGTGTAAGCACAGATGTAGGTGCAGGTGTAGATGTAGGCGTGGACAGGTCACGACCTTCAGAGGACGCTGCCAGGAGGTTAGAGCAAAAGTTGGAGAGGAAGTGCAAGAAGCTGAAGGAAGACCAAGTGGGCAGAGAAGAAGACGGAAGAGGAGGAGGAGGAGGAGGAGGAGGAGGAGGAGGAGGAGGAGGAGGAGGAGGAGGAGGAGGAGTTTTAGTATTTCGTCGCAGGTAACCAGCGCTTCCATCCTTGGGGGGAAGTATCGCAACGAAGAGGTGGAAGTAGTAATGGAGATATTTGAGGAGGATAATAGAAAGGATGGATAGTTACATTCTTGAATAAAGATTAGATAGGAGAGATTTGAGGATAGTAGAAAGGAGGGATAGTAACATTCTTGAGTGAAGGTTAAGTAGGAGAGATTTGAGGATAGTAGAAAGGAGGAATGGTTACATTCTTGAGTGAAGATTAATCTTCTAAAAGAATGCTGAAAAACTCTGGTCGGAGGGAAAGAAGGAGGAGAAGGAGAAAAAGAAGGTGGAGGAACAAAAGAAGGAGAGGGAGAAGGAGGAAGAGATAGAGAAGGAAAAGGGCGAGGAAGAAGAGGTGAAGAAAGAGGAGGAAGAGGAATAGAAGAAAGAGAAGAAAAAGGAGAAGAAGGAGAATAGCACCATCATCTACTACAGCAAATATACCACATCCGCCACCACAGTCACCACCACCATCCTCCCCTACCACCATTGCCCAAGACACTATTTGTAGCATAAAAAACAGGTACAACAATAACATAACAAAGACAACGACAAGACGACAGTAATTGCAGATCAATAACAACAGTAACAAGAAAATAACTACGAAAAAACCAACAACAGCAACTACAACAACAACAACAGCTGCAAGACACCAACAAGAAAAGTAAAGGTCAAACAACAACAGCAGCAGATAAAACAACGCCAAAATGGACAATAACAACAACACCGTCAAGAGGGACAAAACAACAACAACAGCAATAACAACGCTGATAGGGACATAAAATTAACAGTAACAACACCAAAAAGGACAAGAACAACAACAACAGCAACGCCGGTAGGGACAAAACAATAACAACAATGTCGAGAGGGACAACAGCAGAACAAATGAGCATCTGCTAAAGCTGAAGAACGAAATGGACCCAAGAGGTCTCGGGAAGCCCCCAGAAGGTTCGGGCAAACCTCGAGCATAGGGGGGACAGCCACAGATAGACCCGCGTCACCGGTCGGCAAATAGAGAGGGAAATTGATGCGAAATCGAATTGAACTGAAGAAGCGAAAAACCAAATTTCTGATTACCTCTCCTCTCAATTCTTATTGCGCCTCTCGAATTGACATCGCCGAGTGTACAACGACACCCGTCCCCTACACCCACACCCACTCCCCCCAAGCCCCAATAACGTGGAACTTTTTATATATTTCAATGCGGCCGACGTCGGACTTCGTTCAGGTATGAGAGCGGGCCCATGGCTTGAACAGACTTCTCAACGATCGGGACCCCTTCTCACTGTGGCCTCGCTCCCACACCTGAATGATATCGCCTAACGTCAGCTGCATCGTCTTGGTGTAGGAAACCTAATACCACCCACCCACCCACCAACTCTCTCATCCCTCCCGGTGTTAAACACGACGAAGTAAATGACCATTAATCTATCTGATATCACAAAATGTTCAAATCGCTTTAGTTGGAATATACTAAGGATTGTTGCTCATTCATCTTGTCATGTTTAAGATACGTTTTGCTCGGTACGATTATCGTTCTCAACGATGGTCGTTCATGACCCATTGATGATCACCAAAACGGTTGTTTAGAGCACTCATTCTTTGTTTTTGAATGGGGTTGGTTTGCTTCGAGCTGCAAAGTACGAGGCTGATCATTCGAACCGAACCTTCCAACGCGTTTACCCAAATAGGTAGGATGCGCGTCACTTGCTATTGGCTTGGGTAGACTAACAATTATTATTGTACCGAGCAAAACGTATCTCTAGCATGGAAGGGGCTGGGGAGTGAGCCTATGATTCAACTATTCCTTGTGTGGCACAATGATTCACAAATAGGCCCACAACTCGAAACTAACTCGATAGTTAATGGATGCACTGGGTTTATTCACTAGTGATGGGATATCTAGGAGGCAGGAAACAGCAACACATAAGAACGGGGTACATAAGGAAAGAGGTTGAGAACCCTTGCCTTCAATTGTACCCGACGTCCTTTGGATGACCGCCCCTCCCCACACCTGCCATCGCAAGCCTATTCGATCACTAATTACAATCACTGGATGCCCAGTCATGAGGCAATTTGGCAACAACGTAATAAATCACACTTCCAATTACATTACGCTTATGAGCACATTAACTAACGATTCATTTTTCCTTCAGTTA
>NC_134818.1:7549369-7551869 GCF_046742065.1 Oratosquilla oratoria
TCACCAGAGTTGAAGACAGGTTTGAAAGTAATCCAGTGATAATGATAAACTTATCTGGATTCCTGGAGAAAATCTACTTTGATAGTAGAAAACTCTCGCCAGAGTTAGAGATACGAGTATATTTGAAAGTACAAGTACAAGAAACCAGGTCGCTGTTGGCCGGGAAAGAAGCTTCATCTAAAAACGTGGGAGAGAAACGAAGCGGGACATAAAAATACAAAGTGATTACGAAAAGAAAAAAGAGAACAAAGGTTCCTGTAAGAAAAATACGAAGGAAAGAAAAAAAAATGCACGATAGACATACAGATGAATAAGAAAAAATGAATGGAAAACAGTTTATGAAGAAATATAACGGAGTGGACGAGGTGGGGAGGAGAAGGGAAGGAGGGAAGAGGAAAAAGAAAGAGGAAGAAAGATTGGGAGGGAGAGATTTAGAAACAAAAAAGGAATTATGTAAATAAAACGGGGAGATATATATAGAAAGGGAGGGGTGAAACAGCAACAGAAATAAACACACACGCACACATACACACACACACACACACACACACACACACACACACACACACACACACACACAGAAAGAGAAAGAGACTTGGAAGAAACGAATAGAATAACGATGAGGGTGATGGTAAGAGAAAGGGAAAGGGAGGTGAACAAAGAGAGAAGGTGGAAGCAGATAAGGAAACACAATACCAAGAAAACAGAAGAGATATAGAGAAGGAGAGGGCGATGACGAAGAGAGAAGACATGAGGTATCTCGACAGAAGGACAACCACAAGAGAAATAGAGCCAAAAATATGTAGAATCCGTTTCAACAATCTCATTCTGGAGAGGAATTGAATACCCCCCCTTCTTGCCAGAGGCGCCGTATTAGTGTACGAGTTGGCAGAGAAAAGAGCTTTGCGCACACAGCTCCTCAAAGGCTCCTACTCCAAGAAGAACCTCGGAAGCTTCAGGAAGGAAGAAAAGCACATCGTCGCCTCCGAGTCTGAAGGTAATCCTCCAACTTCGATGAGACCAGCGCGTCAGACACAAGACAAATATTTCAGCCATTAAGCCGCTTTCCAGTTTCCAGGCAAGTAGATATCAAAAGGACCGGATCTGGAATGCCGACGTGTAGACGAGCAGCCTCAAGTCTTTCGGTTACATTTGTTGAGACTCGTACGAAACTAGTCTACAACGTAGACAGGCTCTACTCTTAAAAAGAGAGGGCCTACCTTGGCTTGATGGAGTCTGTCTTGATTTGATACACAAAAGGAAGAGGGTGGATGCGGGGGGGAAAGGGGGAAGGGGGAGAAAGCCGGGGAGGGGAAGGTAAGTGGGTTTCCATGTATAGGTGGAGGTGCAGAACTGAACTGGAGGTGCTTCGAGGTTGCGTTGTTTTCCCCGGGTGTTGACACAAAACAATGTTTGTTTGGTTCCCTATACCTTTTGTGTTTCAGTCTGAATCTTTCCGATGAAGCTTCTGAATGTCTTCAAAGAACAGCTGTCCACTTACATATCTGGTTCATTCTTCTTCAGTTCCGAGCCCTCATAGAACGCTCTAGCACCCCTCAGGCCGCGGCATGCTACACATATTTTATTCTGGTTGACCTTAAGTGATTTCAATCTGCTGAAGTAGATCCAGGGACAAGTGGGTGGGGATTCTCTCGACAAAAAGGATGAGAAACACCTCGAAGGACACGTCATCAACGCATCTCGCTTTTTCGAATGTGATGATGGAGGATGACATTGCAACCCCGCCCCCCCTAACCCCTAACCCCCCCCCCCTCCCCCCCAACCCCTTCCCCGGCGCCTCCCATGTGGAGCGGCCCTTCTGGAGTCAAAGGAGTCATGTCATGTGCGCGGTGCACCTGATGAGAGAAGGGTGTCACGCTAACTTCGGAGACAATTTTTATTGTTTTTTGCTTTTCATCTTCGCTTTGTTCCGTGGACCACCCACTCCCAATCTCTGAGGTGATAATTAATCCGAAAACCCTCCTAACGCCAAGGGAGAGTGAGAGTGAAAGGCAAAGGGAGAGAAAAATAGGGCATATTGTATTTCGTCGCTTTCGTCCTTAGAAACAACATTTCGCCGAAGAGGTGGAACCACAGAGGTGGTGAAAGAGGAATATGAAGAGAGTGGCAGAAAGGAGAGATAGTAGAAGTTAAAAAGAAATACTACGAGTTTTCGGACGTAAAATAACTGTTCCACAGAGAAAACAGACAGTAGGACAAACAGACACAGGTAGAAACACATACAGACAGACACACATACAGACAGACATGACAAGTGAAACAATATCTTTTTGATATTTTGTCAACAATAACCAATGTTTCTATCTTTGGGGACAATAGGGAACCGAAGAGGTGAAGCTATGGAATTGGTATATGAGGAGAGAGATTTAAGGAGAAGGGCAGCACAAGAGGAGAGGGGTAACAGAAAATGAAAGTGATCAGCATTGTTTTTTTGAGATGAGTCCCCGATCAAAAAAGAAGACGTATACAGGCACAGGGA
>NC_134818.1:7554369-7561869 GCF_046742065.1 Oratosquilla oratoria
CCAAGGACCACTTTTATTACAGAAAACAAGCTGAGGACCCCCTCACATGTGTTCCCCCCAGGATATATATATGTATATATATATATATATATATATATATATATATATATATATATATATATATACATATATAATGTACGCACTGTTTCGTAATATCAACAGTCATGGAAAGCTGTAAATAAATACTTTAACTGAGAATTAAGTGTAACTCCATCTTTAATTGGCAATTCTGATAATATCAAAACATAAGACAATAATTCAAATGTGTAATCCAAAGATAAGTGTTCAAATACAGCCATGAAATTCCCTTGAATAACATTTCCAGAAATTCCCTCTCCCTCTTTCTCACCAATATAAGATGTCTTTTGTTCACATTATTAATGTGAAGGATGGGCCTGCCTCCCAGTGCACAACTTCTCTATCCTGGGATGGATGGATGAGAGGCATACTCTTAGGTCATCTTCCACATGCATCCGAGCCCTGTACTTGGTTTTCATGGCTGTCAGAGCTGAGAAAGATGCCTCGCAGAGATAAGTAGTGGGAAATGGAAGCAAAACCTTCGAAGCTGCAGCAAAGAGTTCAGGATATTCCTCTTTGATAGAAGCCCAAAAGTCTATATGTGCACATTGACGGAATCGGATCCTCTGGCTCCCATCGCATGACAGCTCCAACAGTTCTTCCTCTGCCTTTGCACTGAGACCACGTGCTGATGAACTGGCAACAAAAGGATCCCGAACCCAATCCCAGGCATCGGTGTCGATATCAGTGAAGTAGGAATTGAAATGTTCACTCAGTGCGGTAAGATGACCGTAGATCTGATTTCTTACCAACTCAACTGATAGTTTGTGTCCAAAAACTCTGTGAGTTGTGGGAACATGTCTGTGATCCCATTCAAGACTCGCATTCTCCAGATCTCAGTTTTCCCCCTAAAGGCCTTGTTTTTATCGCTGACCTCCAAGACAGAGGCATAGCCACCTTGCATGGATAAATTGAGCTCGTTCATTATATTGAACACGTCGGCAAGATAGGCAAGCTGGGCTACCCACCTTGGGTCAGAAAGAAGCATTGCAGTGGGGGGCTTGGCATCTTTCAGAAAGTCACACAGCTCGGTACGCAGTTCAAACACCCGCTGTAAAACTTTCCCACGGATCTGAAAGGATATAGATATAGTACTGAAATATAGATATACCCCTAGTTCTCACAAAAGGGGGACATACACAAACAAAATAATAGTTAATAAAAACATAATTACATAAATAATCTATACACAAAGATAATAAAAATGTCTTTTTTACCAAACAACTCTGAAACACTCCTGACGACTACTGGACGTACACTGCCAGTGGTTGACATTCCATCAGTGTTGCCAGATGGCTGTCCCGGAAATCGGCTGCATCCACCGATAAATTCGTTAAATTTTGCGGACCCCCTGTCAAAGTGCCGCGGACCCCACTTTGAGAACCCCTGCCATAGAACACTAGTGACTACATAGAACGTACGTTATCAATAGCCCATAACAATACCCCCATATTTCCTCAGAAGTCTCCGAAAGCCTTCAGCCCAAGGTCGACATGGAACACCTGTTCTTTGATACGTTATAAGGTCCACTGGCTTGACCTGCTTTCGACGTGCACGTCTCAGCGTGACCTGATTCCTAACACGGGTGACATAACGACTGACAATACTGCTTCCTCACGCCTCGCCGGATCAATTTTCTCTAGCACACAACAATGGACAGATTAGAATCGACCTTTCTTTTGTTTTCTTCTTCTTCCTCTTCCATTGACTGGCCTTCTAAAACTTCTTTTGAAACAGGAAAGTCATAATTAGCGTAAATCTTATACTCGTAAGGGTAAACACTTTAATTGGTATTAGTGAGCGAGCGAGTGAGCATACAATATGTCGACAAGATACCTAATTTGTTATTCTTTTCACATCTACGTAACCATCACGGTCCTCTATCCACAGATAAACACATGAACCTACATTGAAACGGACTGAGAACGAACTAAAACAGTCAATTCATTCGTAATTTGTCATATTCTCTTAGATTAATTTTCCAGTCGGCATAAAATCAGCGCTTAAAAAATCCTCGGGTGGTCTGTGACGTCACATCCCGATGTACGATAACTTACTGACAATATCTGTCCAGTCGAGGAAATTAGTTTTTCTAACCATCCCTGGGTACATTGGTAAAAGTAGCAAAAAAATATATATATATATTAGACAAACCAACAACGAGACTGCATCTAGAACAGCTATAGGAAAGGATAAAAAAACAAAGGAATACCCCTTCCTTTACTTTCAAGCTGTTTCCATTTTTTCTATCATGTTATTTCCTTCCTCTTCCCTTTCTTTTATGTATCAACTTGAACTTGGACAATACATGACCTTACCAAATGTCGAAACATACTTGATACATTTTTTGCGTTCAACATGCAAAGCCTTCCCAATGACGACTCGCCCGTTATTCTTTTGAAATGAGATTCGGTGACGTCATATCGACTGATGCCACGGCCTCGGGATAAGGTCTCGCTGGCACAAACATGAAGCCTCACTCCTTCCCCAGCATTTTGTGAATAGAAAGGAGTTGATATGGGAAAAGGTGGTGCTTCCTTCACACACACACAATGCCAACGGAGCCATTATTGTAAACTGCGCAAGTCAAAAACATTGCCAGATGGTGGGCAATTTGAGATTGAGTAATTAACAGTGATTTTTTTCTGGTGAGTATGTGTGAGTATGGGTGTGTGTGCGAGTTACCACATATTGTGTATATACAGTATGCATACGTAAAAATATTTGTGTGTGTATGCACATGTATAATTACATATGTACATATATGTATCCATGGTTTATTTTTTAAGAGTTATTAATACGGTGCGTCTGAATCGAGATACTCATATGTTACAGGGGGCCATCAGGATTTTAGAAGTGTATAGGTGGGGCTTTGTGGTCAAACAAAGCCTGGAAACCACTGAATTGTAGCTCATCATGAAGCCAGATATATGGTTACGATCAGAATAAGCCGCAGTGAGTGCAGCATGTGTGTGTGTGAGAGAGAGAGAGAGGAGAGAGACAAAGAAAGAGAGAGGGGGAGAGAAGAAGACAGGTGAAAGAGAGAAGGAGAGAGTGGAGTGAGAAGGGGAGAGAGGGAGAGAGAGAAAGTGGGGTGAGAGGAGAGAGAGAGAGAGGGTGGGAGGGAGGGAGAGAGAGAGAAATGGGGTGAGAGGAGAAAAGAGAAAGAAAGAGAGATAGAGAGAGAGAAAGGGGGTGAGAAAAAAATATATATAGAGAGAGAGAGAGAAAGAATGTCCGTGTGTGTGCGTGTGTCTAATTGTATTTACGCAGATGAGGTACGAGTATAACATACAAAAGTTAAAATGACAGCCACTTCATCTATTCAACCACATTTTTTTTTTTGGAGTCCCTGCCTTGTTAAGCGTCGATTATACGACGCTGTTTCTATTCGCTTTGGACAAGCATCTTAATTCGCTGGCGACTAAAAAGCGTTTCAGTAGCAAATAAAGAAGTTGACGTCTCGCGTCAAAAACAGCGCTATGTAAACCGACTTTTTGTAACATTGTTCAATAATTCGTATATATCACTATTATTGACCATAGGGAGAAATTATTGATGGGGGCTATGTAAGAGAGACAGCAATATCGATTTAATATTTTGTCAATAATATTTGCATTGTGGGGGGCCACTTTAAAAATATCGTTTATTACGATTACCGTCTACTTTTTTTTTTTTGTATTTTCATATTCATATTTCTTCTTTTATATCGTCAATGCATACACTTTCACACTTTTTAAATAACTTTCCTCAACATTTTTCCTCCCTCTTCCACTTCCCTAGGAATCCAGAGTAAAATTAGAAAAAAAGTTCATCATTTCGTTAGAAATGATATTAAAGAATCAATCTACTTGGTGAGTGGAGATTGACCAGCATTACTCCTATATTGAAAACTTAATTGCCCATTAATTTCATTAAGGGCTACGCGATGGCTTGATCACAGACTTTTCACTGTGTTCGTTCTATATCACTGAACATCGACTGAATTCCTCCTTTCTGTTTCGTTTCGTTTGTGTTCTTTGAGATATTTCATCCTGGTCAAAATCAGGCGACTCTAACCAGTTCCATGTTTCCAGTTCCACAGTTGCATCGTTCACTCCCAGGACCGCAATTATCGGCCACAAAAATATGATAGTAAAAAAAAATAATAATAATAATAAATAAACAAATATGTAAGTAAATAAGTAAATAAATTAATTAATTGATTAATACATGAATAGATAGATCAATGAATCAACCAATCAATAAATAACATTACAAACATAAAAACAAATTGATAAATGAATAAACAAATGAATAAATACATAAATAGATGAATAAATAAATAAATAAATAAATAATTAAGTACATAAACAAGTAAATAGATGAAAACATAAATAAATTAATGAATAAATAAGTAAAGAAATGGAGAAGTAAATAGATAAATAATTGAACAAATAAAGCAACAATAGGTATACGAATGAATAAATACATAGATAAATAGATAAATGAATAAATAGAAAATAGATAAATAGAATATAAAAGTGAATAAATGAATAAATTGATCAATAAAATACATACATAAATGAATAAATGAATAAAATATAAGTAAATAGATAAATAGATACATAGATACATAGGTAAATAAATAAGTTATTAAATAAATTAATCAATAGATCAAATTTTAAAGAAAGGAAGATTTGAATAAATATATAAATTTATAGGCCTCGCGCGTCGACTATCATTTGCTCAGTTTGCAGCTGATCCGTAGAAGCAGCGACCAAATCTCGTTTCTCATTCAACAAAAATATTTGTATAATTAATATCAAATTTACGCCATGCGTACAATATGCATCAATATCTTATGAAACTAAAGAGAGTACTGCAACAAATGAAAGTAAACAAGACGCATCTGTCAGAGAAAACAAAACGTTGAGTCGGAGTGCACGGAAATAACGTTGGTCTTCTTAAAAGAATATTTCTTTGTACAGATATTATATAAATCCAAGGATTTATATAAGATTTATATAAGGAAAGATTTTTTTAAGAATACCACCGTAAGATCATTCATATTCGAAATTTCTGAATGTATATAAGACACCAAACTTTTCTCTAGAAGCGGAGAGCAACTATAAATAAAGGAACCTTCCAAATATTCCCTAATTCTTGGAGATGAGGACAGAATACGCCATTAAAAAGAAAAAACTAATAAAGAAATAGTCATTCTCGAGATTGGTTGAATAAATAAAAAAAAATAATATTTCATGGAAGATCACAAAATCATTGATAGACATACATCTACCTGTTGAAAACGACAGCAAAGCAATTGGTACTTAAAGTCTCTAGTAAACAATATATATAGTTTTGTTGGGAAAAGAAAATATATATATTTTCAAATTTTATCGGAAAGTTTAATATCTACACAGGACAACAAAAACACACCAGCCTAACATCTACCCACCACCACTTACTTTCAAGAATTATTTTCTTATTGGGAAAGGGATTTTTCCTAATTCATCGAGAACTTGAATACATATATGTTGTGTTCCCATCTATCTCTTAATAAGGGACAAAAAAAAGTTAAAACACGACAATAATTGCCTCCATAACTCTTATGGTTATATGGTTAGCAATTTATGTGAAAATATGAAGATAATTACCAATTTCGTTACGTTTCAGTGTCGTTAAGATTTCTCGTATATTATATATAGATGTGTAAAAGAATGATTGTAAGGATGTCTTCATACTTCAGGTCAATAGGATATAAAAAATATATTCTACGTAACATTAACTATATTAACAAGAACACACGCAACAGATAAAGACATAATTTAACCAAGAAAAGGTTCCAGGTTTAGTAGGAATTACCAGTAACACATGGGTTACTTCTTAGATCTAACCTATCTTAACAATTTTACCATACCATAAACCCCCTAGGGTATCGGAAGGAGGTCTGAGTTACTCGCATGTCACATTGCGAGTGCGAGAGGCTAGAGTGAACGAGTTTGCCCGAGTTCGACACAGTTACTAATTAATGTTAATTTGATGAATTTTACATTAACTTGCCATGGTAACACTGATAGAAAAATAGTATAAATACGAAAAGTGATAACTAACCTAAAGTAACTAAGAAGAAATAGAACATACAATTTAAACCAATAGCCTATAGGCGCATGCGCAGTCGTCCGTAGCGGAGCGCGCGCAGCACAGGACAACTAAACCAAGCTCCACCATGGCTTGGGAAGCGGTCGAGCCATATGAGGGCATGCAACAATATACAAGACAACAACAACAACACACCACCATCCTACCACCCACTACCACCTCCAACCGCCCACCCACACCCTCCTCCCACGTCCAAGTGGACACTTCACGAAGCGAAGAGGATCGACCTGAAGAACCTTAGTCTTTCTTAAAAGGTCTCCGACCTCGGTACCCCTCCCCCCAGGAACCGCTTACGTAAGGTTACGGCCTGGACAACTACGACTACGATGATAAGACAAATCAAGATGTGTGGTACTTAGTCATTAAGTTTGTTTAGTACAGAAGAACTAAGGCGTCACTGGCTTCACTGAGCACCAGGGCACTCTGGAAAAAATACATAAATAGATAAATAAATAAATAAATAAATAGATAAGTAAATAAATAGATAAGTAAATAAAAAATAAATAAATAGTTAAATAAATAAATGAAGAAGAGTACAAGCCCACTTAGTCAAAAGTAGAAAAGATGGATGAAACAAATACCCATTGATGATAATTTTATAATTTTCTTTTTCTCTTTCTTTTTCAACAAACTTCATCCCCATTATTCTTGTTTTCTTTAAAAAACGAAATAGATATTCGTCTCTACCCTTCAACATTCTAAAATTCCCAAGTTTTAACCTTCCCGACGGTGTAAAAAAATAAAAATAAAATTTTGTAAAAGACGAGGCCAACCCATTCCTCCCGAAATATGGCAAGAATCGTTGGGAATCGAACTCAGTTCGAAGCAACAACGAACGAGATCCCGATAACCATGGCAACGCCGTCAAAGAACTTTCCCTCTCCCCTCCCTCCCCTCCCCCCCTCCCCTCCCCCTCTCCCCTCCCTCCCCTTCCTCCACTCCTGCTATTCACACCTCAAGTGGAAGTTAACCAAACGAATTTGTGTAGAACGAGCGAAAGGGTGAATACTCCAGAGGAACATAAGAGATCAAGAACTATGGAGGAAGCTGAAGGAGGGGAGGAGGAAGAAGAGAAGGAGGATAAGGAGGAGGAGTAGAAGGAATTGGAGGATAAAGAGGAGGAGTAGAAGGAAGGGGAAGAAGAGGGAAAGAGAGGGATGGCGAAGAGGAGTAAGAAAAGGAGAACGTAGAGGAGGACTGGGAAGAATACGAGGACGAGATGGAGGAGTAACAAAAGGAATGGAGTGAGGGAAGGCCATTAACGACACAATATTTCCT
>NC_134818.1:7564369-7621869 GCF_046742065.1 Oratosquilla oratoria
AGTTGAGGGAGGCAGGTAGATTAGATATGATTGGGAGGGAAGGAGGGAGGGAGAGAGGGAGGGAGAGAGGGAGGGAGGGAGGGAGGCAGTCTCGTGAAGGAGGAAAATAATTTCGGCAGATGAACACGAATGTACTCAAGCCTCCGACCTCATCCAGGAGAGGGGGAATGAGGAGGAGGGGAGGAGACGAGAGGAGCGAGGGAAGGGAGGGGACAGGAGGGGGGGAGAGGGGAGGGGAGAGGATAGGAATGGAGGGGAATGGAGGGGAATAAAGGGAAGGAGAGGAGAGGGGAGGGAGGAGAGAGAATAGGAAGAGAGGGGAGGAGAGGGGAGGAGAGGGGAGGAGAGGGGAGGAGAGGGGAGGGGAGGGGAGGGGAGGGGAGGAGAGGGGAGGAGAGGGGAGGAGAGGGGAGGAGAGGGGAGGGGAGGGGAGAGGAGGGGAGGAGAAAGGACGGGAATAGAGGGGAATTGATAGGAGGAGAGGGGAGGAGAGAGAGGATAGGAATGGAGGGAATGAAGGGAAGGAGATGAGAGGGGAGGAGAGAGAATAGGAATAGAGGGGAGGAGAGGGAAGGGGAGGGGAGGGGAGGTAAGGGGAGGAGAGGAGAGAGGATAGGAATAGAGGGGGGAGAGGGGAGGTGAGGCGAAGGGAGGAGAGAGGACAGAAATAGAGGGGAGGAGAGGGGAGGGGAGGGAAGGAGAGAGGATAGGAATAGAGGGGAGGAGAGGGGAGGTGAGGGGAGGGGAGGAGAGAGGATAGGAATAGAGGTGAGGAGAGGGAAGGTAAGGGGAGGGGAAGAGAGATGATAGGAATAGAGGGGAGGTGAGGGGAGGGGAAGAGAGAGAATAGGAATACAGGGGAATTGAGAGTAGGAGAGGGGAGGAGAGAGGAGGAGAGAGAATAGGAATGGAGGGGAGTGGAGGAAAGTGAGGGGAAAGGAGGGAAGGGGAGTATAGAAGAGCTGTGTAGGAGAGGAAGGAAAAGGGGAGGAGGCGGAAGAGGAGAGAAGAGAAGGGGAGTGGGAAGAGGTGTGTAGGGAAGGGGGGGTGGAAAAGGAAAGGAGACGAGAAAGGAGAGAAGGGGAGGAAGAAGAGCAGTCTAGGAAAGGGGAGGAAATGGGAAGGTGGGGAAGGGTGGAGATGGGAGGAAAGAGGAGAAAATGGGAGGGGAAGGAAAGCGAGAGGGAAGAAAGGGAGTCGAATGGATGCGTAGAGCAAGGCAGAACAGGGAAGGAGAGGGGAGAGGAGGAAAGTGGAGGGGAGAGTAAGGAAGGAGAGGGGAGAGGAGGGGAGAGAAGAGAAAGAGGCCAGGTAGATGGTAGGTCACTGATGGGAGAGGGAGGGAGGGAGGGAGGAAGGAAGGAAGGACGGAAGGAATCTGGCTCGATTCTGGGAACTTCCTCCGACGGGAGTCTTTCGAAGATACATTCGTTCAGTCAGCCTCGAAGGTGGTGATGGTGGTGGTGGTGATGCCGGTGGTGGTGGTGGTGGTGGTGATGGTGGTGGTGCTAGTAGTGGTGCTAGTGGTGGTGCTAGTGGTAGTGGTGATGGTGGCAGTGGTGCTAGTGGTGGTGCCAGTAGTGGTGGTGAAAATGGTGGTAGTGGTGGTGGTGCCAATGGTGGTAGTGGTGGTGATGGTGGTGATGTTAAATGTGGACGTGTGCGTCCATGTGTATTTATGTATTATGTATATATTTATGAATGTATGCACTTATGCTGTATATGTATGTATTGTATATATGTATGCATGTACTTATGTATGTATGTATGTACTTATGTATGTATGCATATATACATGTATGTATGTATGCATGTATGTATGTATGCATGTATGTATGTATGTATGCATGCATGTATGTATGTATTTATATATGTATGTATGTATATATAAAGTGTAATATCCTCTCATTGATCCCTATGACTTCTGTTCCAACACGAGCCAGCGAAGATCCTCGGAAGGATCTCACAAACTACGTGGTGACTCTCACACTCCTTCATCTCCTGAAAGATGACCTTGTAATTCCGAACAAGTTCCTCTGACTTCACCCTACCCACATCGTTACTACTCGTATGAACAATCGTAACCGTGTTCGTCCGCCTTTGCTCCTTGATGGTCTGGGTACAATCGGCGATCCCAAGGCCCGGTTGACATACAAACTTCCAAAGTCGTTTAGTATTCCGCTGCAGGATGTCGTCATAGTCTCGCACCATGGAGTACCCCATCACCAAGAACTCCTGATTTTCAACCACCTCATCTTCCAGCAGAACAAAACGATTGGCTAGAGCTAGCGGTTGATCCGCAGGGCACCCGCTTACCAAACGCTGGCTGGACAAACGGGACCCCATGGAGCGCCAGTCGTTCACGGCAGTGGCAGAAGTGGAAGAGGTGGAACGCTCTTTAGGTCCTCCAGGTTCACACAACCTTCACAAGCCATTTCGCAAAGAGAGAAAAAAAAAACGGTCACTAAATAAACGAAGCTTACTCTGCTTACCCTATAAAAAAAATAAAAAAAACTCCTACCTTTGGAGTAGAGTAACAGACTATTGTTTCGATTCTAAATCACTAGAACACTACACTTTATCTTATACCTGTAACTGTATAACGTTATACGTATACAATTACAAGAAACACAACACAATCATTTGTAACTATTCGAAGATATAAACTTCACAGGAAGTAATAAACTTCACAGGAGGTATTCACTAACTGGTGTTTCAGCAGCAAAACGAGTTCACTAGCTGTATGTATGTATGTATGTATGTATGTATGTATGTATGTATGTATGTATGTATGTATGTATGTATGTATGTATGCATGTATGTATGTATGCATGTATGTATGTATGTATGTATGTATGTATGTATGTATGTATGTATGCATGTATGTATGTATGCATGTATGTATGTATGTATGTATGTATGTATGTATGTATGTATGTATGCATGTATGTATGTATGTATGTATGTATGTATGTATGTATGTATGTATGTATGTATGTATATATGTATGTATGTATGTATGAATGTATGTATGTATGTACTTATGTAGGTAGGTAGGCAGGTAGGTAGGTATGCGTGTATGCATGTATGTATGTATGTGTATATAAAAGAGAAAGAGAGAGAGATCGTAGTTACTCTCCTTCCAGTCACTTCTCCCTCCCTTCCTCCCTCCCTCCATCCTTCCACACCTCTCCTCCACCCAACTCTCCTCCACTTGTGATCTGCCTCGATCCCCTTAGTCTTCCTAAACCTTTCTACGAAACCAGTTTCCCCTCACTCCACCCCTCCACTTCCCTACATGTGGCCTGCGTCACTCTAATACTAACCTTTCGTGTTAACTCCCTCTCCCCTCCACTCCCCTCCACCACCCCTCCACCACCTCCCTCCCTCCCTCCACTCCTCCATTCCCTCCATCTCGTCACATCGGCCGAATAAACTTGCGGTGATGCGGAAGAAAAGCCAAATGGTGGTTTTGAATGTGGAGAGAATGTGGAGGTAGAGTGGAAGGAGTGTGGAGGCAGGGAGGAGGCCGCGAAGCAGAGTGTGGAGGAAGTAAAATAGGGTTGTTTGTGCAGATGAAAAAGATGGAGGAAATGGATATGGAAGGAGAGAGGGGAGGGAAGTGGAGTGGAGGGGAGGGTAGGGGAGGGGAGGGGAGGAGAGGGGAGAGGAGGGGAGGGGAGGAGAGGGGAGTGGAGGGGAGGGGAGGGGAGGAGAGGGGAGAGGAGGGGAGGAGAGGAGAGGGGAGGGGAGGAGAGGAGAGGGGAGAGGAGGGGAGGAGAGGAGATGGGAGGGGAGGAGAGGAGAGGGGAGGGGAGGGGAAGTGGAGTGGAGGGGAGGAAGGAGAGGGGAGAGGAGGGGAGAGGAGGAGAGGGGAGAGGAGGGGAGGGGAGGGGAGGGGAGGGGAGGAGAGGAGAGGGGAGGACAAGTGGAGTGGAGGGGAGGGGAGGGGAAAGGGAGGAGAGGGGAGGGGAGGGGAGGGGAGGGAGAATGGTACGAGGGGAGAAGGAAATCTGCAACAAATAAGATATAGGAAAAGCAATACAGGTTGAAAGAAATGAAAGAGGATAGAAAAAGGGGGATGGAGGAGGACGAGAAGGGGAGAATGGATGGATGGAAGGGAAGGACACAGGAGGGCAAGAGGAAAGAAAGGGTTTAAAGGAGGGACGAAAGGAACAGAGTGGGTGAGGAACGGGACGGGTAAAGGTAGCGAAGAGAAAGGAGAAGACAAAAGAAAGAGAAGAGATGGATCGGAAAATGAAAGAAGATGAAGTGAAACAAGATGACACGGAGAGGGAAGTGAAGGAGGAGGAGGAAAGGGTGAGTGAGGGAGGGAGAGAGGGGGAGAGGTGGAGGGGGAGAGGGGAACAGTGGGATGGACTTCATGATGGGAGAGGAATGAAACAGAGGAGGAGGAGGAGAAGAAAACGGAGAGGAGAAAGGGGGGGAACTAGAGAGAGAGGAAGAGAAGAGAAGAGAACTGGGAAGTAGAAGAAAGAAGGAAGGAATGAGTGGGTGGGTGATGAAGGTTTAGATAAAGAGTGACGAATGAAAAAAGAGAAAATAAAAAGAGAAAGGCAGATACCAAACAGGGGAAGAGAGCAGATCAAAGAATTTGGATGAGAAGGATAACGAGAGAAGGAGCGAGAGAGGAAAGAAATGAAAGAAAGAAAGAAGGAGATGAAAGAAAGAAAGAAGGAGATGAAAGAAAGGAAGAGATGAAAGAACGAAAGAAAGAAAGAAAGAAAGAGGTGAAAGAAAGAGGTGAAAGAACGAACGAAAGAAAAAAAGAAAGAAATGAAAGAAAGAAAGAAAGAGGTGAAAGAACGAACGAAAGAAAAAAAGAAAGAAATGAAAGAACAAAAGAAAGAAAGAGATGAAAGAAAGAAAGAAAGAGATGAATGAAAGAAAGAAAGAGATGAAAGAAAGAAAGAGATGAAAGAAAGAAAGAAAGAAAGAAAGAAAGAAAGAAAGAAAGAAAGAAAGAAAGAAAGAAATATGAAAGAAAAAAGAAAGAAAGAGATGAAAGAAAGAAAGAGATGAAAGAACGAAAGAAAGAAAGAAAGAAAGAAAGAAAGAAAGAAAGAAAGAAAGAAAGAAAGAAAGAAAGAAAGAAAGAAAGAAAGAAATATGAAAGAAAAGAAAGAAAGAGAGAAAAAGAGAGAGAAAAAGAGAGAAAAAGTGGGACACCGAGACCTGGAAAGATGTCACAGATTAGAAAAGTGATAAGAAAAGGAAGATGGAGGGGAGACGATAGAAGGAGAAAGAGAAAAGAGGAAAACGAGGCAAACAGAAGACTTCGATCAGAGGAAAAGGAAAAACGAAGAAGAAGAAAAGGAGCAAGATGGAGACGGCTAAGGGGAAGAGGTTAGGAGAGAGGAAGGGAAGAGAAGGGTAGGAAAAGGGATGGAAAGGAAGGGGAAAAAGGAAAGGGGAGAGAAAAGAAGGAAATGAGGGAGGGAGAGGAGAGAAGAGAGGGAGATGAGGGGAAGAGAGGAGAGAGAAGAGGAGAGGAGAGGAGAGAAATGAGAAGGAGAGGAGAAGGAGAGGAGAGGAGAGGAGAGAAGAGGAGAGAAAAGAGAAGGAGAGGAGAAGGAGAGGAGAAAGGAGAGGAGAGGAGAGGAGAGAGAAGAGGAGAGGAGAGAAGAGTGTGAGATGAGAGAGAAGAGAAGGAGAGGAGAAAGGAGAAGGAGAGGAGAGGAGAGGAGATGAGAGGGAGAGAAGAGGGAGAGGAGAGTGAGAGGAGAAAGGAGATGGAAAGGAAAAGGAAAGAAGAGTAGAGGAGAGAAGCGGGAGAGGGAAAAGAGAAAGGAGAGGGAGAGGAGAAAGGAGAAGGAGAGGAGAGTAGAGGAGAGAAAATAGAAAAGAGAGGAAATGAAAGGAGAGTAGAGGAGAGAAAATAAAGAAGAGAGGAGAGGAGAGGAGGGGAGAAGTGGAGAAAGGAGAAGGAGAGGAGAGAAAAGAGAGAAAATGGAAAGGAGATGAAAGGAGAAGAAAAGGAGAGGAGAGGACAGGAGAGAGAAGAAAGAGAGGAGAGGAGAAGAGAAAGGAGAGGAGAGGACAGGAGAGAGAAGAAAGAGAGGAGAGGAGAAGAGAAAGGAGAGGAGAGGACAGGAGAGAGAAGAGAGAAGAAAGAGAGAAAAGAGAGAAAAAAAAGAGAGAGGGGAAGGGAGCAGGACATGTTGAAAAGTGGTCGAAGCTTCAATGCCTGAAAGTTATGACAGTGGGACCAGCCAGCCACCGCCATCCCGTGATTACTAGCGAAGGCGGCGACGGGGCTGGTAGTGGTCCCGGTAGTTGTAACGGTAACGGTAGATGTCCCGGTAACGGTAGCTGTGCCTGTAACGGCAGTTGTTCCTGTAGCTGTTCCTTTAACGGTAGCTGGTCTTGTAACGGTTCCGGTAACTATAGTTGTAACGGTAACGTTCACAGTGACTGTCCCCGTAACGGTAACGATAATGGTCCCGGTAACGATAGATTTAATTGTAACGGTGACGTTCCCAGTGTCTGTCCCCGTAATGGTAACGATAACGGTCCCAGTAACGACAGATGTAACAGTAATGGTGACGTTCCCAGTGACTATTCCCGTAACGGTTACGGTAACGGTCTCTGTAACGGTATAAGCAACGGTAGTGGTAGCTGCCTCTGCAACGATAACGGTAACAGTTCCATCAGTAATGCCCAACTCCTTTGTGACGTCATTTGGAGTCACAATCTGGTTGTTGTTGTTGTTGTTGTTGTTGTTGTTGTTGTTGTTGTTGTTGTTGTTGTTGTTTTCCTAAAGCAGAGTCGGTGGTTGTTAGAGGTGTGGGGGGTGGGGAGGGTTGAGGGCGAGAGGAGGAGGGGAAGAAGGGGGAAGGGGAGAGGGGGGGGGTCCTTCTGGGCCACGGTGTTTCCCAGAATTCCCCCAACTTTCCCGACTTAAAATTTGAGCAGAAGCCAGTGTTTAATGATTTACTACACTTTTCATTGTTTTACTTCATCTATGCAGTAGGTTGTGATAATACTTATTATCCGACTTAACAGGCATTTCGTTGTGAATACTCTAACTTGCGAAAATCCACGCTATTATCAGGGTAGTATGTCCACTTTAATCGGCCTTGGGTGACAATCGAGGAGACCTCCGTGGGTACTTTGAAGTTCTGTTTACCCGACAGCACCTTCGGGAGTGAGGGGCGGGGGAGGGGGGAGGGGAAGGGAGAGGGAGAGGGAGGGGGAGGGAAAGTCTTGGCTGAACCATGACAGAACTTGTGCTAACTTTGGGCAATTTAGAAGTAAAGCGGCAGTTTTCTAATTGCCTTTTAGAATGTCCACGAGAATGAGGTAACTAGTTCAGCCCGGGCGTGGGCCCGTCGATATAAAGTTTTGGGCTCGGAGGAGTGCGGAGAGCTAAAAGGAGTACATGAGGGGTTGGGAGTGGGAGTGTGGAGGATTTCTGTGTAGTTGCGGAGTGCAAGGGACTAGTGGAAGGGTAGGGTATGGAGTGATCAGGGTGGTGAGCAATTTTCAACGCCCCTCTGAAGGGGGAGAGGGGGAGAGGAGGGAAGAAGATAAAGAGAGGATGTATGCGGGTGGTAAGGCGAGATTGCCACATCTCCAGGGAAGATATTGTTTCTAGTTGAAGAGATTTATTTTTGTCAATTCTGTAAATTTTCGAGGGGACGAGGCAGGGGTGGGGGGCTGGTCAGTAATGTAATGAAGGGGTGGCAGAGCCAGCTTTGGTTGTCAGAACCTGCTATGAAGGTGCTGTGTCTTGCTGCATTCCCTCAGACTTGAGCAGTGGTGCTTGGGACGAGGATGACTCTTCATTCACAAGGATCTAAGGAGGAAAGGACAGTAAATGGATTTTGGATGGGTGTGGGATGAGTGTATGGTATGAACCTTGATTTGGCCACCCCCTTATAAGTAGGAAAGAGCGTCTTGGTATATATATGAATATGAATATATTCAAAACTGGTAAAAAATATAGAGAATAAAATTGTCAGTGTTTTTTCTTTTGACAATCAGAGGATAGTCAATTTCGTTGCACTCGAGCTCTCTTGAAAATGACTGCGACGATAACTCTCTTTCTCTCTCTCTCTCTCTCTCTCTCTCTCTCTCTCTCTCTCTCTCTCTCTCCATTTCTCTCATGGCTCAGCATTTCTTTCAACAGACGAGCCAGGGATGAGCCTTGGCACGAGATGTCTTAGACGATTAATTATGATTCGACAGATGAAATTTTGGTCTGACTGTCTAGTCTCAAGTTTTACCCCTTTGAAGTGACTCTCCACTTAAGACACAACTCGGGTGAATGACAGCGTGTACCCTACGAAACTCTTTGGATATTTCATTCGGGTTGATAATGGACGATTTTATTCAGCTCGCTGAAGGATCTCGTGGCAAAGTAGTCGTGCAACATTGATATAAAGGAAGACAGATATGTGGCAATGTGTTGTGAAGTAAAAACAGAAAACAGTTGGAGTTTTTTATTCTCTAACGCAGCGTTTCTCAATCTTTTTACCTTTGCGTAGCCTTTAAAATAAATTGCATGTCTCAAGGAACCCCTGCGCAAAAAAACAAAAACAAAAAAAAACATATACCATATCTTTCTCATTTTATTTTCATCGTAATAATTGATTAGATAGGATGATGTCTATATTACATTATTACAATAACCAAGAATATGGCGTGCGTGTTTAATTATATTACGTTTATGAAATTAGATAAAAAATCAAAACTGCATTAGCTTATCTCACTTCTTCTCGCGGAACCCTTAGGGGCCTTTTGCGGAACCTTAGGGTTCCGAGGAACCCTGGTTGGTAGAGAAACGCTGCTCTAACGCTTCGTCCTTAAGGTACGTTTTGTTAGGTGCAATTGTTAACCTACAACAGCCGATTCGATTAAAATGATCAGCCTCGTACTTTGCAGCTCGAAGCAAAACAGCCCTATTTAAAAACAAAGAATTAGTGCTTTAGACTATCGTTTGACCTTCATCACTGAGCCATGAATGATCAACATTGAGCGATAATTAATCGCACCGAGCTAAACAAACATTTACCACGACTTCCTCCACTGGTAAGGACGAAACGTCATTAGATAAAGCTCCAATTGTTCTCTGCGCTCACCTCACAGCACCCTGACACTCTTTACTACATTACCGACATTTGTGGACTTAATCAACAACAAGAAATAACAATGTTGTACAACACGGCTATTCTTTACCTTACTATTTTGTTTTGTTTTGTTTTTTTAATGCTTGTAACAACATCTTTTCACTGTTATATTTTATAATTTTATAATTCTGTAGCTGTATATTTTCAACAGTAATGCTGCTATACCCAATAAACAGTATATGATTATTATTTATTATTATTACTATATATGTCAAACGATCTTGAAATATAATTCATGTCACCATAATGTGCGGATATGCTACAATGTTTTTTTATATAACTTTGATAACAAGTACCATGTACAGTACAATCTCGCGCATAAGTTCATAATGATCAGGGCGCACACTCGTCCATCAAAAGTCCACCCTTTCTGGAAGGCGGATCTGTGTGGAGCCTCGTGATAGCTAAAGGGGTTATTACACTGGGTTATTTTTCTCTCCAACTCATCGGTGGTACCACCCATCTCCAGAACTTTTTCCGCCGTCAAATCGCTCTGGCAAACTATTTTGTTTTCTCAACAAAAAATACCTAGAATGTCATTTGATAAGCTGGAAGAAAAACATTGGAGCCTTTGTAGAATAAGGGTCCCGTTTGATTTGGGGTTCCTGTTCTTCAAAAGGGTAAAACTGGGACCCTTATTGTTCAAAAGGTCTATCTAACCTAACCTATCCAAACCTAATCAACCTAACTTAATCTAACCATTTCATTTCAGTATTTTTTTTGTTTTTTTTCGTTTTCTTACATGGGACCATTATTATCCTTCAGCACATCAGATTCCTTTCCAAAAGCTGCGGGCTGCAAATTTGCTCCAACAGTCGGAGGAAATGAACAGTGAGATCACCTTTACTCACGAGCGCAGACATGAAACGAGTGTGAACAGGATGTGACCAAGTGCAACCCCTTTTTGGTTGGTGATTGTCGTAGGTTACATAAGGTGGACTTAATGCGGGCGAGATAAACTCCAAAACCGGAGTTTCTTCTATTTATTTATAACAACAGAATCTGAAGTTATTAACAACAGAGTATATATGGGCCCTGTGGGCAATATATAATAAGTGCCAGGCCTTGACCTAGGGCACACCTGGCTGGCAGGCTCATCGACCTGCTCAGCCCTCTTGCTGGTAGGCTCTTGACCTGCCCAGCATTCCTGTCTTTGTTACATTATCGTCGGTTAATATAGGGAGTTAGTGGGTTGTCTTAAGTAAGGGTGTTAGTCTTGTTATTCTATACATTGGGGTCAGTTTTATATATGAGGGTTAGTCGTATAGTTGGTGGGTATGGTTAGGTATGTTATATATATGTTAGCTTATGGGTAATATAATAGGGATAGGTATAATAAAGGGGGTTTAATGGGTTAGTCTGGTGACATTTGGCAGCAATATCTTGTTTGTCTGATTTCTGCTGCGTTAGATGTATGTTCTGGGAAAGCAAGGTAAGCAAGAGGGGAGTGAGTGCTATGTTGCAAACATCTGGATCACGTGCGTGGTAGGTGATGGTTAGTAATGGTTACACAAGTCAACAAGCTGACAGTGACGACTTTTCTTCCGCAAAAGATGGGGACGGTCACTGCAAACGTTTACAACATATAGAGTTCCGTTCTTTCTTTCTCTTTTTCTTCGTTAGCAACATTACTGCAAAACGCAAGGGCTGCACTGACCTGAAACCTTCAGGAATTGTTCCTATATGACTTAAATCAGTCTTGAAAATATCGTCTAATACTTGTCGAAACCTAACCTAACCTAACTAATCGCTTGGTTATCGACATTATGAAATACAAGACTTTGCCACCTGGTTTTTGTGCTCGTAAAAATAAATATCTTGATACCGATAGAAATAGATGAATAAATAAACAAATGGATAAATACGATGAACTAAAATACGATTGTGACAAAAAGTAATTACAATCTCATTATGATGTATTTAGTTGCGCTAAGTTTTCAAAAACCCAGTAAATGTTCCCCCATACCCAACTGAAAATTCAGCCTAACTTGAGGAAATTTCAGCTCCTGAGGGCTGAAATTTCAGTGAACTTTCGAATATTCACTCTGCTATCGAATTTCTACGTCATCTCTGACCTCACACGTCAAATACTCCTCCACTAATACGCTTACGTCGAAAAGAAAAAGACGTCGATTTGTGTAATAGAGTCTGACGTGCTCTTAGTTCCGTGTGGAATTCTTCCATTTCATAATCACCTTCGCCGTCTGCCTCTCTATTATCATCACCGGTGCTTACTTTCACTATAATTATTGTTTATTCTTGGTTGCAATCACAATTATCAGCATTAGATTTCAGTTATCATTATCATGATAATTATCATGGTTATCAATCATGGTGAACAGCACTTGCAGTAGTAGTAGAAGTAGTGGTAGTGGTAGTAGCAGTAGTAGTAGTAGTAGTAGTAGTAGTAGTAGTAGTTGTGGTAGTAGCATTAGCAGCAGTAGTAGTAGTCGTACCAGTAGTAGTAGTAGTAGTAGTAATAGTAGTAGTAGTAGTAGTAGTAGTAGTAGTAGTTGTAGTAGTAGTAGTAGTGGTAGTTGTTGTAGTAGTAGCATTAGCAGCAGTAGTAGTAGTTGTTGTACCAGTAGCAGTAGTAGTAGCAGTAGTAGTAGTAGTAGCAGTAGTAGTAGCAGTAGTAGTAGTAGTAGTAGTAGTAGTAGTAGTAGTAGTAGTAGTAGTAGTAGTAGTAGTAGTAGTAGTAGTAGTAGTAGTAGGAGGAGGAGGAGGAGGAGGAGGAGGAGACAGATCCTGATTGCTTCCACCGCACAGTTCCACGGGGATGGAGGTAGTTTTTAATGTTAAAAAATAGTAGTAGTAGTAGTAGTAGTAGCAGCAGTAGTAACAGTAGCAGCTGCAGCAGCAGTTGTAGTAGCAGTAGTAATGGTAGTAATAGCAGTAATTGTAGTAGTAAAAGTAGTTGCAGTAGTATCAATAGTAGCATAAATATTATCATAATGATATCCACTTTAGTTCCACCATTATTACTAAGCCTAAGACGATGGGTGGGCGGGTGGGGCGCACTCTACTCTATACGTCTCTGAATAGATGGGTCCTCTCAACATGTCGGACAAGTAATCTTTCCGCTAGGACGGACCGTCTAACGACCGCCTCTGACGATGCCCACCCCCACTCCTCTCCCCACGGGGGAGGGGGGGGGAAGGGCAGCCAGCACCGACCCCGGGGGCCAGGCACCTTCTACCCCCACCCACACAGACCAAGTTTTTTTTTTTAATCTATTCATCTACTAGAGCCCTGTCCATTCACGCGGCTTTCCATGATGGTCCTCTTAGTCCCTTGGCCCTGTGATCGTCTGTAATTGGTTGGTATTTTAGGGGGAAGAGGAAAGGGAGGGCGAGGGACCAGGTAATAGGGGGGGGTAAGGGGGGCGGGGGATGGGGACTGGTCATTGTGAAGCTTTGCGCTCGCTGGAGTGAAGTACCCCAGGCTTGATTGGTGTCTGTGACGACGACGACGACGACTACTTCTGCTGCTGCTACTACTACTACTACTATGTTTATCTTGCTACTAGTACTACTACATTTTATAACAATGCTCCTGATGTTGCTTTTGTTGGAAGTTATTGTTACTAATGCTATTATTACTAGTGCCGTTTCTATTTATGTTACTGTTACTACTACTACCACTTCTACAACTACTAACATCACTAATACATCTGCTTCTACTACAACTATTACTACTACCACTGCTACTGCTGGATGGATGAGAAAAGGTTAAGAGACAAATACGAAGCTAATGTCAACGGAAACAAACAGCATGATACCAAATAGCAAGAGCCTCACCTTTCTCCAGCCCTGTGGATCATCAGTGACAATATCCCAAGGTTAGGCTAGGTTTGGTTTGAGTAGGTCACGTTATGTTAGGTTAGATTAGGTTTAGGTTAGGTTAGGTTTAGGTTAGGTTAGGTTTGGTATGGTATGGTTTGGTTAGGTTAGGTTTGCTTTGGTATGGTTTGGTTAAGTTAATTTAGGTTAGGTTAGATTTGGTTAGGTTAGGTTAGATTAGGTTATGTGAGGTTTGCTTTGATATGGTTTGGTCAGGTTAGGTTCACTTAGGTTAGGTTAGGTTAGGTTATATTTGGTTGTTAGGTTTTGTTAGGTTAGGTTAAGTTAGGTTGGTTAGGTTAGATTAGGTTAGGTTAGGTTTGGTTAAGTTAGGGTAGGTTTGGTTAGGTTAGGTTAGGTTTGATTAGATTTGGTTAGGTTTGATTAGGTTAGGTAAGGTTTGGTTAGGTTAAGTTACGTTAACGTTAACCTGACTTGACCTGACCTAACCAAATCAAACCAAACCAACCCAAATGTAACCTAACCTGACCAAACCAGTCCTAATCTAACATAACCAAATCAAACCTAACCATATCTAACCAAGCGAGCCAACCTAACCTAAACAAACGTAACCAACCTAACCTAATCAAACGAAACCTATCTTAACCAGCCCTGAACCAAACCTATCCTACCCTAATCTAACCAAACCAAACCTAACCCAGCCAAACTTAACCTAACCCAACCTAAACTAAACTAACCGAACCAACCATAACCTAACCAAATCAAAAACAAAAAATAAACCTTACCTAACCTAGCTTGACCAAACCAAACCTAACTTAACGAAATCAAGCCCAACCAAACTTAACCTAACCAAAACTAACCTAACTTAACAGGCGTTTTCAAATGCGAATTTCGTTTGACTGTACTCGTTCAACTATCGACATTCTGATAATACATCACTTCGATGGGACTGTGATGTATCAGTTTGCAAAAATAAGTGTGAGAAAATGTGGTAATATACATCAACAGTAATATACAATGAAATTATGTTCTTTTGCAGTTTTCAACGATGTGAAAAGTTAGCAGCATAGTCACACCGTACAATATTTCCACAGTAAGGATTCCGTCGTTGTAACACACCTCCGACCACGTTGTGGAAATGAACTGCTAATGACTCCCAGTTCCTGCTCTATCGAATGGCTTCGGATCCAGCGGGCAATGAAATTAAGAGTCTTGTACGAGCTGAAGCACTAATGAAACTTTCCCGAACAGCCATTACTGCTGACGGGGGTGAAGAGGAACATCCGGCGGAGCAAATATCGTCTGATCTCTTGACCACAGGCCGTCTACTAAATAAAATTATCGTTTGGCGTCAGCTACGACACTCCCCAACAGGTTGTTAGCTACAATCTTTAGGTAATCTCTTGAGGAATAGAGATTCTTTTCAGCTAAATAAAATCGTGTAGGATCAACCAGAACGAAATTACACTTTGTGAATAATCAGATGTAGAAACATGAATAAATGGATACTTAACCGACTAAATAAATATTTTCCGATACATTCCAAAGAGCGAACAAGACAAAAATACTGATATGTATATATATATATATATATATATATATATATATATATATATATATATATATATATATATATATATATTACATATATATATATTATATAATATATATATAATATATATATATATAATATATATATATATATATATATATATATATATATATATATATATATATATATATATATATATATATATAACCGGCATTTACCCTTTCTCTGTGCCAAATAGAATCACCAAGCGGTGGCCAAGATGAAAGTACAATTCGACATCTACAGCGAAAGACTAAATGTCCTACATCCCACCAGAATCAGCATTCTATCCCGACAGAGCCTCCATCGACCACCAAAACCCTAAAAGCTTTCCAGTCCAATCAAGGAATGCATCAGGGACACAACAATAGCGTTGCCAAAATATCCACAGTACTTTCCGAATTCAGAGACGAAATGTAGCTGACTCATGACCTATGCCCACACTACAAAAATATGAAGTACTGGCGATGGAACGCTTAGACTGGCGATTATTTGTTTCCTTTAATTAGTACCAGTATTCACACAATAGTGGCTAATTGTCTCTTGCTAAAGTTTTATGGCTTGACCCTCCGTTGGATTTTTCACTTACACCATTTACTTTATGCTAATGGACTTCAACTCCAAATTTCGTTTACACTATTTACTTTATGCTAATCGATCTGAACTCCCAATTAGAGATATTGTGGACCATCTTTTTCAGTTGTGATAAAATTGGGGGAGCTAGCTTCACAAATTATACATCCATGTGGAAAACTATTTCTTCATATTTATTATTGACTTGGTTTTCTTCAATTTCTTACAATGGCCTCTAGATGTTCATTCTTCCAAAACTAATAGATATTTGTCAAGCCTGTCCACACCTTCCAAAGCTCTAAAAATATCAGACATATCAACTGTTTCTCTTTTTGCTTCAAGTGTAGGCAATCCCAACTTGTCTTTACTGATACAACTGTCTGGGCATGATTTTAGTTGTTTCACTTTGTATTCTATTTTCGATTTGTTTTTCTTAGATTTTTGTTTCCCCCACTTAATGACAATCATTCAGTTCAAAATGATACAGAATGGAACTACAATGTTTTTTATTTAGGAACTTATGCCAGATGATAGAGAATGGTGACTACATAATAATATTCTAAAAGAGAAAAAACATATTCATTAAATAATTTTTATTAGTCCAATGTACAGATAATAATTTTGTATATAAAGAAAATCTATCATCCTTTGAGCCAATGTTGTACATGAGGTTCCATACAAGTACAAATGCCTGCCTAAAATGGTGTTGCTACTGCATTGGCTAATGGTAGTTGTGGGAGGGTCATAATGTTACAATCAAATAGAGTATAATGTGAGACTACAGCAATGTATAGTGATGCTGTTCCAACAGTATGGAGGTAATGATGGACCTTAAATATTAAAAAACTGTAATTGATATCTAAATATAATCTACTCTCAATCTTAAGATTTTGTTGTTTGATACCAAACAATTTTCATCAGCATCTGGGAAATCTCACAAATGGGGCATGTGACAGGGTTGGCCTTGGCATGTCAGCTGGTTTTGAAAAATTGTTACAGATTCAAAAAATAGCATCACTACTTCAAATAAATAAATTGTGATGACCAGAGATCAAACTAAAACCAAATTTTCCAGGACTAAATATTTACTGACATCCCAACTGTAGTAAAACAGGGCACATGAATTGACAATATCTTGTGCACTGAGAAGCACTGTTGGCACACGGTACACATCAAAGAAACTGGCAGTCTCTTCCAGAGGTTGCTGACCCCTACTCTAGTCCTTATAGAACCAAGTTCTTCTCCCATATGAATAAACCAACTCGTCAGATATATTTGGCAAGGCTCTCAGGCTGGGAAATACAATGTTCTTTTCATTTTTGTTGCCATTTAATCAATCAGGTACATCTACCTTCATCCGACACAACCACATAGTCTTTCCATACATTTCTATATAGTTTACTATTTTGATACCCTCTTATCTTGCTCCTAATCTTAATTCCACTTTCCATTTCTCCCTATTTTCATTTTCTTTATTTTTCTCTTCCCTTCCCCCCTCCCTCCCTTTCCACTAGACCTCAATTTATAAGTGAATGCTGTTCTATATTAACACTTTTTGTGGGTCTGCTATAAAAAATATATATTTCTCTTTTGGTTTAATTATGTGTACATGTTATATTTCTGTAATTACACATGATTCACTTTGTAAAACATTGACTGACCCAGGGCAACAGGCTGGATACAGGGATCACCTGTCATTCATGAGGAGTTAACATGAGGGGGAGGAAAGGGTGGTGGATGGGAGTGGAATGGGTGGGAATGAAATGGGTGGGAGTGGTTATATGTCTTTTGACTTGGCTACCCCCCTGGTAAAGGGGGAAAAGCCCTTGATATATAGACAGACACTTAATTAATCAAATTAATAGCATTTGATCACCATAAATAATGGTTTAATAATACAACAAGATCCAAATTGAGCATGTACTGAAATTTCAATGAATGTAGTACAAGCATCAAAGGTTAATGGCTAGTATGAACCAATCTATCAATTCACTGCACGTGGGCTCTCCTGAAGACCTGTGGCCTTCATGTATAATTCAGTATTGGATTAACTCTTCCTTTCCCCTAATACTAATCAGCCCAACTAGATTCAGCCATGCCTTCACATTCATCAAACAAACAATCCTGCCTCCACTCTACATCATCAATTATTGCCTCAAGTTTCAACGACTAGAAACCTAACACCCCAAAGAAGTTGGTAACAGTCCTCACACTATCCCAAATATCTCTCTGGGAAGAAACAATAGCCTGCATCATATTAACCACTTCAGTACAGTGATGCTTACATAGGCATCCTGGGGCGTGACTGGTTACACAAGTATGCCAGCATTGGCATCTTATCTATATTTTTTGTAGCTGTACATGAGTTACCCCCAGCTTCAGTGAACTGGTTTGATCATGTTTTTTGTTTATTATGTTTATTATTACTCATAGTAAAAGAGAATGAGTAATACAGCAGTGACTTTATATTTTATAATGTGAGCAGTGTGATGGATAGTACATATGGCAGCTGATGCTGCACACGAGAATTTGACTCGTACTGTAGTGATTAATGTGAGACTGTTTCTGTCACTGGCTTATAGTAGAGGGAGAGGAACAGTCACCAGCTGTCAGCTCTTGTATGAAAAAGTGGAGAAAATACAATAATCTGACAGAAATATCTTGGGCCAAGTCCAAAGATTGTCGTCCCTGAACCTCCAGATAGGGATGAGAGTACTGACAGGCTTTGAAGACAGGCAGCAAGATGATTCTCTCTGTTGTCTCACAGGAATGCTACCTGTCATTTGTCTCTCCACTCTACATTTGGTCAATAACTAACATACCATCTGAGCCTCATACATCAGTTGTATCTACTATTCAAAGAAAAAAATTCTATTTTCCACTATTCTCTCCCAATCTTGCATGTGGTCTATCCCACGGAACTGCTAACACTGATAAAATATTTGAATATAGTAACTGCCAAGTTATGGCAGAGTAAACACTATTTGAGGACAAAGCCTTTATTAAATATACAATGCTTTTACTTGTCAGCCTTATCAAATACAAAGACAGACTACAAATACTGAAGTATACATACGCCCCAGAAGGGACATCAAAGCAATGTTGAAAGGTAAATGGTTGGAGTAACCCAAATATGGCATTCCAAAATTCTTTTCACCATTGGAAACAAATAAAATTAATGGTAATATAATGCTGTTCTACAATGTGACCCTCAAATAAACATTGCTTCCAAACACTTTTTAATTATCATGTTGGTTTTATATACAATCAACTTTGCCTTGCTCCAGTTCCTTGATGGATCTTTTTATGGTAATTTACTTTCCAATGTATAAAATACAAATATATATATATTTACATATATATTCTTATATATATTTTGGGTCAATTGTAGAACCCCCCACCCCCATGCACTTGGGGTGGAGATTGCACAATTGAGCATTGCTGGGGTGGCCATTCTACAATTGATTATGGCTTGTCATACATAACCTAATCTGACTCTACCTAACATTCTACAGTTGATTATGGCTTATGATACATACCATAACATAACATAACCTGACCTAACCTATGTTGGAGTGGAGTCTAAAGTTGATCAGTATGGGGAAGGGGGGGTGACTCTACATCTGACCATATATATATATATATATATTTTTTATACGTACATATACCAAGGGCCTTTTCCCCCTTACAAGGGAGGTAGCCAAAGTCAAAGGCAAAAATCCACTCCCACTCATTTCATCCCCACATGCTCCACTCCCATTTACCACTCCTCCCTCACTGTTTTCTTGGTTCCTCGTGTGTATATATATATATATATATATATATATATATATATATATATATATATATATATATATATATATATATTATATATATATATATATATATATATATATATATATATATATATATATATATATTATGAAGCAAATGAAACAATACAGGTATAAACAAACTAATGGTAATGGTTGCTGATACAAATACAGCCTGTCAGCTGGTAACTAATAACTAATCTCTTTCAGATATACCAAACTGCACAAATCCACAATATACAGAGCAATATATGAATCATCCTTGCAGTATGCATGCACAGTTATCCTGTCCCACATGATTTCCTCTCCAACTCTTCCCATGCTAAATACAGCAAAGTAAATTACCAACTACCCTTTGTATATTCAAACCAAGGTAATTTAAACTTATTTTACTGTGTTTCACACTGGAAGGTGGGGTGTAGTCTCCGTTCCCCAGAGTGTCTGGCTGAGGTCCCGTTTCCAAGGAATACCATGGGTGGACAGGATTTTCCCACAAATCCCTTATAGAGTATATGTTGTGTTGCTGGCATGCATAATTGTGTACAGGGCAGTCTTCCATAATGTGTTGTTGTCGTCCCCTAGACTATCTGGTCCAGCAGTCTCATCTCCCTGCGGAAAGCCATGGCTGGAACAGTTTTCCCACAAATCCCTTGTAGAGTGTATATTGTGTTGTTGGCATGTGTAACTGCATACAATACAGTCTTTCATAATGTGTTGTACAGTATGGGGTGAAGTGTTACATCCTGGGCAGTTGTCTGCAATGCAGTCATCCAGCCTCTTCTGGTAGCTTAGTAAGCTGGATGGTGGCCACATCGCAGTCTGCCCAGATGGACTCTGTCCTTTTGGGGAAGAGAAGATTCAGAGGTTTCTGAATCAGGGATCTGGCATGCAACAGTGTATTGTCTTTCAGTTTGTTGATTGAGCAGTGAGTGATATGATTATGAATATACTTCTGGAGGTTGGTGTCTGGTAGTTATGATGGAAGAGAGAAGAGTATTTGTGTGTGATACAGGTATTTGAGTGTTGTTTTGATGTTTCTTGACATGTGTGGGTGTTCTGCTATGTAGGGTAGTGGGTGTGCTGTGTTTGTGGAGGCTGTGGCTAATGTTTGTGTCCCTTTCATGTCAAGTTGATCCATGATTTGACGACTTTCGTTTCATGCTGTAAGTGGTCTGCAGGTGTTTTATTTGTGCAGCCAGTAATTCTCTTTATGGCTTTGTTTTGTATGGTGTGAAGGGTGTTGTGGCGTGTCTTTGCGAGAATAGTGGCTCATGCAGGGCTCACATAATTCATCACTAAGCATATGCATTGTTTGTATACTGTAGTATTTTCTTTGTCTTGTCCAAATGTTGTTCCTGCAATTGATTTAAGTACATTAAGTCTAGGTGTGCATTTACTCCTTATGTTTGTAATGTGTTGTTTGAATGACATGGATGTATAGTATGTTCCACCAAGAATCCTGGGTGTATGTGTGTGTGGCACAAATGTTGTTGATATAGAAGTGTGGTATGATTGTGACAAGATGACTTCAAAAGCTTTACCGATGTCTAATGTCTTGAGAAGTGTTCTGTGTGGGGGCTTATCTGAATTGATGCCATCATTAACTCTTCGTGTGAGGTTTATCAGAAGAGCCAGTCAGCCACAGTTATCCCTACCACCAGATCTACACAGGTGGCACCAATCCACGTGCTGTGTAGTATGGTGTGAAGTGATACATCCTGGACAATTACCTGTGATGCAGTCATTCACCTCTGATAACTTAGAAGGGCTAGATTGTGGCCTCACAGTAGCCTGACCAGGTAGACTCTGTCCTCTCAGGAAAGAGAGGATTCAGAGGGATGGATATCAGGGGGTCAGCATGCAACAATGTGTTCTTTCAATTTGTTGATGGAGCAGTGAGCAACATGATTGTAGATATGCTTCTTAATGCAGGTATCTGGTGGTTGTGGAGGAAATAAAGAGTATTTACATGTAACATAGGTATTTGGGTGCTGTTTTGACGTTTCTTGCCATGTGGGGGTGTTCTACCATGTGCAGTGGGTGGGTTGTGTTTGTGGAGGCTGTAGCAAGTGTTTCTGGGGATTAAATCATGCTGGTGGACAAGGCCATTGCACATGTATATTACAATGATCTGTTGCTAGCCATATGTACTGCACACCTGTTGCAAACACAGGTTTGTTTGTTATGTGCTGGTAAAAATACAAACTACACCTACATTTGTAAAGTTTATATTTAGGAGCTAATCATTATAACAAAATTCAGTTAGCATTTCTGTAAGGAAGGTGTCTAAAGTTCCATTTACATTATTAGCAGGCCTACCATAGGGAAAAAAAATTATAATAATTGTATACTCAACAATACAGCATATTCATAAGAATTTATATTACGTGTCTTTGTACTTCATAACGCTCTGATAAGTGAAATGTTGTACGTGTAACAAAGGCTTTGTCTTCAATCACTGACAAATTAGAAATCATCATACACACTGTAACTTCAAAAATTAATACCCAACAATGAAATGTTCTTGTTACCATGGCCAAATTGCATCCAATTTTCAGAACCCTGCTTAATAACTTCCTCTGAGCCAAATCATACATCAACCCTTTCACTACTGCATATCTTTTCTTTATAAATCTAACCCTTTATATTTGAACATTCATTCATATTTTTCTATCACACTTCATGTCTCTTCCACTACTTCAATATTATCTAAATTCATCTCATTTAAACTAATCTCTCACTTCAATTCTATTTCTATTTCTCTGCCTATTTCACCTTATTTCATTCACTATCAGAACCCGATTTACCCTTGTCACTTTCACTACCACTGCCACTACCACTTCGACTGGGACTCCTACTTCTACTGGGACTCTTGCTCTTGCTCTTACTTCTGCTCTTGCTCCTACTCCTACTTCCGCTTCTACTTCTGCTATAACTCCTGCTCCTACTCCTGCTTCTGCTCTTGCTCCTGCTTGTGGCCCTGCTCCTGCTCCTGCTCCTACTGCCACTCTTGCTCCTGCTTCTACTCCTACTCCTGCTGCCACTTTTGCTCCTACTTCTACTCCTACTCTCGCTTTTACTCCTACTAACACTCCTGCTCCTACTACCAGTCCTGCTGCGACTTTGGCTTCTGCTGCTACTGCTGTCGCTGCTGCTTCCAGACCCTTCTTCATCGTCTGAATCCTTGATGGCTCGTTTACGATTTGCCTTCTTGGTATCAATGTCGGATCCTTCTCCTTCATCATCAGAGTCATCAGAGGAATATATGGGTGCCCGTTCTGCTAATGAGGAAAATCCAATATAAGTGCCTTCAAATGTATGTATTCTAAATGCTTAATCTCTACAAAACTAACTGTAGCACACTTTAAATTTGTATATGGAATGGTAGAGAGAAGGATGGATCAAATGGTGCTGAGATGCTTTTGGTACATGGAAAGTGCGAGTTAGGAAAGACTACCAGAAGGAGAGTGGAAAGCTGGAGTAGATGGAGTGAACTTGGGAGGACAAGTAGGGCAAATAGAGAGAGCATAGGAGGAGGACTAACAACAGGGTGGAGAGTGTGCAAGGGATGGGAGAGAGTAGAGAGTGACTGAGTGGATTACAGCCCAATGAATGTTTTCATTTACTCCGTTTTTTTTTTTTTTTTTTTTTTTTTTTTTTTTTTTTTTTTGGGGGGGGGGGGGTCCCCAGCTGTTGGGTCCTGTTGTGGAAATGTTAAGATGAGAGTTGAGATGAATGGGTATTGAATGGATGTGGGACAGACGTTGGGTGGCCACTCTCTTATAAGGAAGAGACAAGATATTTTTGCATGCATGTACTATTTTTCACATGAGGGGATGGGGAGGAGGGAGGTTTCATGGCAACCCCCACTTCCCCCATCCCTTCCTGCAAAAACTAGTACATACATACATATATCAAGGGCTTTTTCCCCCTTACAAGGGAGGTAACCAAACTCTAAGGCATAAATCCACTTTCGTCTACTTCACTCCCACATACTCCACTCCCATTCACCATCCCTCCCTCCCTCTTTTCTTGGCTCCTCCTGAAGTATATGAAGTAAGTAAAGTGAAAGTGAAGTAAGTGAAATGACCTTGCTATGGATGAGCTGTGACTTGGTGCATTGCTTCCAATCAAGGTGGTGGGTAAAAGCCCGGGATGACCCTTCATCCATGAGGAGATAAGACAACAGGCAAGGGTTGTGGATAGGATTGGGTGTGTGCCTCTGACTTGGCTATCCCCCTTATAGGGGGAAAGGAGCCTTTGGTATATAGATAAATGTACAAAAATAAAAAGATGGACTAGATGGTGGCTGCACAGTAGATTGGATATATATATATACATTTGCAACAATAATGTTATCTACACAATGATAATGTTTAAACAAAAATAAGGCCTCAAAGACAAGTCTCATTCTTTCCCTTACCTCTACCTTGCTGTTTGTTCTTGAACTTGCCCTTAATGGCTGACAAGGAGATGGCACCTTCATCATCTTCATCGTAATTGTCAGGTTCAAGGTAGCCAGTGGACAAACCACGCTGGGATGACTTCTCTTTGACACGTTTTTGCTTATTCTCCCGTCGCATTGAGGCTCGTAGTTTGTCCTCATCACGCTATGAATTTGGAAACAAGGAAGAAACTTTTGAACATATTCCATTCTTAAAGATCCACTGGGGAGTCATAACATAACTCTTTACCTCCATGGGTTACAGTGACACTGCCTCCATTAGTCTACCATTCCTAGTTTTACCCTTCCACATTATTTTCATTCTCTATTATCTTCTTCCACTTCCTCCCATTCTCCTCATCACAAATACTACCTTACTACACTTTAGCACTTCACACTTTTTTTCTTCATTTTCTTCTTATCCTCTTTCTCCTTTATCCTTTACTACATCCTGTACTTCTTTCCGCCTAAGCTAGATTTCCTACAATAGAAACTCAAGGCAACCAAGTATATTACAGCCTTGCATTCCCTCTAACATTCCTACAGCTCAAAAGAAAGTTTTAGCAGACAGCAGACTTGTACTTACTCTGAAAGACTCATAACGTGCAGCATCAGGATCCCGAATAACCTGGGAAAGAACCTTGATACCACTGGTCTTCAGAGATCGGTCAGCCAGAGATAGGGTCATCTTCCTGTGAGTGAAGGAATCGGTGGAATGGGGACGGAAGGTGAGTTTGTTACGGAAGACAGCCTGGCCTTGAAGTCCAGTGCCCTGGCGAATGAAGAGATGGTTGTGGTCTCCCTGGAAAAAGAATAAAGGGAATCAAATCAATATGAATTTTGCATATATCATGCCAATGCAAACACCCTCCAAGGTTTTGCTTTTTTTATCTATCTATTCTATATACCAAGAGCTTTTTCCCCCTTACAAAGAAGGTAGCCAAGTCAAAAGACACATACCCACTCCCCTCCACCACCCTTTCCTCCCTCTTATCTCATTTAGGTTTCTACCAGCAGAATAAAATCAACATTTCCTAGATTGCAAAGACTGTACTAACTGAGGCATTAGGCTTTTAAGCATCCCAAGGAAAATGTATGCTTTGACCCTGTCAAACCCCTTATACAGGGGAAAAGGCCTTTTGGTATATGTATGTATCCTTGGGCATTTAAGAAAAATAAACATCAGTACTAACCTGCAAAGGCTGTTTGTAGACATCAAAAACTTCAGCTCCAAGATGAAGAGAAAGGGACCCATCTGACCATCGGACAATCTTGGCATTGCTCTCTTTAACGGCATTTCCCTCTTCATCAAACACGGTCCTCCAGCGAATTGTGTTCTCCACCTTCAATTTCAACCTTTAGTATGGAGAATAAAAAATTTAAAAACCAGTAGGAGCAGATCTAAATCTATAAATTATTTACTTTCAATTACAACCTACTGCCTTACAAGGTTGCCAATCACCTTAGAGATGTGGGTTTCCTATGAGAAACCTGGGGCAACAGATTGACTAATTGACCTACTCCTTTTCTATAACACACCATCTAGATTAACTGTAATTCATATTACTTTTCATAACTAATATTTCTAGATTTTCCATAACTCTAAGATAACTCACCTGGCTCTACCTTCTTCATCAAGGGTTTCTTCCTCATCAATTTCATCTTCGTAGGTTTCTGGATCAAAAGGTCGTGTTTCCACAGACAAAAAGTTGGGTAATTTAACAAAATGGATGTCAGAGCCCAAATCTGTGTTGATCTTGGGAATTTCAGCTTCAATTCTGGTTTCTGGTGGAGGTCCTTCTGGTTCATCCTACATAAATAAATAAAATCGGGTTTACTATTTATAAATCAGCTACATTCTTCTATAAATTCTAGAAAGGATCATGGAGAGAATTTTCATGTAATGAAATATTGGGGTGTAAACCAACTTCAACCAATAGGAAATTCTGTGGAGATGTTGTGTCTTGCTGTACTATTTCTGATCTGTGCAGTGCCCATAGCCAGTTACCCATGAGATATGGGTCTCCTTCATGAGAAACCAAGGAGTATGGACTGATTGACTGAATTGCTATGGTCATGTTAAGGGAATGGCTCAGTGCAGGTATCCAAAAAGTGAGAAAACTACACCAGGAGGCATGTAGCTGTGGCCAAAGTTGTTACCTGTGCCCTATGTGCTTCAACTGTTGAGGCACAGAACACTCACTGCTGGGAATCAGAGAGAAGTGCAAGTTTCGAACTCACAAATAAATGCATGCAAGACAAGCACCCCACCTGCACAGATATCCAAGAAGGATGCATGAACCTATAGCCAAGAGTGAAAGCAAAGGGTAGATGGAGGAAAAGTTATAGGGATGGGATAAATGATGTTATAAGAGCACATGATCCAGATGTTAAACAAATGAAAATGTGTGTGAGTGACTGAGGGAGAAGAATATTTAAAGTGACTTATTCCATGAGAAGGGTGCTCCTAGGATGAAGTGAAAGTATTACTGAGAAGAAATGAAGAGCAATCTTCACATGGTTTACACAGGAAGGGGCAAAATAAACATATATGATGGGAATGAAAGAGGCAAGGATGTTCCTTTACTATACCTTGCCACCTCATGTGGTAGGTAACACCCAACTGGGTGGAAAAAACATAAACAAGACAAACAAAAATACATACATACATGCATACATATACCAAGGCTTTTTCCCCCTTACCAGGGGGGTAGCCAAAAAGGACAAGGCACAAAAACATTCCCATCCATTTCATCCCCGAAAACACTCCACACCCCTCCACCCTCCCTCCCATCTTAGCACCTCCTAGATGACGGGTCATCCCTGCACCCTGTCCACTGCCCTGGGTCAGAAGCAGTGTCGCAGGACACAGCACATCCACAGCAAGGCCGCTTCATTAAATCGGCGACCCCCCCTCTCCATCCTCCCATATAAAGGAGAGGACAGGGAGAAATCCCTTCAGGCTGCGTCAAAAATTTTTGCTCACACACACTACCTCACCCCCATTCCCCTGTCCAATCCACCTCATGCATCACAACATTTTCCATATACAACCATTCTCCATTCACCCTTGTCTTCTGTCCTCTCCCGTCCTTCCTCAACCGACATTCCCCTCTTCACCCCATCCATCCATCTCATCCTAGGACGTCCCCTCATGTTCACTCCCTCCACATCTGCCTTCCATACCTCCTTTACTAGTCTTTCTTCACTCATTCTTTCCATGTGTCCATACATACATACATACATATACCAAGGCTTTTTTCCCCCTTACCAGGGGGGTAGCCAAAAAGGACAAGGCACAAAAACATTCCCACCCATTTCATCCCCAGAACACTCCACACCCCTCCACCCTCCCTCCCATCTTAGCACCTCCTAGATGACGGGTCATCCCTGCACCCTGTCCACTGCCCTGGGTCAGAAGCAGTGTCGCAGGACACAGCACATCCACAGCAAGGCCGCTTCATTAAATCGGCGATCCCCCCCTCTCCGTCCCCCCATATAAAGGAGAGGACGGGGAGAAATCCCTTCGGGCTGCGTCAAAAATTTTTGCTCACACACACTACCACACCCCCATTTCCCCGTCCAATCCACCTCATGCATCACAACATTTTCCATATACAACCATTCTCCATTCACCCTTGTCTTCTGTCCTCTCCCGTCCTTCCTCAACCGACATTCCCCTCTTCCCCAAAGCCCCCTTCACCCCATCCATCCATCTCATCCTAGGACATCCCCTCATGTTCACTCCCTCCACATCTGCCTTCCATACCTCCTTTACTAGTCTTTCTTCACTCATTCTTTCCATGTGTCCAAACCATCCTAATACTCTTTCATCCACCCTATCTCCCAGCTCCCTTTCCACCCCTGTTCTCCTCCTCACTTCCTCATTTCTCACTCTATCTAGCCTAGTAACCCCCATCATACTTCTCAGACACTTCATCTAAAACACATTCAAGTTCCTTCTCTCTTCCTCTCTCATGTTCCATGTTTCTGCTCCATACAGTGCTGTTGGCACAATCACTCCTTCATACAGTCTCCTCTTAGCATCCATTCCCAGATTCCTATTCCTCATTACACTTTTTAAACCACCAAGGCATTTACTCGCTTCTCTCAATCTACATTCTACCTCCACCTTCACTCCACCTTTTCCTGCCACATTTGCACCCAAATATCTAAAACTATCCACTTCCTCCAGTTGCTCTCCCTTAATGCTCACTTCCAGATTACTGCCACTTTCACCCCTTGTACATCTCATCACCTTACTTTTACCCACATTTATCTTCAGCTTTCTTCTATCACACACTCTCCCAAACTCTGTCACCAGCTTCCTCAATCCCTCCTCCGATTCTGCCACAAGCGCAGTGTCGTCCACAAACAACAGCTGGCTCACCTCCCACTTTTCTCCATTTTCCTTAACCATCTCCAATCCCTGACCCACTACCCTTGCATTCACCTCTCGCACCACCCCATCCATGTATAAGTTGAACAGCCAGGGTGACATAACGCATCCCTGACGAAGTCCCACCTTTACCTCAAACCACTCACTCTCTCCATTTCTAATCCTGACACAAGCTCTACTACTCTCATAAAAACTCTTGACAGCTCCCAGAAGCTTTCCTCCTATCCCGTATATCCGCATAACCTCCCACAGTGCCTTTCTGTCCACCCTGTCGTAAGCCTTTTCCAGATCCATAAAGGCCCAGAAAACATCCTTCCCCTTACCTATAGCTTTCTCACATATCTGTCTTACCACAAAAATCTGATCTACACAACCTCTACCTGTCCTAAACCCACACTGTTCCTCACCAATTACTCCCTCTGTTCCTCTCCTAATCCTCTCAATCAAGATCCTCCCAGCCTTTCCAACTACACTTAACAAGCTAATCCCTCTGAAACTACTACATTCACACTTGTCCCCCTTTCCCTTGTAAAGTGGAACTATACACGCACTCCTCCAGTCCTCTGGCACTCTACCTTCTCTCCAGCAAACATTAAATAACCTCACCAACCAGTCCACCATCACTATACCTCCTTTTTTAAGACATTCTGCATGGCATCCATCCAGACCAGGTGCCTTACCTGCTTTCATCATCTTAACTGCTGCCTTCACTTCATCCTTCCTTATTTCTCCTCCATTTTCCTCACTCATCACTCATTTTCTTAGCATTTCCCACTGCAGCTATCTTTCCCTCCCTATCCTCCTTCACATTAAGCAACTCCCTAAAATATTCTGCCCATCTTCCCCTTACTGCCTTCTCCTCCATTATCATCTCTCCATCTGCACCTTTTACCTTTTCTTCCCCACTTGATTCACCTCCTCTTCCTCTCTTAATTTCTTTCCAAAACATCTTATTACTTTCAAAATTTTCTGTCATACTCTTACCCCATTTTACATCTGCTCTCCTCTTTGCCTCCTTTACCTTTTTCTTTACTTCTCTTTTCTTTTCCCTGTACGTTTCATATGACTCCCTCGTCCTACTTTGTAACCAATCTGTGAAAGCTCGCTTCTTCTCTTCTACAACCTTCTTCATTTCCTCATCCCACCATTCACTACCCTTCCTTCTATTTCCTCCTGACCTTCTTGTTCCACACACCATCCTTGCACACTTTGTGACTCCCTCCTTGAACCATCCCCATTCCTCCTCCACACCTACCTCCACTCTATCCTTCACTCCCTCCCACTCCTCATTCAGCTTCCTCTTGTACTCCTTCTCCTTTTCCTCTTCGTTTAGAGAGTTCACTCTAAGCACCTCCCTACCTTTTGTCCCTTTCCTCTTCCTCCATCTGTCCTCCACTCTCAACTTACCTTCCACCAGAAAATGATCTGATATTCCCCCACCCTCTCCCCTTAGCACATGTACATCCCTAACTCTTCCTATCATAATCCTATTTACCACTACATAGTCCATTAAAGCTCTATCTACCACCTTTCCCTCCACCACCCTCTCCCAAGTGTACTTATGCTTGACTTTCTTCCGAAACACTGTATTTGCTATCATCAACTCTTTCTAGACACATTTCCACCATCAACTCTCCACTACGATTCTTTCCTGGAACTCCACATTTCCCAACCACTCCATCAATTGGCTCCTTTCCTACCCTAGCATTAAGGTCTCCCAGTACTATTACATTTACACTTCTCCCTAAACCCTCTATGCACTCATTTAAATCTATCCAAAAGGCCTCCCTTTCTTCTACATTCTTCTCACTGCCAGGCCCATATGCACTTACAAAAACCCACATCTCCTTTCCCAGTTTCACCTTCATCCACATTATCCTTGAGGAAACCTCCTTCCACTCCACTACACGTTTACCTATCTCTTCACTTACTAGTATAGCCACCCCTTCCCTCCCTCGCCCTCTCTTCACTCCTGATAACCTCCCACTTACACTCCCAAACTTACAATTGCCCTTCCCTTTCAGCTTAGTTTCACTCAAAGCCAACACATCCATCTTTCTTCTCACAAACATACTACCCATCTCTTCCCTTTTACTCTCATCTGTACCACATCCACGCACATTAAAAGACCCAAACCTTAGGGTGCTGGACCGAGGCCCTCCAGCCCCTCTTATGCCTCTGCCTTTTTTTCTAGGAATGTGCCCTGTAGGGCTACAAGGAGAGGGATGCCTAGTCCCAATCCCCGTCCCTTTTTTTCTCGCCTCTTACGATCCAAGTGGGAATACTTGGTGGCAGTATTCTTTTCCCCCACCACAGGGAATTCCCCCACCATAGAAAAAGAAAAATACTCAGAGAAATGGTACAGTACAGCAACAAGGGTTGGGGGACAGCATAATGGAGGGACAGTCGCAGCACAAAAGTGTCCCCTTGTTGGGGGACAGCATAATGGAGGGACAGTCGCAGCACAAAAGTGTCATCATTTTTCTATGAACAGAGTTTTCCTCTATCATAGACAAAATGATGTGTGGCTCTGGTCCATAGGGGCGCCCCATATAGACCCTAAAGTATCGAATGCATGTTACTTTGCCACAGTAACAAGCAGCCAATACCCCAGACGGACATTAAAATAAAAATTTAAAATATCTATACAAAATTACATGGATAAAAATAATAATAATAATAATAATAATAATAATAATAATAATAACAACAATAATAATGAAAAAACATTTCTCCTCCACCCTATTCAACACACTTATCTCACCTCAATCATCGGTTTAGGCGAGTCCGGTGCTGCTTCTGACTTTGGAGTGGTGGGTTCTGGAGTCCCCCGTCTGACATTATCTTCTTCATCACTGTCCAAAATTACCCTCCTGTGATGTTCTTTTGTCGGTTCTTCATCACTGATGTCATCTGCATCTCCAAAGAGGTCAGCAGCATCAACTGAACAAAGAGCAAAATGTTTAGAATTGGGTTCAATTTAGAATGTGTGATGTTTAAGACTCCAAATACAGCTGTGAGAAGCACACAATGAAACAAAATTTTGAAAAATAGAATGAATTTTGAAAGAGTGTACTATGTGCAATTACTCCTAGAGCAAAAGTTATCAATAAAACATTAAACCCTCAACTGATCCAGCTTGACTCTTGCATCATTATACTTACTGTCCAAAGCATCACTATCATCAGATCGAGCTTTCTTGGCACCACCCTCATCTCCAGACTCATCACTCAGCAATGCACGTTTCCTCTTCCTGCAAATACAAAGTTATAGTTTTGTTTAAATAATAAAAGGAAGATACCTGGTAACAGGATCACAGACAAGAGGATGACAGCTAAATAGATACACAAAATAAACCTTATCTATATACCAAGGGCTTTTCTCTTTTATATGGAAGGTAAGCAAGTCAAAGGGCACATACCCATTCCCACCCATTCCACTCCCATCCATAACCCTTTCCTCCCTCTCATCTTAGTTCCTCAAAGATGAAGGGTCATCTCATCCCTGTATCCTGCCCACTGCCCTGGGGCAAAAGCAATGAAGCAAGACACAGCATATCCACAACAAGGCCTTTTCACTTAACTGGCAAGCCTCCCTCTCCATCCCCTCATGCAGAAAATAGAGAAGACTGGGAGAAATCCCTTTGAGTTTTGACAAATATCATTCACACATAACCACTCTCTACCCCCCCCAAATCCTTGCATTACAGTATGACTTATACACAGTCACTCACCCCTACCTCTCGCCTTCTCCCTTCCATGCTCAACAGACATTCCCCTCTTTCTCAAAACCCCTTTCACCCATTCATTCATCTCTTCCTCAATCACCCTTCCATGCCTCTTTTATTATTTTTTTCACTTGTTCTTTCCACATATCCAAACCATCCCAAAAAATAAAACCAAGACCCAAAAACTACTCCACCCTTCTCCAAAAATCATGCACATAGCTTTCTAACCATACAAGTGTTTATCAACCTTGTACACTCTACTTTTGTATACTACTATTACCTTATTCCCATGATATATTAATATTTAGTTTCCCTGTCCAATAAAACCTATCAAATTCACTCACCACAGTGACATACATGCCCCAGCTTCAAACCAACATTTACCTCAAACATCATGCTCTTCTCATTGAATATTAATCATATATTTCTGATGTTTAATACTGAACACTATGACAGATTTTCATTAGTTCCCAATATATTTCCAACTATAATCACAAGTAAAAGCTCAAACTCTAATAGAACTAGAAACTGAAATTAAGCACTCACTTTCCAAATTCAACATCACTTTCATCAGAGCCCTTTGACCTGGACCTGGACCTGGATCGAGACTTTGATCTGGATCGTGACTTTGATCGAGACCTGGATCTATATCTAGACCCTGACCTAGATCTGGACCCAGATTTTGATCTTGATCGTGACTTGGATCTTGACCTAGACTTAGACTTTGACCCCAATCTTGATCTGCTGCTACGTGCTGGTGAGCTTTCTTTACGGGCTATTGGAGACCTGCTTCTGCTGCGTGGACTTCCTGTTAAATATAACAAATAATTCCGTTTTTAACATTCCCTTACCAGTCACCATGTAATGTCAATGAATATTAACAAGATTTTAAACTCATTTATGACCGTTTCTTTACCATTAACAATGGCACATATATGAATGCATGTGCTCACAGTAAACCTTAAATAATTTTGACTCACTAAACTTAGATTTCTATAAGGGGTGACTACTTATCAAATTATGTTAAAAAGGCAACACAACATCTCAGAACCAAATAAGGAGTATATCCATCAACAGTACATGAAAGAATTAATTAAATTATTCCTTGAACTATATTAAGATAATTTTGTACACAAGTGACTACACGTGAACATGTATTCACGAACACACTAAAACACTTAAATCAGGTTTTACCTCGAGGTGAACGACTTCCACGGCTTCCAGCTGCTGAAGACCTGCCTACTCGACTGCTGGCAGGAGACCTGCTTCCTCCCCTGCTACCTAGTGGGCTTCTGCTTCTTGCTCTATCTGGGCTCCTACTTCTTCCTCTGCTACCTACAGGACTCCTACTTCCTGTTCTACTACCTAATGGAGTTCTGCTTCCTCCTCTGCTACCTGTTTGTGATCTACTTCTTCCTCTGCTATCTACAGGAGACCTGGGAGACCTAGGAGACCTTGGAGATCTGGGTGACCTTGGAGACCTTGGAGATGTGGGAGACCTAGGAGACCTAGGTGACCTGGGAGATCTGGGAGATCTGGGAGATCTGGGAGACCTACTACCTCCTCTACTCCCTACTGAGGCCCTACTTCCTCCTCTGCTGCCTGTGGGAGACCTGCTTCTTCCTCTGCTCCTTACTGGAGACCTACTACCAGCTGGAGACCTACTTTCTCCCCTACTATGTGTTGGGGACCTGCTTCTTCCTCGACTACCTGTTGGAGATCTACTTTCTCTTCTACTACCAACTGAGGACCTACTTCTGCTAGCAGCAGGAGACCTGCTTCCTCTACTACCTGGTGACCTACTTCCCCTACTACCAACAGGTGACCTGCTTCCCCTACTGCCAACTGGTGACCTGCTTGGCCTACTTCCTGTTGGTGACCTGCTTGGCCTACTTCCTGTTGGTGACCTGCTTGGCCTACTTCCTGTTGGTGACCTGCTTGGCCTACTTCCTGTTGGTGACCTGCTTGGCCTACTTCCTGTTGGTGACCTGCTTCCTCTACTGCCACCTGGTGACCTGCTTCTTCTACTACCTACTGGTGACCTGCTCCCCCTACTACCTCCTGGAGACCTACTTCCTCTGCTACCTGCTGGTGACCTGCTGCCTCCCCTGCTGTAAGTAGGTGACCTACTACCACCTCTACCACCAGCTGGTGACCTACTACCTGGTGGAGAGTAATCTCTGCTTGCAGGTGATCTGCTATCATGTCTACTACCAGTGGGTGATCTAGGTGATCTACTCATCCTACTACTCCCTCTACTGTGAGGAGGTGACCGACTGACATGGCTTCCAGCTGGTGTCGCACTTCGATTACTGCCTCTGGGGGAACCCCCACGACTCCCTGTAAATAAAAAAGAAATATCAATCCAGAACATATATCAACTGGTGACCAAAGGTGCAGCTACTGACAATCCCTCTTTCCTGTCAAATTTCTTACTGTGCTCCTCACTTTTACTTTTGTGTTCCCACAGTCCTTCAGAAGAACTCCACAGCTTTGAAAACCAGATATCTTAGTGATACTGGCAGAAAATGGGGTAGAGGCAGATACTCAAACAAAAACATGTGAATAAAACTAAGAATGCCTTATGATATAAAACAAAAGGGGTAGCACAAGAAAATTTCAGAAGTAAGAATTATCAAATTAGGAGGGTGGTAGTTTCTGATGAACTGATAAATGAATACAGAGGATACTAAATGAGTTCAGAAAAACAAGAATTACATAATAGCATGAAACAAAGAAAAGTGGAAAATGCAATGGAAGAGGGTGGAAATATGAGTGCAACAAATTTATGTTTATTAGAATCTAAGGCTTCCAAGTACTGGAGTGAACACATGAACAAAAGTTTGAGGAGCTGCAACTGTGATTACCAATGAGATATGGGACAATGTTACTGAGAAGGTATGGTGTCAAGAATTGTATGAATATATGTGGTGATAAAGTGAAGTAAGTGCACATGTTCCTCATTTTCTACCACCTAGGCCATTGTTCTGGACATTTTGTCAGTACTGGGATGGTCATCAAAATGGTACATAAGAACATAAAAATAAAGGAGACTGCAAGAGACCATAAGGCCTACACTAGGCAGCTCCATATCCATCACCACCTGTCATCCCCATCCATAAAGTTGTCTATTCTATCAACTTGTATATTCTATCAACTTATTATCATCATTACATAAACTTTGTTTATGGATGGTAATTGTTTTTTAACCTGCAGGTGAATGACTGCCAGCTCTGCTACTAGCTCGACTACTGCTACTGCTGCTGCTGGACCCAGAGCTGCTTTCACTGTCCGAGTTGTCTGATGAGCCCATCTGGTCATCTATAAGGTAACGGTAATAGATTAGAGAGTGCAATAAAATAATCAAGTTGTAATTTCCTATTGACTGAGAGGAGCAACACAGAGCAATGTAACTAAATTAACAAATACATAAGGTAATATACACATACACTAGACATGTTGAATGAAAAAATAATAACATCTCAGCTCTTCATGAATGTTGAGCCATCCCTGTCCCCCATCCACTTCTTGAGCCAAAGGCAATGCAGCAAGACATAGCACCTCCACAGCAGAGCCCAACAATGGAAATTGGTTTACTCCCACTTCCTTATTACATGATGACCCCCACTCTTACCCTCATCCACTTGAGAAATTATACAGCAGACCAGAAGAAATCCCTTTGGATAACATAATTTCCAGATCCATTCATAATCTCTCTTGCCTTCTTCTTTCTCTGTTGACATTTCTCTTCCATCCAAAGCCTCTTTCATCTCATCTATCCATCTCAATCTAAGTCTACTCAAGTCCCAAAATAAAAATGAGATGGTCAGTTCAGGTCTGGTTAGAGCTAAGACTTTAAGGCTGCATTTCCACTGAGCGAGTCCAAGCCGATTCTCGCCAAATGTTGTTAATTTGAATGGCTAGAAGTAGACTTTGCTTGCAGCATTCTAGACTTCCCTAAGAACATTTCAACAATCTGTCTGACATTCGTAAAGGTTTAGCTCCTTTCATTTCGCCATTTGGTTTCTCAATATATGACGCAAAGGCAATTGACTTCTGAAAATTGAAAAAACGAAAGATTGCAACTGATGTCGTTTCTGCTTAAACGAACTCACAATGGCTGAGGAGAATCAGCCGAGACTCGCTCGGTGGAAACGCAATCTAAGGGTAATTCACATTATAATCATTAACCTCTTCAATACAAGTCAAATTCTCGTGTGCAGCATCGGCCACCTACAATGATTCAACAATGCATCACAATACTCGTGTTATAAAATAAAAAAAATTACAACTGTATTACTCATTCTCTTCCCCTCTGAATATTAATAACCACAAAAAATGTGATCAAGCCAGTTCACAAAATATGGGGGTCACTCCGCTACAACAATAAAATAAACATAATCAAGACGCCGATGCCAGCATCCTCGTATAACTTGTGCTTCATGATGCCTACAGAGACATCATCATATGGATGAGGTTAACTTACAATGAACTGCTGAGACATTCTGACAGATTGACGTAAGCGGAGTAGGAAACACAGGAGTCTTAGTCTTGAGTTTATTCCTGACTAGTTTCGCAGGTATGCTTTTTCAAAGCATACCTGCGAAACTAGTCAGGAATAAACTCAAGAGTAAGACTCCTGTGTTTCCTACTCCGCTTACGTTTACAATGAATTATTCAGAGATGAAAAAGTTTGTAAACGATTAAAAAAAAAGTCACCACCTATTGGCTCTCTTATTGTTGGCTCCTGGCCAACCTTCAACAATGTCCCTGCCAGAACGGAGCCTATAGGCTCTCCTAATTTTGGCTCATTCACAGGTTCCACATTCACATACTCATTTTTTTTTCATAGGATGATTTTTGTGTTGAATTGGGTTTGCTTTTTAAGATTCATGCTGCTTAGAGCAATTAAAATTTATCTAGATATTTTCTAGTGGTTATTTCTTTGCATATGGCATGGGTCTAGGGGGCTTGAAATTTATCCACAAAAATTTTGTCCCCTAACCCCTGAAAATGACAGGGGTCATGGATCAGGAAAAATTATGTCCAAAATTCCCAATATATATATATATATATATTTCTATGAGAGATCAATTACAATAGGAGTAATTTGTAACAATCATGTATAGAGATGAAAAATCTTGTAAAAGTATATTATGACATGTTTAAAAAAAATTGTATCTTTATTTTTTAGGAGGGACTTTAAAAAGCAATTTAAAGTATCTGGAGTAAATACTAACCATTAATTATAAGAAAGAAAAAATTTCCTATAGGTGCAAATTCAACACATGTAATGAAATGTGTTTTCCGAGTGTGCCTAAATATTGACCAGAAGGGTGCACCACTGTCCAGTACCACCCAACCACAATTCAATCAATCTATTTTTATAAATATTCCTTTCAATGATGTATTTGTTTATTTTGGATAATATCTGTAAGTTTCACCTGATTTACATAAGGCATAATGAAGTTATCCATGCCAGAATCAAAAGACCAGCAGCCAACCAGTACGACAACCAACCATGGCTACAAACTTACCGACCAAAGGCCCTCTCTTGCACAGAGCTGTTGGTCAGTAATTAGGGGCCCATTGACTGACCAGAGGTTAGATGTGGCCTAAATATGCAGTTTGAAGTTTTATATGATCAATGTTTACGTTGTTTGACTTTGTCTTTCAAATCTGCAAGTTTCATATTATTTGATTTAAGGAAAGTTAAGGTCTAAGCCTTGGCAGCCTTTGATCAGTTTACTATAAGGCTAAAATCTTAACTTTCCATCAATCAAATGATATGAAACTTACAGATTTGAAAGACAAATATTCAAACAACGTAAACATTGGTCATGTAAAACTACAAACTGCATATTTGGGCCATCTCCGACCTCCACACATGGAGGCGGCCTTTGGCTGGTAAGTTAGTAGCCATGGTTGGTCATCACAAAAAAAAAAAAAAAACACCATATCGGCGGGTACCGCGCGCGGCGCCATGTTTGTTTACTAACGATTGTAAGTATTTGTGAGTAGAAGCGCTAGATTTAGGGAAGACGCTCGCGCAAGACTTGGTAACCGTAAACTAACCTAACTTAATGGAGGTAACATTAGTTTACGGTTAGGAAGTCTTGCGCGGCTGGAGTGGACTTCACTAAGTGTAACAGATCTAGCGAGACCTTTTTCAAATTGTTGGTAAAAACAAAGATGGCTACCTCTGGACTCCAGCCGTAAAATGTGATTTTTTTTTTTTTAAAGTGTTTTTGTTCATTATATACCTGTTTTGCAATGCACATTACTCCATTTATTAGTCTTCCCCACTCAAAAACCCCGACTTCCCACACGTCCCCCCAGATCGTTTGGGAGATGTAGGCATAAGTGCATAACTTCAATATTTAATTACTTCAAAAGTACGCATTTGAGACGGAAATGATGTACACCATCATTCATATCACAACATTTCTCACCAGAAACACATAAGCCACATATCAAATTCTATGGTTGGGTGAAACTATAAATTGTCCAAATTAAATATCAATTTTGTAAATTATAATACATTAACATAATATGTGATTTTCTTGGCAGAAATAAGTAACAAAAAACCTTGATACAAGCAAATCTCCTAACAAATGAAGCCGCCAGGATACAGTCGAGATGCAATGTTGCATGTCCAGTTCAGTCACTGTCAGTTAGATGATGGCTTTCACGTTGTGGACCAGGTATTCTCCAACTCCAGGTGACATTAATAACTGCTGTTACAAAGACAATAGGGCTTCCTTGGACTTTATGAGAGAACATGGGGTTCTGCCATTGTCTGTTAATTGCCTGAGGTACAAATCAGGCCGTCAGCATCCGTGACAATGACCTGGATGATCTTTCGAATTTGAGGTACCAAAATACTAAATATAGGTTAGGTTAGAATAGACAAAATTATCATCCCTTCATTTCTTCAACCTTAGCATCTATCAAAACATGGCATATCATTCAACAGCCGCAACTTCTTTTGTTAGTAAATCAGTTTTAGCAACTTTTTTGTTATTGATTTCCACCAAGAAAATAGCATATTATGTTGATGTATTATAATTTACAAAATTAATCATTCATTTTCTATTGCTGTCACGTAGGTGTGCACTTCTAAAAATTTAACAACTTAGTCCAAGACCAAGACTCACACTGTTAGTGTACACTCCTAGTAATATACTTGGCATATTCTTTCTCCTGTTCTCAATTCTGGCAAACATGGCCTAAAACGATCTCCAATTGAGTTCCATTGACAAAATTGCTACTGAGCATGCCAAAATTAAAAAACAAATGTCAAATCCATCTGAATAAGGAAGCTTCCATGCTTAGATGCTACGCACCGTTTATCCTATCCATATTTTTAACTGCCGAGACGTCGTTTCTCATAAAACGATTTCTAATAAGTCCGCATGAAACTCATATTCTCATCTATTTCGTCATTCCCAGATATCTTGCACATCTTATCACCATTTGAATTCTATTACAATCAAACCCGGCATTTGTCAAAGGCAAAGCCCAAAATTCAACATTCAACATTGGCATGGATGGTACTGTCCTTAATACCAATGACCATCGTCCACTCACATTATGATATTTCTGTGTATACAATCGTCACTATACACAATGACGAAATATATAATTTTTATTTGTTCATTAACATTCTAACTTACCTTCCAGTCCTTCGGTATTCAGTTTGCCATACATCCCCGGCGCCATGTTTGTTTTGGTTTTATATTTGTGTTGCAAGCGAGTGGCCTACCACGAGAACAAAAGAGCAACGATTACGATTCGGTGTAGCACGGTGACAAAATTTCGCAAAATTTTATGGAATTTGGTGTTACTATATTCCACTTGGATTGATATTTCTATCTGTATCAGTTATTTATCGCTGTCTTAATCTCCCCAAGAAACGCAAATAGGTGACCCGGGATTTTACATCACCCTGATTTTCATGTATAAACGTACTTTCAACTTTGCATACGACACTTTTTTCTTTTACATTTCTCCGAATCAAACCACATCAAATTAAATCAGTGTAACCCCCCCAAAAAAAACCCACACAAAAAGACTATAAACTAACCGAGCAAGTGGGTCTGCCCCACATCTATCATAACTCTTACTCCCTTCCATTTCGTTCTTTCCTTCCACTAAACCCCCAATTCCCCCTCCTTCCCTCTCCCCCATCTTATCTATTCTACCCTCTAACTAACTAACGATGATCTCAAGTCCAAAAGACTATAAATTAACCGAGCAAGTGGGTCTGCCCCACATCTATCAATACTATAACTTCCTTCCATTTCATTCTTTCCTTCCACTAATCCCCCCTCCCTCCCTCTTCCCCACCTATCCTGCCCTCTAACTAACTAACGATGATCAGAGTAAAAAAAAGTCCAAAAGACTATAAACTAACAGAGCAAGTGGGTCTGCCTCACATCTTTCATAACTCTTCCTTCCTTCCATTTCACTCTTTCTTTCCACTAAACCCCCAAACCCCCCTCCCTCCCTCTCCCCCATCTTATCTATCCTGCCTTCTAACTAAAAAGTAACGATGATCAGCAATACTACTTTCGGACACGTGACTTACCACATATATATTACAAATAAGAATCTGTGAAGGTGGCAGGCAACAGAAGTGGTAAATTCGAAGGTAGTGTCAGCGAACTTATAGACGTCCACGAACAACATTCTCAGCTTTCCCATTCCGAGGTGCTCCTTATTCAGAACTCCTTACCTTGGAGTACAGAGAGTAGACATCCATATTCTGCTTATGCTTGGACTTATGCAGCCTCTGAATTCGCACTGTGTTTTGTTGCCGCCATCCATCAAAGCTGTGTACTCTATTCATATAGGCGGGCTTTATTACTGTTTATGTTTTTCATATCTTGGTCAGACATTTCTATGTTGTGTCTGTGCATAGTTACTATCCACAGGGAAACGTGTTTATCTCACCTCCTTATCAATAATTTGTCTTGTATACCTAACTTTTCCTTGACGGCTTTCACGCAACCTTCCCATGGTGTTCCTGTTTTAGCAGAATTAAGCTAATAGTGTTTCACAGTACATCTCCTGGATTACCTTTTCTTTCCATTACAGTGACAAAATAATATATTTGTTCTTGCCCTCTGTTTACTTGCTTCTTACTATAGTAACAATTTCTTTATTTTTGTCCTCTGTTTACTTGATAAATGGTAAATGTCACACGACGATAGCATGTGATGGTGGGAGCAGATATGTGGAATCCTGCACCTAGACAGTTTGGGCCTTCTGGTAGCTCTATACTGAGGACTACGATGGAAATAAGCTTACATGTTTTTTTGTGTTATCCTTGGCAATTGTAGTTGTTATTTCGAACTATGTGTTCTTTTCATTATCTGCACTTCATGTATATTGATTCAACACCAAAAAAACTTACTATAACACCTCCTTAGCATCGAAAATATTAGACTTCATCTATATGTAGTTCATAATTAAATAATTGCTAAACCCGGATACTACAACGATATCGGTAATACACATACGCACACATATATGTACAGTACACACACACACACACACACACACACACACTCTGAGCTCACTGCCGTAGGGTGGTGTCTGGCTGTCTCGACAGAGACTGCAGCAGATCCGAGGTGAATACACGATGCCAAAATGTGAAAGTAAAAACTGAAGAGGATTGCGAATCACTGCAGGAAGACCTGAATAAAGTATGGAACTGGAGTCAGGAATGGGAGGTAGACTTCAATATTAAGAAGTGTAGCATAATGGAGTTTGGTAAAAGCAAAAACAGAATATCAGGACAATATAAAATTGGAACCAAGGAGGTAAAGAAAGAGGGATCCGAAAAAGATCTGGGTGTAATCATCTCAAACGACTTGTCCTATGACAAACAGATAAACAAAATTGTTGGAGAATCCTACAACTTGCTAAGATAAATAAAAGTGGCATTTACATATTTGGACGAAGAAATTATTAAAAAATATTGGTCACACTGATAAGACCTAGACTAGAATATGCGGCGACATTGTGGTCACCCAGTACCAAAAAGAATATAAAGAAAATAGAAAGAATCCAGAGAGCAGCAACAAAAATGGTACCTGCACTCGCAAACTTGTCATATGAGGAGAGATTGGCTAAACTAGACTTACCGACTCTGGAGCAAAGAAGAGAGAGAGGTGACCTACTGACCATCTACAGAATCATGAAAGGCACAGAAATACTTGATAGAGAGGACTTGTTATACTGGGACAGGAGAAGCACAAGAGGACATGGAAAGAAAATAAAAAAAAAACATAGCTACAGAAGAGATCTGAAGAAAAACAGTTTTCCACATAGAGTGGTAGACGCTTGGAACAAACTGGACAAGGAAATAGTGTGCGCAAAAACCATTCATGAGTTTAAAAGCAAACTAGACACTGCGAGATACAAAGGCGGGACACCACGAGCGTAGCTCCCCTTCCCCGCAAAATACACCTAGGTAAAATTAGGTAAATACACACACATACACACACACACACACACACACACACACACACACACACACACACATATATATATACATATATATATATATATATATATATATATATCTGTGTGTGTGTATTTTACCTATAGTTGTATTTACCTAGTTGTATTTTACAGGAAGGGGTGTCCCGTCTTCGTATCTCGTTTTATCTAGACTTGTTAAATTCGTGTATCGTTTTTGCATACATCACATTCTCATATAACTTGTTCCAAACGTCTATTACCCTGTGGGGAAAGCTGTTCTTTTTTAGGTATTTTCTATAACTGTCTTTCTTGATTTTCTTTCCGTGTCCTCTTGTATTTCTACTGTTCCATTTTATTAGATCCTCTCTATCAATAGTTTCTATGCCTTTCATGATTCTATGAATAGTTATCAAGTCTCCTCTCTCTCTTCTTTGTTCTAATGTCTGTAGCTCAAGTTTTGCTAGTCTCTCTTCATATGATAGTTCTGAGAGTGTTGGTGCCAATTTCGTAATTGCTCTTTGTATTATTTCAAGTTTTGTTATACATTTTATGTACTTGGTGACCACGTCGTCGCTGCATACTCCAATCTTGGTCTTATCAAAGTGACTAGTATTTTCCTCACCATTTCTTCGTCCAGGTATGTAAATGCCACTTTGATTATTCTTATTAAATTATAAGTTTCTCCAGAAAACTTGTTTACATGTTTCTCAGGGGACATATTATTCATAATAATGACTCCCAGGTCCTTCTCATTTTCTACTTTTTTGATTTCTTCCTCTCCCAAATTATATGATCCCACTATTCTTTTTTTTTTCTTCTTCTTCTTCCAAATTCCATTATATTCCACTTAATATTGAATTCCATCTCCCACTTCCTACTCTAATCCCATACTTTATTGAGATCACTCTGCAGCGACTCACAATTTTCTGCAGTGTTCACTTTTTTCAATAATTTTGCATCGTCCGCAAAGAAGCTCATATAACTTTCAACTCCTTTATCCCTATCATTAATATATATAGCAAACATTATTGGGACCAGAACTGTTCCTTGTGGAACTCCAGTAATCACTTCATCCCAATTAGAGTGTTTGTCTCTTATCACCACTCTCATTTTTCTTTCATGCAAGAAGTCTTCCATCCACTTCAGCAGTTTGCCCTGTATTCCACCTGCGGTTTCTAATTTCTTTAGCAATTTCTTATGTGGAACCTTATCAAAAGCTTTTTTCAGGTCTAGAAATGCACAATCAGCCCATCCATCTCTTTCTTGTATTACATCTATTAGCCTTAAATAGAAACACATTAAGTTTGTGACACACGATCGTCCTTGTCTTAATCCAAATTGCCTTGGATTTAGTATGTTGTTTTTTCCCAAATGCCTTACCCATCTAATTTTGACAGTTCTTTCACAAATCTTAGCTATCGTACTTGTAAGAGAGACCGGTCTATAGTTAATAGTCTTCATTGTTCCCCCTTTATATATTGGTACTATATTTGCTCTTTTCCAATCTTTTGGAACTTTTCCTTCTTTCAATGAACTACTTATTAGACTATGGATTTTGTCTGTTAGTTCATTCCTGCATTCTCTCAAAATCCAGTTTGCCATTTCATCTGGTACATGCGATTTTCTGACATTGAGATACTAAAGTGATTCATTATTTCATTCCTTGTTACTTCTATCTCTTTCAAAGGGGGTACTTTCTCCTCCCACTCGATATCTCTAGGTTGTATGTTCACCCTTGTAAACACTGATTTAAAATTCTTGTTCATAATTTCTGCCATTTCTATTTCCTCTGTGTATTCAACTCCTTGTCGTATTTTTTCCAATTCTTGTTTGTTTTTCAGTTTGTTGTTTACAAATCTGTAAAATAGTTTTGGTTGATCTTTACATTTTTCTATGACATCTTTTTCGTATTCTGTCTTTTCTTCTCTGCACACTTGCACATATTCATTTCTATAACTAGTATATATTTTCCATTTTTCAGGTCTTTTGTATTTTTTCCATTCTATCCAAGCTTTATCTATTTTGTATTTTAACTCCCAACATCTTTTGTTGTACCAACACTTTACATATAATTTTTCTTGTTTTTGTCTTGGAACATATTTTTCCACTTTATAAATTTTTGTCAAAATATTCAATTTCTCTTCTACTGTTGTTTCCTCCTTGTGTATCCTTTCCCAGTCAGCTTTTTATATAAAAAAGATCCATACATCAATCTTCCCTTTCTATTTTGTTTGTTTTTCCCTTGTATCTTTCCTCATTTAGTTCCAGTTCAACCAATATGTGGTCACTTTTACTTATTGGTGACTTATATTCAATCTTGTCCACTATTTCAGGTTCTAATGTGATTATTAGGTCCAGTATCGATGGTTCTTCGTCATTTCTATACTTAATATTCTCTTGTATCCATTGCGTCATTGTATGTTCAGTAATCATATCAAGTAGTACATTTCCCCATAGGTCGTCTCCACCCTTCATTGTCATCTCTTCCCAGCAGATTTCTTTACAATTAAAGTCACCCATTATAACTATTCTTCCTCCATCTTCCATGATCTTGTTTAGCGTTATCCTTGCGTCTTCTAACATATTTTTGTGTTCTCTCTCTTCCCATGAAGCCGTTTTAGGAGGCACATAATTTACTACAAACTTCTTGCTATTCCCATCCCTGTCCTCCACTTCCATCATAATAATTTCTACTCTATTCTTTCCATATGTGACATCCCTCACATTTATATCCTTCTTAGTCAGGAACATAACTCCACCCCCTTGTTTTAGCTCTGTTTTTAATCCAATAATTATATGCAACATGTCCTACACTGTTGGGTGGTAGTGGACCTTTTAATTTTGTATCTACAATTCCCATTATGTCCGGTTCTTTTTCCTTTGAGTAATCATTCAGTTCATTCAAGCCTGTTATTAAGCCATCTATATTTGTGTAAGACACTTCGTGTTTTCTGTTTCCCTTCCGTTTTTCTCTGCTATGAACCATTTCCTTACTTTCATATCCACTACTCTTCAATAGAATTTCTCTTTTTCTGACTCTGTTCTTTTCTCGTTTTTTCCTTAGCTTCTAGTTTTTTTTTCTCATTCTCTCTTTCCTCTTTATTCATTTCTCTTTTTATCCATATCTGTTTATATTGATCACTGTTTGCTAGTTTCCCTGTTTTTGCTAAGATATTCTCTGCTGTTGTTTGTGACCTGAATTTAACCTTAATTGATCTGGTCTTATCTGTATTGTATTTCCCTATTCTATATATTTCTTCAATTTCTTTCCCTGTTTCTTGTTCATCCTCTTGAACTACTTCTAATATCTTGTTTACCTTTTCCTTCTCCTCTTTTACTCCTGTAGTCCTATTTGGATGATGTTTCTCTTCCATCCCTAATATAATTATAATTTTTTTCTCCGCTAAGTCTCTTACTATATTCTCCTTCTCTCTTATCATTTTAATAACTGTGTCCTTAGTTTGTTCTTTTATCTGTTGTGTCACTATATCTCTAAATATAATTTTGTTGTTCTCATAAATTTTTCTCCAACCCTGTACTTCTTTTGCTATGGAATCTTTATTCTCTTTATTCTTCTTTAATTCCTCATTCTCATCTTTTATTTCTTTTAACTGTCTTTTTAATTCTCCTATTTCTTTATTTAGGTTTTGGTTCTCCTTCTTTAGTTCTTCCAATTTATCAGCTCTTTGCGTAATCCGTGTATGTTGGCTGAACCTAACCTCCCAGTGTTCGATCATTTTCTCTAGTTTTTCCTCTAGACTTGCTAATCGGGGGGAGGTTGGCATCCCCTCCCTCATTAAATCAATGGAAATTATTATCTCCACTTTCTATAGTGTTGTTCTTATCTATATTTCTGATCTTATAGCCTTTACTGATATTTTCGACTTCACCTGCGTCGTCTGCAGCCCTCTTGTTGACAGCTCTTCTGACGTCTGGGGGACTCCCTTCATCTCCTTCCTCATTTCCTTCTATTTTCCTCAGTAATCCCTCCCTTTCTCCTTTTTCCACGAAATTTTAGTTTTCTTGGAGTTCCAAACTTCGCTGTCACTTCGACCGTCGTGTGTGCGTGCGTACGTGTCTGTGTGTGTGTGTGTGTGTGTGTGTGTGTGTGTGTGTGTGTGTGTGTGTGTGTGTGTGTGTGTGTGTGTGTGTGTGTGTGTGTGTGTGTGTGTGATTCACCATGGTTCACCATGGTCTTGGATCACATGTTGGACTCGTGATCGACAGCTATTAACCTCCCGTAAGAGAGCTCATATATATGACCGATCTATGGGTAATACTGTGACCTTACACGCACACATACACCCAACTCCCCGCCCACGAGAGTTGGAGTAACGACTCACAACGCAGCGATACTGAAATTATTTCAGTTTTGGGCGGAATTCGAACCCGAACCGTCGTAGTGGCAGCCAGGAACTCTACCACTGCGCCACGATTGTGTGTGTGTGTGTGTGTGTGTGTGTGTGTGTGTGTGTGTGTGTGTGTGTGTGTGTGTGTGTGTGTGTGTGTGTGTGTGTGTGTGTGTGTGTGTGTGTGTGTGTGTGTGTGTGAGTGTGTGTGTGTGTGTGTGTGTGTGTGTGTGTGTGTGTGTGTGTGTGTGTGTGTGTGTGTGTGTGTGTGTGTGTGTGATAATAAGTCAAAATAACACAACCTGCACAATATTGTAATAACAATAATATTATTTCATAATTTTGTATACCCGTGTATCTTTTTTCACTTATGGAACATCCTTTTTGTGGGCCCTGGTTTAGCTGCAGCATCTACCCATTGGAAACCAGGAACTTGAAAAGACTCCGTGAGTTCCCCTTTCCCCCTGAGTCCCGGAAAACAGATCCTCAGCGGTTTTTGCTGCTTCCCTGTGCAGTAACTCAAGGGTTGCATTTCAGACTTCCAACGATTCCGCAAGAAGTATATAATCATTAGCAAAGACAAACTGTGATATCCTTAAAAAAAGCTATTTCCTTATATAAATCTTATATAAATCCTTGGAAGGGAAAGATTTATATAAGGAAATATTTTTTATTGAAGACACCACCGTAAAATTGTTACGGTGGTATTCTTAAAAAAATATTTCCTCATATAAATCTTTTCCTCCCAAGGACTTGTGTAAGACTTATATAAGGAAATATATGTTTTCAAGAATACCACCGAAAGTCCCTTAGAGTTGTCAATAGATACTCCGCAGATACACTGACCGACACCTCTGTCCAATACCCAAGGTATGCAGGTGTTGAAAAGTGTTGGGGTGAGGACGCACCTCAGCCTTGCTCTTCAATTAACAGAAAAGGGGATGGGCACGCCTAGTTCACATTTCACAGACCACTGTCTCAGAATATAAGTCAGGCAGGTCAACAATCTTCGCAGGAATCCCGCGAATCCGCAGAAGATTCCAGAACACCCCACAATGCAACCGCCTTTTTGAGATCAACAAAGACTTCAAGCAATCCCAGCTGAAACTTATGTCAGATCTAGGGCCCCATCAATTGGTGATTTACCAGACATGAAGTCAGCCCCCCCCCCACCCCCAACCCCAAGGCCTCTGATGCTTCAGCAGAAAGGAGCCAATCCGTTCCAGCAACAGATGGGCTAGCACCTTGCCCGGCACACTGACCAACATAATACCACGGTTATTGATGTAATCTTGTCGGTCCCCTTTTCCCCTTCCAGATAGGCATGACCAGACCCTTTTTTCCAAAGAGAGTGGTACCGGGCTGCCAAACGGCAGACAGCATATCATGCAACTCGTGAATCATGACCTCAATTCTGGGTTTCATTGACTCCATGATGACGTTGCATGTGCCAGCCGCCTTGCCACCCTTCCACTTCGAGCTTCTTCAACCTCACTCGCAAAGGGCGGATTTTCGTCGATAGCCCCCGCCACACATTCAAGATTCTCGTCAAATCTTGTGAATCTGAAAAGCTGGAAAACGACTTCGATTACAGTATTCTAGACTTCCCTAAGGACACTTCAACAATGTGTCTAATATTCGTATAGGTTTAACCTCTCTTAGTTCACCACTCGGCTTCTCATTATATGACGCAAATGTGATTTGACATTTGGAGTTTCGAAAAAAAAGTATCGTAATCTAAGTCGTTTTTACTCAAACGAACTCACTTGAGTCGCGTAGATGTGACAGGGAATTTATTGGCGGAGTGTCAAACGTCATTAGTTTCGTTCTGGCTAACGCAAAGTCACGTGTACTATCTAGAAATAAATTAATCATTGACTTAAAAATGCAGCTAAAGAATAGCAACTACTTTTCGTGTGGAATTGTGTGCATGTATGAACATTTTATCATATGAAAATTGCTCATGAAATTCTTCACGTCATACCAAGCGAGTTAAAGCGTCGCTACTTGCGGCGGAGGTCGAGGTAATGGCAGTTCGAACACTGCCGCCAGCGATTTGGACCAAGGGCATGGTTCATTTAATTCCACGCTACAAAATCCTCTGTAAGGGGCACCGCCTTAGCTAACTGATAGGTGGAGTTTCGAGACGTTAAACCGAATCATCAAACCATTATCATCATCATCATCATCATTATCATCATCATCATCATCATCATCATCATTATTATCATTGTTATTATTATTACTATTATTATTATTATTATTATTATTATTATTATTATTATTATTATTATTATTATTATTATTATTATCATTATTATTATTATTATTATTATTATTATTATTATTATTATTATTATTATTATTATTATTATTATTATTATTATTATTATTATTATTATTATTATCATTATCATTATTATTATTATTATTATCATTATCATTATCATTATTATTATTATTATTATTATTATTATTATTATTATTATTATTATTATTATTATTATTATTATTATTATTATTATTATTATTATTATTATTATTATTATTATTATTATTATTATTATTATTATTATTATTATTATTATTATTATTATTATTATTATTATTATTATTATTATTATTATTATTATTATTATTATTATTATTATTATTATTATTATTATTATTATTATCATTTTTATTATTATTATTATTGTTATTATTATTATTATTACTATTATTATTATTAATATTAATACATGATTGTTATTGTTATTTATTTGAATTTCTTATTCACCGTAGCACACCCTCGGCACCAAAGGGAGTGCTTACCCCAGCAATGCACTGTCATAGAGTCCTATCCCTGGTGCGCAAATCACTAAGTTATAGAATATTCATGAGCTACATGAGTTGGCATTAGTTTCAGACAGAAAAATGAATAATTGATAACAGTTATGTACAAAAAAGAAAAGAAACTGTACTGCAGAAAGATGAAATGTACTGAGAGAGACACTTTGTAATGTATGGCGACCAGCGTCGACTTTGAAAACATTGTCGACGAAATACTACGAAGCCCAGTCGTTACCAGGAACCAGTCGATTTTCTGTATCTTCCCGCATTTCCGGTTTTGTATCCAGTTCCATTCAAATCCAAATCTCCATCTACCCCGAACTCAGTTCTACTTGAGCAGATATTGATAGATAATTCACGAATGAATGAATTATTGTATATTTTTTCTTGTAATGGCCTTTTGACACACTTTACATTTCTTGTGCAGTGTAGATGTGGCCCGAATCCATCCTTGCAACACGCGACATATGACGTCAGAGCTGTACAAGACCTTCGCTGAGAGAATGTGAGCCACCAGTCAATCGTAGCTGGTGACTACAGGAGGTTGTACTTCATCTTATTGAGCTGACGCCGCCAAACCGCGTAAGTATGGATTGGGAGAAATTTGTGAAGTTGACTGTAAACAAAGTGGGAAGGAACGGTGTGTGTTGAAGCTTGGTGTACAGGAACGACATCTGAAGGTCACTGCTGCTTAAAAGAGTAGCTTATAAATCCGTAATTAGGTTTGATTGGTTTGTCTTGATCGATTCGTTTTATCGGTGACTCAAGCGACTTGTCACGCAACGCATTTCGTAAGAAGACCTTCTCTATGTCTATCAACTCAAAACTCAGAGGAAATGTCTGGGAAAGCATCATGTGAAGATGAAATATTTGTTAGTTCAAAGTTAATCTCTCAAACGAGCTTTATCAGGTATATGGATTAAGCTTAAATGAGTTATATGTTGCACCAATGATAAAGACTTTGTTTTCACATAATACTTTTCCTGTGTTGCATTTTACCAGTTGCCTCTCTCTTTCATTCGGGGAGACCGCCCATGCCCCGTGTAAGGAACCAGGTCAAAAGCTACTCCCATATTCCAAAAATGCATGAAAACAAGAAAATATGCATGCCTATAAGATTCACCATAGTTATAGGAAAAGTGACAGAAATGCTTGAGCAAAAATATTTTAGTATTTCTTATTTTTCATCCGCCCTTTTCATAGACCAAAAGATCTCTTGCCGACGCATTTTATCGTCGTAAATATTAGTAAGAAATTCTATCAAATACATCTAAAAATTATCAAATAAATGTCTAACAGCTGACAAAGTTTCAGATGTATTGCACAATAACCTTAATCGAATTGATGTGATACTTTTGAAACACGGAGAGAGAAACGGCGCAGATTTTATGCAACTGGTCTTTGATTTCTTTATTGTCTACGGCAAAAAGACGACTTCAAGCAATATTGTAGGAAACCTTTAATGATGGAATGGAAACACGTTGAGCGAAGGTGGAAAAGGAGATGGGAGATAGGGTTGATGAAAGAGTATAGGGATGGTTTGGACACATGGAAAGAATAAGTGAAGAAATATATGTAAAAGAAGTGTGGAAGGCAGAGGTGGATGGAGTGAACAGGAGGGGGTGACCGAGGATGAGATGGATGTATGGAGTAAAAGAGGCGTTGAGAAAGAGGAGGTTATCTGTTAAGGAAGGGAGAAGGCAGAAGATGGGGTGAGGGGAGAATGGTTGTGCATGAATGATACTGTGATGCATGGAAAGGAGTGGGTGGGGGATGGGGGAGGGTTTAGGGAGTGGTTATGTGTGAATGATATTTTGGCACAGCCCGAAGGGATTTCTCTCCGTCTTCAATGTTACTGCATGATAGGACTGAGAGTTGGGGGGTGGGCGATTAAATGAAGCGGCCTTGCTGTCGATGTGGTGTGTCTTACTGCATTACTTTTGACCCAGGGCAATGGGCGAAATGCAGGGATGACCCGTCATCCAGGAGGAGCCAAGATGAGAGGGAAGGAGGGAGGGGTAGTGAATGGGGTGGACTGGGTGGGAATGGAATTATGCCTTTGACTTTTAGCTACATCCCTTATAAGGGGGAAAAGCCTTGGTATATGTATGTATATATATATATATATATATATATATATATATATATATATATATATTATATATGTGTGTGTGTATTTACCTAGTTGTATTTTACGGGAAGGGGAGCTATGCTCGTGGGATCCCGTCTTCATATCTCATTTTATCTAAACTATTTTTAAATTCATGTATTGTTTTTGCACACACCACTTTCTCATCTAACTTGTTCCAACTGTCTATTACTCTGTGAGGAAAGCTGTTCTTTTTCAAATCTCTTCTATACCTGTCTTTTTTTATTTTCTTTCCGTGTCCTCTTGTATTTCTGTCATCCCATTTTATCAGATTCTCTCTATCAGTAATTTCTATGCCTTTCATGATTCTGTAAATAGCTATCAAATCTCCTCTCTCTCTTCTTTGCTCTAGTGTCTGTAGTTCAAGTTTTTCTAGTCTCTCTTCATATGATAATTTTGAGAGTGTTGGTGCCAATTTTGTAATTGCTCTTTGTATTCTTTCAAGTTTTTTTATACCTTTTTTTGTACTTGGTGACCATATCGTTGCTGCATATTCCAATCTTGGTCTTATCAGGGTGATTAGGATTTTCTTCACCATTTCTTCATCCAGGTATGTAAATGCAACTTTGATTGTTCTTATTAAATTATAAGTTTTTCCAAAAATCTTATTTATATGTTTCTCAGGTGACATATTATTCATAACAATGACTCCCAGGTCCTTCTCATTTTCTACTTTTTTTATTCCTTCTTCTCCCAATTTATATGCTCCCGTTATTCTGTTTTTGCTTTTTCCAAATTCCATTATACTACACTTTTTTGTATTGAACTCCATCTCCCACTTCCTACTCCATTCCTGTGCTTTATTTAGATCTCTCTGTAGTGATTCACAATCTTCTTCAGTTTTCACTCTTTTCAGTAGTTTTGCATCATCTGCAAAGAAGCTCATATAGCTTTCAATTCCTTCATCCATATAATTAATATATATAGCAAACATTATTGGGGCCAGAACTGTTCCCTGCGGAACACCGCTTATTACTTCATCCCATTTTGAGTGCTGGTTTCTTATCACTACTCTCATTTTTCTTTCTTGCAAAAAGTCTTCCATCCAATTTAGTAGTTTGCCCTGTATTCCTCCTTCAGTTTCTAATTTCTTAAGCAACTTCTTATGTGGTACTTTGTCAAAAGCTTTCTTTAGGTCTAAAATTGCACAGTCCGCCCATCCATCTCTTTCTTGTATTATATCTATTAGCCTTGAATAGAAACATATTAAATTGGTGACGCATGATCGTCCTTGTCTGAATCCAAATTGCCTTGGATTTAACACTGTTTTTTTCTAAATATTTTACCCATCTACTTTTGATAATTCTTTCACAAATTTTTGCTATTGTACTTGTTAGAGAGACTGGTCTATAGTTGGTAGGTTCTTCTTTATTTCCTCCTTTATATATAGGTACTATGTTTGCTTTTTTCCAATCTTCTGGAAGTTTTCCTTCTTTCAAGGAACTATTTAGTATGCTATGTATTTTGTCTGCCAGTTCATTCCTGCATTCTTTCACTATCCAGTTTGCTATTTCATCTGGTCCATGCGATTTTCTGACATCAAGATTACTCAAGTGTGTTAATATTTCAGTCTTTGTTACTTCTATTTCTTCCATAGGGGGGACTTTCTCTTTCCATTCAATCTCTTCAGGTTGTATGTTCTCCCTTGTAAACACTGATTTAAAATGTTTGTTCATAATTTCCGCCATTTCCATTTCCTCAGTGTATTCAACTCCCTCTTGTCTTAATTTCTCCAAGTCTTGTTTGTTTTTCAGTTTATTGTTTACAAATCTGTAGAATAGTTTTGGTTGATCTTTACACTTTTCTATGATATCTTTTTCATATTTTCTCTTTTCCTCTCTGCACGTTTGTACATATTCATTTCTATAACAGGTATATATTTTCCATTTTTCTGGTCTTCTTTTTTTCTTCAATTTGGTCCAAGCTTTGTCTCTTTTGTCTTTTATCTCCCTACAACTTTTGTTGTACCAGCATTTTACATATTCTTTTTCTTGTTTTTGTCTTGGGACATACTTTTCCACTCCTTTTTTGTAAATTTTTGTCAAAATATTCCATTTCTCTTCTACTGTTGTTTCTTCTTTGTATATTTCTTCCCAGTTTTCCTTTTGAAAGAATTCTCTTATTTTATCAAAGTTTGTTTTTTCATACATCATTCTTCCTTTTCTATATTGTTCATTTCTTTTCATATATTTTTCTTCATGAAGTTCCAGTTCAATCAATATGTGGTCACTTTTACTTATTGGTGTTTTATATTCAATTTTGTCCACTATTCTAGGTTCGGATGTAATTATTAGGTCCAGTCTCGATGGCTCTTCTTCATTTCTATACCTAGTGTTCTCCTGTATCCATTGTGTCATTGTATGGTCAGTAACCATCTCAAGTAGAGCGTTTCCCCATGAGCCGTCTCCACCCTTTACTGTCATTTCTTCCCAGCAGATTTCTATGCAATTAAAGTCGCCCATCATAACTATTTTTCCTCCCTCTTCCATGATCTTGTTTAATGTTATCTTTGTGTCCTCTAACATACTTTTATGTTCACTCTCCTCCCATGAGGCTGTTTTCGGGGGCACATAATTTATCACAAACTTTCTGCTCTTCTTATCTCTGTCTTCTACTTCCATCATTATCATCTCTACTGTATTCTTTCCATATGTGACACACTTCACGTTTATATCCTTCTTAGTCAGGAACATAACTCCACCCCCTTCCTTTTTCACTCTGTTTCTAATCCAATAATTGTATGCATCATGTCCTACACTGTTGGGTGGTAGTGGACCTTTTAATTTTGTTTCTACAATTCCCATTATATCTGGTTCTTTTTCTTTCAAATAATCATTCAGCTCATTCAATCCTGTTATTAATCCATCTATATTTGTGTAAGACACTCTTAGTTTTCTGCCACTTCCATTGTGTTCTCTGTTTCCCTTTTGTTTTTCTCTTGTATGTCGACTTTCTTTAGTTTCATATTCACTACTCTCCAATAGAATCTCTCTTTTTCTGACTCCGTTCTTATCTCGTTTTTTTCCTTAGCTTCAAGTCTTTTCTGTTTTTCTTCCTCTCTTTCCTCTTTATTCATTTCCCTTTTTATCCATACCTTTTTATATTGTTCACAAGTTGCTAGTTTCCCTGTTTTGGATAAGATATTCTCAGCCGTAGTTTGTGACCTGAATTTAATCTTAATTGGTCTGGTCTTGTCTGTACTATATTTCCCGAGCCTGAATTTCTCTTCGATTTGTTTCATTGTTTCTGGTTCATCTTCCTGAACTAATTCTAGTAAATTTCTTACTTTTTCATTTTCCTCTTTGATTCTTGTGGTTCTATCTGGGTTATGTTTCTCTTCCATTCCTAATATAATTATACATTTCTTTCTGTCTGCTAAGTCTCTTACTATATTCTCCTTCTGTCTCATCACTTTAATAACTGAGTTTTCAGTTTGTTCATTCATTTGCTGTCTGATTATGTCAGTGAATGCAACTTTGCTATTTTCTTGGATTTTTTTCCAACCCTCCTTGTTCTCCTTATTATTCTCCTTTAAGACTTTATTCTCTTCTTTTACTTCTTTTAACTGTTTTTTTAATTCTTCAATTTCCTTAGTTAAGTTTTTGTTCGCCTTCTCTAGTTCTTCCAATTTTTCAACTCTCCGTACAATGTTGTTAACATGACCGAACCTACGCTCCAAGTCCTCGATCATCTTATCGACCTTCTCTTCTAGTCTTGTCAGTCGGGGGAGGGGGGTTTGTGTCCCCCCCACCCTCTTTAAATCCCTGGAAAATATTCTCATCACTTTCTACTGTATTGCTCTTATCTATACTTCTAATCTTTAAATTTTTATTAGACATTTCATCGTCGCTCAGCTGGTCGGGGGGCCGTTTGTTTACCTTTCGCCTGGGCCAAGTCCTCTCCTTCCTCATTTCCTTCCATTTCCCTCAGCAATCCCTCCCCTTCTCCTCTTTCCCTACTTTCACACTACCCCACGAGCAATTTCCCCCCACCCTGTAAATAAAATAGGCACTTCTCTTTGCGTTGGGATCCACGAAACTTCAATTTTCTTCAGAACGTCTTCTAAGCCGTCCGTTGGTTGAAGTGTGTGTGTGTGTGTGTGTGTGTGTGTGTGTGTGTGTGTGTGTGTGTGTGTGTGTGCGTGTGTGTGTGCTCATGTGTGTACACACGCACGCACACACGCACACAGACACACACGCACGCACACACACACACATACACACACACGACTCGGTGGTACAGTTGGTAGAGCGCTGGATTGGGAAGTAGAAGTGCTCCCAGTACCCAGTTCGAATCCTGCCCAGGGCCGAAATTATTTCGGTATCGCTGTGCCTCGGGTCGTTACTCTGACTCTCGTGGGCGGGGAGTTGGGGGTGTGTGTGTGTGAAAGGTCATAGCATTACCCATAGATCGGTCATACGAGCTCTGAGCTCTCTTCCAGGAGGGAAATAGCTGTCGATTACGAGTCCAACACGTGATCCAAAAGACCAAGGTGAATACACACACACACACACACATATATATATATATATATATATATATATATACATACACACATACATACATACATACATACATACATACATACATACATACATATAGATAGAGAGAAGACCTTTTTAATGGACTAAAATTCACATCTAAGATTTTTAATGGTACAGACTTGTAAGGTACATCAAACAGTCGCTCGATTCAATTGAACACGATGGTAAAAAGTAGTAAAAAATGTAAACAAGAAAAGTAAACAGAAATGAAATAGCTTTTGTTAGAGGCTACGTGGTGGCCCTACAGGACATACGTCATGTAGAATCATCTCCCCGTCGCTCTTCTTCAAAGTTTACTAACGCCCTCACCTACATTCTGTGGTGCAGTTCCGTAAGGATGGAACTCGATCCCCGGACAAGGCAGGCACCATTTTTTTCTCTCTACCATCACCTTCTGATTTTCTATTACTTTCTCACCTGAGAAGAACTGACAGCCGGTGACTGATTCACCCCCGTTGGCGCTTAAACACTCAGGTCAAAGGTGAGAACCGACCATGTTGTCACAGAACAAACAAGTAAACAAACAAACAGTCTTTCGCTCAATTGAATGTAATACAGTTCAAATTTTTAGTTTCATTCGTGTCAACACTTTAGCAATATGTAATGTCTGACCATTGGTTATTATATTTTGTGCTTGTTTGTCAGTTTCTGTGCTTATTATTTCGTTATTTGTATGTGTTTGGTCACTTAAGAATGAGTAATTCAGAGACTAGGTAAAGGGCTTCTGTAGGAATAATTCAAGATATTAGGCAAAGTCTGGTGTTGTAGGTGGCAATAAAATCATCAAAAATAATTTGAAATATATATTGAGCCACCATAAACAATATACAATGGAAAAATGTGAGAGCGTGTTTACACAAGAGAGGTTAATTCACGACTGGGAAACCACGCCACCAAGCTCAGATTTGGCGGGAAACCGTCGTGCGTCGGGATGAACGCTTGGTTCCCCCAACACACTCGTATACAAAGTTACACTCTTTATAACAACAGACAATACAATCAATAATTAAATTAATGTCCAACAACACCCATACCAATCAACAATACAATGGGTAAAATATACAACTCCCAAACGAGCAATATGTAAGTATAATACACAACACAATTGTACAATGCTACAACGTACTACATCATTACGCTGGACATCATTATTATTTATTTGTTTATCTATTAATTTGTTTATTTATTTCATTTAATCTACTTGTCTATGAACACATATACATGTTTGTCTCATTTCATATATTTGTTTGATTATTTAATTATCATTTCATTCATTCATCAACTTATTAATTAATTTATTTATTTATCTATTGATTTATACCTTAATTTATCTATTCACTCATTTATTTATGTTTATTCATCTATGTATTTATTTACTTATTTATCTACCTAATTAGTTATCTCTCTATTCATTTAGTTATCTGTCGATTGATTAATTTATATATTTATATATTACCTATATATGTATTCATTTATCTATTTATTCTGCATTCGATTTTCCTATGAACCGAAGGTCTCCATTATCCAAAAGCATAAGTAATAGATGATCGTAATCTATTTTTTTTATTTCGTCTGCATTACATCACAGTTGCTATAGTCTGTGCGCTCCACGAAGTCCGTTCGTACTGTGGCAT